>NC_046168.1:62066151-62411151 GCF_011064425.1 Rattus rattus
CNNNNANNTACACACACACACATAGACTCACACACACTCACACACACTCACATACACACACACCACACACACACACACCTCACACCACACCCTCCACACCACACACACACACACACACACACACACACACACACACACACACACACACACCCCAAGCACATCTATTTTACAACAATTATACTCCCAACTACAACAAGCACGATCGTCAAATGAAACTAAGAAATGGAGACGGGTCATTTACTCATGTGAAGTCATTTCCAATTTCTTACCAACTCCAGAATTTTATAAGCTGTAACCTTAATAGGTGAGCATCTCTAACAGAGTCACGTGCTCTATCATTAAACAACTGACATAATTAAGAAAACAAAAAGTAGTTGTAGGACCCAGGATAAGCCGATGGAAATTATGCAAGCCAAACTCGCCCCCCTCATCTCTCCTCTCCTCTCCTCTCCTCCTCTCCTCTCCCTCTCTCCTCTCCTCTCCTCTCCTCTCCTCTCCTCTCCCTCCTCCTCTCCTCTCCTCTCCTCTCTCTCTTCATTTCCTTGTTCTTTTTCTTTTTTTTTCTTCTTAACAATAGGAATATACACCCCTCGACTGTGTATGCTGCAACACACTGCTGATGCTAGTGCCCTACCTGGCTTTAAACTCTGTAAACTGAGAAGCTAAGTTCTCTGAACAAGTGGATGATCTTAGATGACTCAGCCTACGTCTGACAAAATGTTATCGGTTTACAAGTTTCTCTTGACATGCTCCTCACTCCTCGAGGTCCGATACTTCAGCAGGATGACTTAACCAGGGAGAACTAGACATGATTACCTTAGATTAAACTCGATCGATCCCTGTGAGGGAGCCACACCCTCCCACGGAGCAGAGACTGTCACACCTCCTGGAACACCTTCCTGTTCACTGACCAGAGAGCTCCACTGACCTCTGGATTTTCTTGGAGTTTCATTCCATAGCTGTGATTCACTAAAAATTTAGCCCTGTGATTAAACTCCATATCCAGTTCCTCCTCTTCCTGGAGGTCAGGCATCTGATCTTGTGGTCAGACTTTCTGCCCTAGAGCTACCTGGTGGCTACTGTAAGTGGCCTTCTAGGCACAAGAAAGACACTCTTTCAGGAAATCCCACAGGTTTTGAAGCAACTTCCAGGAACCTGGACAAAATCCAGACAACCTTTGTATAACACCACAGATAGATTTCTATAGACTTTTTTTTTTTTTCCGGAGCTGGGGACCGAACCCAGGGCCTTGTGCTTGCTAGGCAAGCGCTCTACCACTTCTATAGACTTTTTAAAAAAGTCTATTTTTACTTCTCTAAGGTAATTGATGTATGCAAAATTCATATTGGCTAGATATAAATAGAATATGGGCTAGATAGGGGCTTGGTCAACAGAGTTAAATAAAGATTTTATATAAAGATGTTTAATTAATGGGTGACTCAAAGGGATAAAAATTAAGTTGGAACAACAAAAGCCTAGGCACCAAAATTTTAGATAATATAAAACTTTTAGGGAGGACAGGTCCTGAAGTTACCTCTGAAGGACACAGTTAGGCGTCTGTGTATCATGAAAATTCAGGACCTTCTATCTTCCCTCATCATCTTCTTCCTTTCTGTGGTCTAGGTTACTGTGTCATCTAAGATCGGTAACCACCTTTCAGATGAGGGAAGAAGAAAGACACGCCTTCATTCTAGTTGCCTTGGTTTCCTGTGGAAAAAAACCTTTCCAGACGTTCCCACAAACTGACATCTTGTGAGCTGCAAAGGGACTCGGGAAACGATTTTGTTATTTTATTTTTTTTCCATGTGTTTGATTTGGTTGAGTATTAGAGTCCTTCTTCTAAAATAAAACAAACAAGCAAACAAAAGAAAAAAATTTTAAAAGGCCAAAATGAGATTTAAAAAAGCACAACAAAAATAAAATTCAACATGAATAGATCATCGTGATTTTTTTATGAAATGACTTTAAATATTGTTTTATTTTTTTAAAGATAGGCATAAAGATTTCCTAAATAAAACACTAGTGAATTTAATGGAGTGCTGTGATAAAGAGACAATAGCTCTCAGGGTGGTGATTATTTTCCAATGCCAAGATGACTATTGAGGTAAACCGGTTTGTTCTTGTTCTGTCCTTCGAGCCTCATTCTGGTGCTCTACCTCTGCGTTGCATCCCTTGTCTCTCTACCTTCCTCCTCTGCTGAACCATCCAGCTGTGCTGGCTCCTCTTTTGCTGAATGATCCAGCTGTGCTGGCCCTTCTCCTTGTACAGACAAGCCTTTTCCCATTCCTAAAATTTATGAGTGGCCCAACAGTGAGTTTGCAAACAACACCACAAAAAATGATCTCTGTGCACCTTAGGGGACGCACTGTCATTAGAATCCTTGGATTTTTAAAGTTTCGACTCACAGTCACAAGTATTCTCTGACTTTTATGTGGGCTTTGAAGAGCTTCAGTGATGAGATAATGGAAGAAAATAGTTCATTGTTACCTAGGTTCATATTTCCTTGTAACTAAAATTGATTTTTAAATGTCCGTTTGATTTCCATATATTTTATCTTTTTAATCTCCTCTCTTTCTCCTCTTGCTTTTGATTACTTAAGGAAATTTTCTCTATGCTAAAAATTCTTAGCCATTTAGATTGTAAACACCTTTATTTCATTTAAAATATCTTGTGTCATAGTATATCATCTTTCTTTCTTTTGGAGGTCAGCTGATATAAGTATCCATTCTTTCTTGTATCTCCCCCTCCCTATAAACATTTAGTTGATTTCATTGAAGTATTATCATGGTATATTAAAATTATAAGTACCTAAAATAAAATAGAATAGAAAATAGAAATTCTACACAACGAAACCCCTGTATAAAGAAATACAAGCAGAGTTGCCACTGTGAAAAAAATTCTTCCTAAAATCATGTTTTATCAAAAGCAAATGACTTCAAGACAAGACATACAAAGTGATAAACAGAAAAGAAAAATTAATGACCAATAGTGACTGTCTTAATTAGGGTTTTACTGCTGCGAACAGACACTATGATCAAGGCAAGTCTTATAAAGGACAATATTTAGTTGGGAGCTGGTGTACAGGTTCAGAGGTTCAGTCCATTATCATCAGATCCATCCCATCTGCAGACACCAAACCCCCACACTATTGCTGATGCCAAGAAGTGCTTGCTGACAGGAGCCTGGTATGAGTGTCCCCTGAGAGGCTCTGCAGCACCTGACAATTACAGATGCAGATACTCACAGCCAACCATTGGACTGAGGCAGAAGGGAAGAGCTAGGGGAAGGACTGAAGGAGCTGAAGGGTTTGCAACCCCATAGGAAGAACAGTATCAATTGATCAGACCACCCAGAGCTCCCAGGGATTAAACCACCAACAAGATAGTACACATGGAGGGACCCATGGCTCCAAATACATATGTAGCAGAGGATAGTCTTATCTGGCATCAATAGGAGGGGAAACCCTTGGTCCTGTGGAGACTTGATGTCCCATAGGGGATGCTAGAGTGGTACAGCAGGGGTGGGTTGAGGAGCAACCCCAGAGGCAAAGTCAACTGGGGATGGGATGGGGTGTTGTGGTGGGGAATCGAGGAAGGGTGATAGTATTTGAAATATGAATGAATAAAATGATTAATAATAATAAAAAAGAAATGCATCATCATTGATGGGATTGGGTCTTCTTATTCATCATTGTCCTCACGGCTTCAGTGCCATGAGAGTAGGGTGCCATTTGTTTGCTGTTTCTCTTTATTTGCTTATTTTAAAACATGGTTTCTCTATGTAGCCCAGGCTGGCCTGAAATGATAGTTATATAGACCAAGCTGGTCTTAAAACCATTTTTAATTTTACTACTTTATGTCTAAATTGTTGTGATGAAGGCAAAATGGCAAGTTGACCTCAAACTCATGGAGATCCTTCCGCTCCTGCCCCTTTGGTGCTGGGAGTAGAGGTGGGTACCACCGCATCTGCCTATGATGTGGCAGAGTTTATGATGATGATGATGATAGTGATTATTATTATTAGTAGTAGTAGTAGAAGTAGTAGTAGTAGTAGTAGTACAAAGAGGTCTTATTTCAATAAGAATATTTTCTATGTGTTGAAACTTAGGGAAACAGGCTAAATAAATTTCCAAATGACGAAGTCCTATTTATTAAACAAATGGCACTTTTTTTAGTATATGCATAATGCACACATATTATTGGGCACTGAGAAAGACGACACCTTGGAACAAAGCAAAACTACAAAATCACCCACAAATCTTTCAGTCACATGAAACCATGTAGCTCTTCACATAATGTCTACGATGTGGTTCAATTTTTCTTCTCTTTTGAATTTTCTTCCTTTATCTTCTGAATTACTCTGTTGAAGGAGGGATGGCACGCTCAAGAGTTATCATTGTTTTATTCTTATGGTAGTAAGGATTGAGCCCAGGGTCTCCTGCCTGCTAGGAAAACCCCGTACTTCATCTCCCGAGTCACAACACTGTTTCCCCTGCCATCCCACCATCAGTGAGCTTAAAGGTAATGCAATCTGAGAATGGAGTTCTTTGGACCTTCAAGAGTCAGGTCAGGGGGGTTGGGGATTTAGCTCAGTGGTAGAGCGCTTGCCTAGCAAGCGCAAGTCCCTGGGTTCAATCCCCAGCTCTGCAAAAAAGAAAAGGAAAAAAAAAAAGAGTCAGGTCAGAGAAAGACTCCCATGAGCACCTTGGTTGCACTTGGTCCACAGGATGCAAACAGGTTTTGGGACTGGAAGAGCATTTCTAGCAACAGCAGCATGTGATACCCCATACCTGGAGGAGCAGGTCACTATCCTACAAGATAGAACTTAGAAAGGCTCTCAGTCCACACATCTAATGCTAAACCCCTGGGCAGTCTAGCATTAATGTTCAACATGGGGCCTCCAGAATCCATACTTCTCTACTAAACTAAATTTCTATTTTGAGTCAGTCCTCTACCTAGTGCCCCAACCCCTAATATGGCTAATGTCTGCTGGTTTTGCTTTAGTATCATTCCATTTCTTTGTTGCTTTCTAATGACTCATGGTTAGAATCTGTGTGGTTCTCACTGTTGGGCTCCTCAACAGAGTCCCACCCTGCCTGGGGCTGCATGATCTGTGCTCACTTGTGATGAGCTCCTGAGTCCCTTACCTCAGTGCTCTGGTGATCTGGCCAGAGTAGGTAGATCCTTGGCCAAAAGTACCAACAGACACCTACTCAAGATGTCAGATTCTAGAGGGTCTTGATACCCTCACACCCCACCTCTGTGTCTGGGTTCTCAGTCTTCCTTCAGGGCGGTAATTAGCTGATTGCTACCATGCACTTACGTAATACAACAGCGTCGACATTCTGTGTTATTTGGGGAAAAATAGAATCTGATCTCCCCCTTTGAGGTCCAAATTCCAGGAACTTTAATTGAGGAAAGAACTTTCCAGACGAAAGTATCCTCACTGACAGCTCCTATGGTGATTTAGATTACTGCAAAGCAAAAGGAGAAGTAGGATGTAAATTTTGAGACAGTTTTTCCAGTATCGTTACTATTCCAAAGAATATCTCAAAGTGTGCCTGTGTGTGTGTGTGTCACACACAGCCTCCCGAAAGTACAGCACCCACCAAGGCCATCCACTTCTTAAATAAATGAGCCTAATTGTTGCAGATGGAATCCTCATCACATGAGGAAAAAGTGAGAGGACAAGGAATGTATTTGCCCAAGGTATTGTGACAATTTTTTTTTTTTTATTATTAACTTGAGTATTTCTTATATACATTTCGAATGTTATTCCCTTTCCCGGTTTCGGGCAAACATCCCCTCCCCCTCCCCTTCCTTATGGGTGTTTCCTCCCAACCCTCCCCCCTTGCTGCCCTCTCCCCAACAGTCTAGTTCACTGGGGTTCAGTCTTAGCAGGACCCAGGGCTTCCCCTTCCACTGGTGCTCTTACTAGGATATTCATTGCAAACCTATTGAGGTCAGAGTCCAGGGTCAGTCCATGTATAGTCTTTGGGTAGTGGCTTAGTCCCTGGAAGCTCTGGTTGGTTGGCATTGCTGTACATATGGGGTCACGAGCTCCTTCAAGCTCTTCCAGTTCTTTCTCTGATTCCTTCAACAGGGGTCCCATTCTCAGTTCAGTGGTTTCCTGCTGGCATACGCCTCTGTATTTGCTGTATTCTGGCTGTGTCTCTCATGAGCGATCTGCACTCACATTTTGATCATCGTCTTGAGTTTCATTTGTTCTAGGCATCTAGGGTAACTCAAGCATTTGGGCTAATAGCCACTTATCAATGAGTACATACCATGTATGTCTTTCTGTGATTGGGTTAGCTCACTCAGGATGATATTTTCCAGTTCCAACCATTTGCCTATTAATTTCATAAAAGTCATTGTTTTGATAGCTGAGTAATATTCCATTGTGTAGATGTACCACATTTTCTGTATCCATTCCTCTGTTGAAGGGCATCTGGGTTCTTTCCAGCTTCTGGCTATTATAAATAAGGCTGCGATGAACATAGTGGAGCACGCGGTCTTTTTTTTATATGTTGGGGCATCTTTTGGGTATATGCCCAGGAGAGGTATAGCTGGATCCTCAGGCAGTTCAATGTCCAATTTTCTGAGGAACCTCCAGACTGATTTCCAGAATGGTTGTAGCAGTCTGCAACCCCACCAACAATGGAGGAGTGTTCTTTCTCCACATCCTCGCCAGCATTTGCTGTCACCTGAGTTTTTGATCTTAGCCATTCTCACTGGTGTGAGGTGAAATCAGGGTTGTTTTGATTTGCATTTCTTATGACTAACGATGTTGAACATTTTTTTTTAGGTGTTTCTCATCCATTCGGCATTCCTCAGCTGTGAATTCTCTGTTTAGCTCTGAACCCCATTTTTTAATAGGGTTATTTGTCTCCTTGCTGTCTAACTTCTTCAGTTCTTTGTATATTTTGGATATAAGCCCTCTATCTGTTGTAGGATTGGTAAAGATCTTTTCCCAATCTGTTGGTTGCCGTTTTGTCCTAACCACAGTGTCCTTTGCCTTACAGAAGCTTTGCAGTTTTATGAGATCCCATTTGTCGATTCTTGATCTTAGAGCATAAGCCATTGGTGTTTTGTTCAGGAAATTTTTTCCAGTGCCTATGTGTTCCAGATGCTTCCCTAGTTTTTCTTCTATTAGTTTGAGTGTGTCTGGTTTGATGTGGAGGTCCTTGATCCACTTGGACTTAAGCTTTGTACAGGGTGATAAGCATGGATCGATCTGCATTCTTCTACATGTTGACCTCCAGTTGAACCAGCACCATTTGCTGAAAATGCTATCTTTTTTCCATTGGATGGATTTGGCTCCTTTGTCAAAAATCAAGTGACCATAGGTGTGTGGGTTCATTTCTGGGTCTTCAATTCTGTTCCATTGGTCTATCTGTCTGTCTCTGTACCAATACCATGCAGTTTTTATCACTATTGCTCTGTAATACTGCTTGAGTTCAGGGATAGTGATTCCCCTGAAGTCCTTTTTTTATTGTTGAGGATAGTTTTAGCTATCCTGGGTTTTTGTTATTCCAGATGAATTTGCAAATTGTTCTGTCTAACTCTTTGAAGAATTGGATTGGTATTTTGATGGGGATTGCATTGAATCTGTAGATCGCTTTTGGTAAAATGGCCATTTTTACTATATTAATCCTGCCAATCCATGAGCATGGGAGATCTTTTCCACCTTCTGAGGTCTTCTTCAATTTCTTTCTTCAGTGTCTTGAAGTTCTTATTGTACAGATCTTTTACTTGCTTGGTTAAAGTCACACGAGGTATTTTATATTATTTGGGTCTATTATGAAGGGTGTCGTTTCCCTAATTTCTTTCTCGGCTTGTTTCTCTTTTGTGTAGAGGAAGGCTACTGATTTATTTGAGTTAATTTTATACCCAGCCACTTTGCTGAAGTTGTTTATCAGCTTTAGTAGTTCTCTGGTGGAACTTTTGGCATCACTTAAATATACTATCATATCATCTGCAAATAGTGATATTTTGACTTCTTCTTTTCCGATCTGTATCCCCTTGATCTCCTTTTGTTGTCTGATTGCTCTGGCTAGAACTTCAAGAACTATATTGAATAAGTAGGGAGAGAGTGGGCAGCCTTGTCTAGTCCCTGATTTTAGTGGGATTGCTTCAAGTTTCTCTCCATTTAGTTTAATGTTAGCAACTGGTTTGCTGTATATGGCTTTTACTATGTTTAGGTATGGGCCTTGTATTCCTATTCTTTCCAGGACTTTTATCATGAAGGGGTGTTGAATTTTGTCAAATGCTTTCTCAGCATCTAATGAAATGATCATGTGGTTTTGTTCTTTCAGTTTGTTTATGTAATGGATCACGTTGATGGTTTTCCGTATATTAAACCATCCCTGCATGCCTGGGATGAAGCCTACTTGATCATGGTGGATGATTGTTTTGATGTGCTCTTGGATTCGGTTTGCCAGAATTTTGTTGAGTATTTTTGCGTCAATGTTCATAAGGGAAATTGGTCTGAAGTTCTCTTTCTTTGTTGGGTCTTTGTGTGGTTTAGGTATAAGAGTAATTGTGGCTTCATAGAAGGAATTCGGTAGTGCTCCATCTGTGTCAATTTTGTGGAATAGTTTGGATAATATTGGTATGAGGTCTTCTATGAAGGTCTGATAGATTTCTGCACTAAACCCGTCTGGACCTGGGCTCTTTTTGGTTGGGAGACCTTTAATGACTGCTTCTATTTCCTTAGGAGTTATGGGGTTGTTTAACTGGTTTATCTGTTCCTGATTTAACTTCGGTACCTGGTATCTGTCTAGGAAATTGTCCATTTCCTGTAGATTTTCAAGTTTTGTTGAATATAGGCTTTTATAGTAAGATCTAATGATTTTTGAATTTCCTCTGAATCTGTAGTTATGTCTCCCTTTTCATTTCTGATTTTGTTAATTTGGACACACTCTCTGTGTCCTCTCGTTAGTCTGGCTAGGGGTTTATCTATCTTGTTGATTTTCTCAAAGAACCAACTTTTGGTTCTGTTGATTCTTTCTATGGTCCTTTTTGTTTCTACTTGGTTGATTTCAGCTCTGAGTTTGATTATTTCCTGCCTTCTACTCCTCCTGGGTGTATTTGCTTCTTTTTGTTCTAGAGCTTTTAGGTGTGCTGTCAAGCTGCTGACATATGCTCTTTCCTGTTTCTTTCTGCAGGCACTCAGCGCTATGAGTTTTCCTCTTAGCACAGCTTTCATTGTGTCCCGAGTCAGGGCACGACAGGAGGAATCGGCAGTAATACTTAGTGTGGAGTTTGCTGAGTTCAGTAACAGTGGTTGACAGGGTTAGAGAAGAAAAATAGAGACAGAGAAAGAGAAGGGGAGAGAGAAACACAGACAGACGGAAACAGAGAGACTCTCATTCTCTGTACCTGGACATAGTAGGGACTTAACTAACATTTGCTAAATGAACTCCGTGGGACTAATTTAAAATCTAAACACTTTACATGGAGTTTACAAGAGAGTCCTCTATATATCAAGGTCAATTACACAAATTTTTCATCTAAGGAAAGCCTCTTCCCTTGCTTGTGGGAACTCCTGGGGATGCCCCTTCAGGTTCTAATTGGCTGATGCCCTTTGATGATGTTGTTGAAGAGCACCCATTTGTCTACATCAGATCACAGAACTTTCTGATGTAGGGGGCACAGAGAACTGACAAGAGATGATTCGGAGTGCTACAGCCCTGCAGCCTGTCTATGTGATGTGCAAAGGAAGAAATACAGACAAAATGGCAGACACACAAATACAAAAGCTGGGATGGGGCTGGGGAGCACTGACGGAGGGCATTTACCACACAATCTGGAAACTCAGGGAGTTTACTATGTACAGCACATGGAGGAGGGTTACCTGTCTGGGTAGAGCATCTCCAGAGAGCAGTCTCAGACTGCAGTCATCCCTAAAAGGGAAGTGACAACTGCTAGTTTGTGAACATGCTTGTCAAGATCGGCACACACACACACACACACACACACACACACACACACACACACACACACACACCAGCAGAAGGCTTTGCTGTTTCTCTGAACCTAATCTAGGGAAGGCTTTACCATTGTCAGGTGTCTGGGGCGTGGTTACACCCATGTAAACAAGACACTCATTCAGGAATTTATCCGCCTCTCCACAGTGGAATCCAGGGGGAAACTGTCTTGCTATCTGTGAACAAAATCAGATCTACCAAAACAATTCCTAGTCCAATACAATAAATGCAAACAGAAAATAAGAGGTGACTATCTGAGATTATTTTTGTAGAACAACATGAAACAAAAGAAAAACCGTGAGGAGATGTATTGATGTACTTACCAGCATAACTTAAATCTCCTATGGCAAAAGTCATGAACAAGATTAAAGTTGAAAAGATAAATGGGAATGAAATTCTGACAAGGGTTGATTTGAAGACAGGTTGTCAAGCAGAAATGGACAAAGGATACAAGAAGATCACTCCGTGAAAGGAAACATCGGAGGGACAACTGAAGAAGCCCCTTCCCTGACAGTAGTCCCAGATGAACCCAAGCCTAACAAGCCAATCTTCTAAAACTATCCAATTAGGAAAGAATTTTCATTTTGGCAAAGAGATCAGTCCCCACTAGCGACACCAGGAGAGAAGGGCTCCCTTCATAAACTCTGCCTAGGGTGGACAAAGGACGACAGGAACTTCTGAGATGGACAATATAGTTCAAAAGCCTTTAAGATGGCACGGCTTTGCAAAGTGGTGTTAAATTTAAGGATTTATGCACCCACGTTTACAACAGCACAAATTGGAGACCACAGCATCCAAAGACAGCGATGTGTGTTGTCCTGTATGGTGTGAAGGTGATCACCGAAACAATCTATTACAATGTTTTTAGTGATGTGTGGGAACTACACATTGAGATTAGAAGTAGAATGGAAGATACACAATAGAATACTAGCAGGGTGGGTTTTTCTTTTCTTAAGGTGAAAGGCAAGATGTCATCAACAAAGTATTCACACTGATTAATTCCTATGGGTGGGAACAAGCTATTCTTGCTGTCTGTGTGACGGTGTTTTCCCTCTTGGCACTGATTGTCTGGAATAGAGCATAATACATCCATATTCTCAAAGTACATCTCCCGAGTCAATCTTGTTGTTTCTTTTGTTTTTTTTTTATAGTAGAAAATATTTTAGAGAGTTGTTTTCAAATTCATTTCAAAGCAGTGTATCACCACTCTACTCCAGTTCAAGCTCCAACATTGTAATTCTTAGGCACAGGGGTGGTAAATTATGATTCAGCAAGAAGGGGTGGTAAATTATGATTCAGCAAGACTCGTGCATAGTTTTGTAAGAAAGAAAGAAAGAAAGAAAGAAAGAAAGAAAGAAACAAATAAACAGGAAGAAAAAAGATTAAATATCTGTGTACACATATGTGTTTTAAAAACAACAACAACAACCTTAGAGGCTAGGTATTGTGGTTTACCTGTGTAATTCCAGCACTGTGGTGGTGAATACAGGTGAGCCAAGAATTAATGTCACCGTCAGTTGCACAGTGAATTTGGAGGCCAGTCCAGGTTACCTGAGACTGTCCGAAAACAATATAAAACAAAGCACACAAAGAAACACAATTCTACTTCCCTGCCCAAGGATCCTGAAAGGAGACAAACGTTTGTATTTTACTGACAGCAACAATGTTGACCCATCTGAAAGCTGCCCGAATCATTCCGTAGCACCCTTCCCTCTTAGGTTTCTCAGAGCGCTCCAGCTCAAGAGAAAGCAGGTCCCCAGACTTCATCTAAGTGCCTTAGATGCTTCTCTAAGCATTGGTCCTTTCCAGGAAGCCACAGAGGATTCACTAGCTACTGAGATTCCAGTGTTTTCCCCAGGGCCAGCCTCAGGCAAACTGTGGGAGAGCCCCGCCACCCTGCATGACTACTCTTGCCAAATCTGTCCTCACACACTTTAATCACAGGAAACACTGCTAATACGTTTAAGCCTCTTCTACACAGCAGACATTCTGTTAAGGGCTTACAACCATACTGCTTTTGTAAATGTCACAACAACCTTGCAGGAGTTTTTACTTGCTTCCCTTTACAGACAGGGGTGCTGAATCCCAGAGGGGTTGAGACAGCTGATCTTGGTCACATAGTCAGGGTTGAAATTCACAGCCCATTTTAAAAGTTCTGTGTCATTCTTGTTGGGTGGAGTTTGTGAGTCCCCTTCCAACCCTAAAGATAGTTTAATCTAATCCCCCAACTAAAAATCAAATTGTTCTTAACGTTTGAAAAAAGTCCAAACTCCTTCAGTTTTCAATTTGGTTTCTTGGAGAATATTGGTGTGTGTGTGTCTGTCCTGTTCTAACTGGCCATTCTATCAGTTTCAACATAATCCCACAAAGTGATTAGGAGCTATTCAGTTTTCTCAAATTGTCACACTTATGCCCGACCACTAAATAGATGATATATATATGATATATATATATATATATATACAGTTTTGTGTGAACTTAAAACTTCTCTAAGCTTAAATACTACTCCCCTCCCAAGAGAATTGATTTCCCAGCTTCCCACTGCAACAACAGCAACAGCAATGAGGACAACAGCAACAGCAAGGACAACAGTAGCAGCAACAACAGGGAGGTTCCAGGAAGTGCCCCTTAATCAGCCCCAATGCTTGGCTACTAGTTATAGGCCCTCGGGCAATTTAACTGTGAGATACACGTTTTTCATCTGTAAACACCCAATTTAAAAATATCATCCTACCTCTAGGGTGGGGGTGGGGAGAAGTAAATGAGATTACATAACTAAAACTTTATAACGTGAGTGGGGGCGGGGCTGGTCCCGGAAGTGCGCATCTTTGTTGCCCTCCTCTCTTTCCTTTGGGTTTTCCTTAGTTCTTCATTTAAAGGTCTATGGGTTTTCTTTGTTTTCCCGAGTTCACCTTAGATTTCTCACCCTTAACTTTCCTACGAAACCCCCGCTTTTCAATCCTGGCCTTGCAGTCTCCATTTCCACCTTGAGCTAAAATTCAAGACTTAGTAAGAAGGGGGGACAGCTGCTTTGGAGAGCAGCTTTTTAATCCGGGATGGTTTCTGGAGACCCCCGCTGTGACAGGGTGCTAAGGGGGCCACCTCCCCGAGTGAAAACTAGGCCAAGTTTTACGTGGCGGAGTTGCTTCTGTCGAACATTACACAGGCAGCTGGGTAACAGATCTTTTTTACCCTATAGTATTTAATGGAAACACTTTGTCAGACTCGATAACAAGAAATTGTTCTTAGTGGCTACCAGCAACCCCTCCCAAATCAGGAAGTTAAAAAATCCTGCATCTTGGGAAGAGGCGAGGAACCCAGGTCATTACCAACATTTTAAGGCTCCAAATTATGTGTTCAGAAAATGTCCCCTCCTTCCTGATCCCGTGATTGAAAGATTCCAGACGCCCCGCCAGGATACTTTCTTTGCAGTGGTTCTGGTCTCTGGCCAGGGGCCCCAGACACCTTGGGGCTGCATTGTCAGCCTTGTCGCACCCAGGACAGACTCCCTAAAAAAAGGCGCGAGTGCAGAAGGGCAGCCCGGGGTTGGGAGACTTCTCCCGGAATGGTGGCGGGTTGGCCGCTCGGATTCCGAGCTGAGCTTTCGTTTCCCGTAGGTCAGAAGGCGCGGTGGGTGGGGGCACGGGTGATCATCACGCTGTCCCCAAGCCCTGCTGCGTCCCCCGCCCCCCGAGTCTCCACGAAATTTTGCCGCACTGATGTATGCGTCTCGGGTTTGTTAGGACCGTTAAGTCTCCGATGTTCAAATCCCGAAAAAAAAAAGTGTGGGCCAGACGGAGGGCTGGTGCCGGGATTCACCCATCCCGTGTCCCCCGCCAGCTCCTGTGTTCGGGCGGCCCCGCGCTTGGCTGTGTCTTCTCTGCAGAAGCCTGACTATCCGCGCTCTTCCGAGCATCCCTCCCGCTCGATCGCCTCGGCCACGGTGACTGTGCCCCCACGCGCCCTGAGCCCCCGGCGAGCCACTGTAGTGGATCCATTTGGAGCTCCCCGCTCCACCTGGCGCCCGCGGTCCCCCACCGCCCAACCCCCTGGTTCCCGGCCTTGGGTGCTGTCTCCGACCTCGCCCGGCCTCTTCCGCGCAGATCTAGCCACGGTGCGACACGGGGACTCTAGAGGCCGTGATCCCTGTGGGCCCAGCCAATCCAGCAGGGGAAAATCCACCCGGGAAGAGACACCCCCCCCAATCCCCGCGCTTCCCCGCACCCCCCAACACACACCCCATCATCTTATTTATTAGTAATTCCACCGGCTCCGCCGTGATTCATCTCTTAGGTTGTGATGGTGCAAAGTTTAGACTTGGGACCTAAAGGACGTCCTTTATAATCTTACAAGGAACGGTAGTTGGGGAAAGAGAAACCTGACACAGAACGGATTTTTAACCTAGTGAGAAAGACTTGATCTCTGTGACCAAGGTTTTTTCATTTTCCTCCCAGAATCTCAACGAATGATCCATAAATTAAAACTTAAAACAATTCTAGTCCACTTGCCTCGAAGTATGGGGCTGCGGGCCAGCCCCGTGAAGCATGTTTGAGGGCTATCAGGAGATTGAAATTTAGGATTAGAACTCCACCTTTAAAGCCTTGCGCTGAGAGCTGTGTGTGGGGGTGAGGTATCAGAACAGGCTTCAGTCTTCTCTGACTCTCATCTTAGGACTCCTCACGTCAGAGAAACTGGCAGGAAGTCCGAGGTGTAGGGATTATGCAGCCCTTGAGCATGCTTGGTGCTACAATCCTGCTCACTGATATAGGTAGATACAGTTAAGTCAGTTACAGGTTTTAAGTTTCTGCACCTTTCCTCGTGCTCTCAATCCTGGGCGAAGAGGGCCGGGGATGGGGGAACCGACAAATAATTCTTTTCCTTAAATAGAACAAAAGAGTCTATCCAAGGGATCAATGTGGAGATTGATAGACACTACCTCCCTTATGCCAGATCCCTCCCGTTGTCCTCCTGCGCGATTGCAAGTGGAGTGTTCTGGAAACTGCCCTTTCCATTGTACGAAAAACACCCCCCAACACACCAATCTTTCCCTCCCTCCCTCCCTCCCTCCCTCCCTCCCTCCTCCTCCTCCTCCTCCTCCTCCTCCTCCTCCTCCTCCTCCTCCTCCTCCTCCTCCTCCTCCTCCTCCTCCTCCTCCTCCTCCTCCTCCTCCTCCTCCTCCTCCTCCTCCTCCTCCTCCTCCTCCTCCTCCTCCATCACCTCTCTCCCCTCACATTCGCCCCCTCCACTGGCTTATCAGGGGCAATCTTCGGGTCTTCCGGACAGAGGAGTTTCAACACACAGTCCTACAGCCAGCTGAGGTGTACCCAATCCAAGAGATGTGGGCAGTGTTAAGGAAGAATCTAGAGTATTTTAATGGAGCGAATTATCTTTGTTTACTTCAGTGAATCACTGCGCCTTCCTTGTTGTTTGTGACCTACCGGTTTGCCAGGGATCTCACAGCCAACCTCCTGTCAGAGGGGGAGAAAAAGAAGGAAGATGTGTGAGCTCCCCCTGGTGCCTTCCTGAATTCAGGCTGACTGAAGCAAGACAGCAAGGAAACTAGCCTGCAGCAGAAGGAAACAGACTTCACCTGGGTCCTGACTGACACTTGGATCAGGATGCTAGACCTTTGGGCCTTAATGTGGGTCCTTAGAAGGGGCATGGTCTTCTCAGTGGACTTTTTAAACTCCTGTGTGGAATGGGGATTTTGTTAGCTGGCTGCGTCGGGATGGACTTCTTTTGAATCAAAGTGCTTACTTTGGGGCCGGAGTTTTTCTCGTCGTCAGCATGTCAGCGTGCAGTTATTCACAACCAGTAGCTTTTACACACTTCCTGTTGTGCTGTAGACACAGGAGTTGTCATGGGAATCCCGCACCAACCACCGTGACCAGTGTCCTACACCCCATAGCCTATGTCAACAGTGTCCTACGCTTAGGAAGGGGGTCAGAAACATCGCAAACTCTAGTCATTTACAAAAGGCTGCAGGGAATTTTTCTCTCAGTCTCCTGGATGTGCGGTTGACAGAAGCCCTTAACAATATGTTCACAGGTATTTAGTGAGACCCACTCTTTAGCCATAGGACTGGAAAGGACAGACAGACGGACCACACTTAATTCCTCTTACACCTAGGTCAGTCCATTTCTGGACTAACTTCCCTAAAACGGTTAACAGCGTAGGTCTAGGTTATGGGCGGTTTCTATTTCCTGTGTAAACACGGAGGTTTTGTTTCCTTTTGTTCGGAATGTGTGACTTTGGTGGAGTCAGGAGTTCCCAGAGCCAAGAGTATAGCTTGAGCCCTTTGCAAAACCACGCCAAGCTTTAATCAGTCCGGTCCACAATCTCACACTCATTCTCGGCCCTGGTTTTAGTCCTGGAGACAAAGGCAGGCCATTCTCCCCTTTCTCCCTTTCCTAAAGTCATTTCTTCGGCAATCCTCTCTTTCAGGGGCCTCCCCAAGTCCCCAGTGCACTTTACCTGGGGCGAGGCTCAACTCCTGGCCACAGTTGCCATGCAGACTGCTCTCCTCCCCGTATACCTTGTTTCCCCCGCTCTCTGTGCACCCCTCGAGCCGCTGTACTAACTGATGGAAAGCGTGCAGGTGCCAGATAGGTATTGGAGGCGCCGCGCAGAAAGGTAATGGCTTTTGTTTATCCTGCCTCGCCATACTGCCAAAGTGGTGCCGAGACCTCTAGTAGTTCTCTGCTTAATGAGGAGCCTGGAATAATAATCATGAAGGATTTTCTTAATTTAAAAAAAAATTTAATTCTCAGGTCTCTTAAATGAAAAATGGTCAAATGAAAGGAGCTGTTTCCAGGATTCTAATTGATGTATTAGTTGTGCTCTTCCTGCACCCCAAAAGGATTTAAGGTGGGCTTAACATATTATGAAAACTAGACACGGTTATTAATTCTGTCCTTGCGACTCCTAAAATTATATAGTTCTAGATCTCAAGCTAAACAACATAGAGGGTTTCTAAGAATGAGATGCACGGCGCTTTCTGACGTCTCTCATCATGTTATAGGAAAAAAAAAAAGCATGGATAAAATTTTTCAGAAATATTTTCATGTCTCTTTCCATATCATACACATACACATATCCACACATACATACGTACTCACACTCAAACTGCACTGGCAGGGAACATAGGTTGTTTAAAGCAGAGCTATTCAACTGTCATATAAAGTGAAATCTATATTTTCTCTCCCTATATGACTATATATTTAACATCTCTATGCATATGTGTGTGCATACATATGTATATGTTATATACACACACTCCACATTATTATTTCAAAAGGGAATTTTCTCCTTCTGGCTAGCAGCAATAACTAGTCAATATTTACACTCTTGAATATCGATGACATCTCGCGAGCACGCGAAAGCTGTGGGAAAACGTCTCCATCTCCGAACGGAGTTTTAATTATTTGTCAAGACTTCAATTGTCCGCCGTCTAATGTCATGGGTTGGTCTTCACAGTGTGAAGTGCTACTGTCCGGAACCCCCACAGTATTAGAAATAGGCTTCTAAAGCCGGGTTGATTGATGTTTGGCATAAAACGCTAATTCCTCTGAGCCCATATATTCCTTCTGTTCACTGTTTTCATAGAAAAATACCAGGGCTGATTTTTTATTCAAATCTCCAATTTATGCAGGGTTTAAAGTACTAAATACTTAAAGCCCCTTTCAGGTCTTTACCCCCCCTTTCTGTTAGGTATAAGAAGTTAAATCTTCTGCCTCAACACAAATAAGAATCGGAGATTTAAGAGATTCCTGTGGGGAAGAGAAAGAGTTTATTAATTATATTGAGAATCAAATAATATGCTTCTCTGACACTAATGTCCCATCTCTCTCCACCCCACGCATCCTATGGGAAGACTTTAAAGCCTTGTTTCCGGTTCCCGATTACTGCAGTTGTTGCTTCCTGAGAAGACAGACTGCAAGGAATGGGGTTCTGGGCTGAAGAGAGACTTCGAGATGTTAAGCAGAAAATGTAAAATGATTTTTTTTTCTTTCCGAGTACGTCCCAGGGATTGTAATATAAAACACCAAAAAGCATGATAAAGTACATTTTCATGAGTTTTAATAAATTTTTAATACTGATGAAATGTAAATTTTCCCTTCACAGCCCTTATCTGCATTTGACAGAGGCCTACAAAAAAACCTTTAAATACCCATTTAAAGCGTATTTAAAGCAATTTACAAGATAGTATGGAGATTGTCAGCAATAAAGAATGATAAGAGATCTTCTTGAAATTTTTTATATTGACATTATTAAAACCAGGTGCCGTATTCAGATTCTACTGGTCCTGACCAGTGTCCGTATTGCTAGATTTTACAAGAGTGCACACATTGGGACATATGAGAAACAAGCTAGGTGAAGGAGCCTCTGATGTGACCAACACATGACCGAGAGCAATAATTAACTTCTCTTTATTAAGTGATGCTTATCGTTCAACAGACGCTGGGCCAGGGACAGTCCATGCATCTGACCCTGGCCTTGCATGACCGTCCATGATTGTTAAACACCATGTTAAGGATGAGTGTTCAAAGCTGCTATCAGGGTCTGGATGACTTACTATAACTATGGTTCTTTAGAAGAAAGGATGTAACGAATGCCATTCTGAGTTAGGAGAATCAGGGAGCTCAAGTGAGTTGAGCAAAGCCCTCTGCTTAGTAAATAACGTAGGGAATGAAGCCCAGTGGTCTGGAACTACACAGCATTCTGGGAGCTGGCAAGCACTCTCTGTGTAGGTAGTAAATGCTTCAGATGTTGCGTGCCACATCACCCATTTCTGTTCAACTGTGCAGTCTTGGTACAAAACCAGATGCAGGTGATATGCAAACTAATTACACTTAACTGTTCCAATAAAGCTTTACAAAAAAAAAAAAATCCAGATTTGTAGTATTCTATCCTTACTCCTTCTTTAGACAGAGAAAAGCAAGGGAATGGACCTCTCTTGGGAACGAATGTCTGTGCTGGGTCTGGCCTCTGAGCAAGTAGGTGTGTGAACTGTGATCTTCAAACTCTGCCTCCCGCTTTGGCACCTGACCTTAAAACATTATTGTTGGAGAATTGGAAGGCTCCGCCTAAAATGCAGTTACAAGTACGGCATTTTGAATTAATGGTTTCCTGAGATAGGATCTCATAGATCACGTTCATCTCGAACTTGCGACGCAGCCTAAGATGACCTGAAATTGTTGGTCCTCCTATCTCAATCACCACAGAGTTGTGATTACATGCGGTGTGAGGGATCAAACCCAGCTGATCATGCTTTAGGTCAACGCGGCCACACCTGTAGCCTCAGCTTCCGCTTGAGTCCTTGTGACTGCTAGTCTGTTACTCACAAGTGATCTCGTCAATCTGGAATCCAAGGCTGCCTGACACCGCCCAGCCTCATGCACAGAATGATGTTGTTGCATTCTCTAAGGATTATCGGAACCTCATGGTCCTCTTAACTGCAGATGCTGGCTTACTGCAGTGGGATTCTAGCAATTTCTTCACTCTCTGTGTCTCTGCTGGTTTTCTACTCAAGACTAGAAGGTATGTCTCAAACTTACAAGTCTAACAGAGAGTCCGAGAAGTAGGTCATGGCCAGCTTCTCTGGTGTCAGGTGCCGCTGGAGAATTCTATTTCTGCCTGTTCCTGGACCTTCCCTCCGCTATGGCAGCAGCTATTACAACATAGAAATTGTCTCTCCCTGCCAATACTGGCTTCACATGCACATGCTCTCCCTATCCGATGCCGTATGACTATGCCACCTGTACTGGCCTTGAGTTCTCCGTGATCATTCTACCTCAGCTTCCCAAGTTCTAGGTTTGCAGGTATGCGCTACAGTATACAGCCAGGTTGAGCTCATCTGATAAGGAAACCCATACGTGACATCCACTGAGTCCTCTCGGCCAGCTTTACCCAAAGGTAGGTAGTATTTGGGAAAGCAGCTTTCTGTGAAGGAAGATTTTCTTTCTTTCACATCTAAAAAAAATCTAAATAAGATCATAAGAGCTACCATTAATGCAATAGGGCTATAGAAGGATTTGTCCTAATCGTTCTCTAAAGAGGCAGTGAGTTGGGAATGGAGTTTGGGGTAATTCGAAAATTACAAGCACAATTAAGTAAAAGACAACCAAGCTGATAATAAGTTTGTGAGGAGATGAGGCATTAAAATGTCACAGGACCAGCGATGTTTCTCTTTTCTCACCTCTTCACACTCAAACACGTTTCTAAAACTCAATTTCTATCTTCAATTGCAGTGATGGTTTTGTTCTTCAAGAGCTAAGAATTTTTCGCTAAGGGGAAAATGTCTCTGGTCTCGGATTTAATCCCCGAAATCAATCAAGTCTTTAACGTCTTTTGACTTATCCCCAGATAAAAGAGGTCTTTGAGCGCAAAGCTAAGGAAGTAATCCCCTGTCTTGTGTGTGACCAGGAGGAATGAGTGTGAGCACAGGACCTTGTACTTGAGTAGATTATAGTGGAGATGGCGCTAATGCATGGGAGACAATCAGAATGTCTAAACAGTATGGCGGTTGTACCGGCAGAGTTTAAGGTAGAGACGATGTCCGTGCCCCCTGAGAGTGCTTTTCAGAGAAGGCCAGTTCTTGTACTGTGACAAAATACCAGCCAGAAGGAACTAAAGGAAGTGTTTATCTTGCTCATTGTTTGAGGGTACAGTCGTCATGGCAAGGACAAAGGTCAGTGTGGTAGGACCATGAGGTGGCTGGTCACACTGTGTCTGCAGTAAGGGGGCAGGGGCAGGGGTGGGGTTGGCAGGAAATGAACGCTGCTATTCAGCTCAGTTTCTTCTTTATGTTTAGTTCCAGAGTCCAGATCATGGAATGATGTCACCCATGTTTACAAGAGCCTTCTGTCCTTCCTTCCTTCCTTCCTTCCTTCCTTCCTTCCTTCCTTCTTTCCTTCCTCCATCCCTCCCTCCCTCCCTCTCTCCCTTCCTTCTTTCCTTAATGAAATCTAAAAAGGCCCTCACAGACATGACTAGAGGTTTGCCTCCTAGGTAATTCTAGAGACTGCCAAGTTGACAATGTTGACCCTTATACTCACGTTCATAGCAGTTAACATGGAGATGGCATCACTGGTTTCGTGTGAAAGAATGACCCAAACGTGGCACTTCTCTGGTTCAGAAACAGCTCACTCTTTTTGGTATTTCAAGTATAGGGCACATAGTAGGTACTTTTAAAAAATCTATTTTGTATACAAATGGAATTTTGGGATGATCAGTGTATGAGACGATGTGTTGAAGAGACTTGCAATAAAGAATAAATATTGCTAGGAATACATACATCCTAATTTGTCACCACAGGATCGAGAAGTTTGTGATACAGTTTCTCGGAGGAGTTTCCTCCTATTTGGTGGCTAACTGTCCATCTTCATAGGCCACAGGGGAGGGGACACCTGCCTGAAATGTAGGCAGATATACTTTCTCCAGTGTTACTACTGGCCTTTCTCTATCGTCTCTTTCATTGCCCAGGGTACATTCTTTGTATAGATTTTTTAAGCGACTCCCTCTCAGAATCTTAAGCCACCCCTTCAGGTGCTCCATGTGTTGCTTACTCTTGATTGGTGTGGTTCTCTCAGCCCAGAGGACCCCCTGCAGGACGATGGAGAGCTTGCCTGTTTGCCTGGCATCCATCTCTGATCCCTAAGTCGCTCCTATTGTATACCTTGAGTCTTCACCTTGACTGTTACAACGAAACCACTGAGTGATTCTCCAAGGTCATAGAGAACCGAGGATAAAACATGATTCTCCAGCTTCCGGGTTTCCAAATTTTCTGTGGACTTTGATCCCAGGTGGATGAGAGAAGCAATTGCTTCTGGACCCACCAGGGTAGAATTTTATAAGTTAAAGAAGATAGTGGACTGTTTTCACAGACACTTAGCAAAAGTTTCCTGTTCAATGTATTAGTGTGGGGGGATATGGGGTGTGTCTGTGGTGAATAATCATGAGAGGGACACAGGGATCAGACTTTCCAGACCTGAGTAAAAGTAAGGTCGGAAGCCCCACAGATCTCCAGGTAGGAAGTATTTGGTCACCTCGAGGAGCTTGACTGTATACGGCAGTGAAAACAGAAGTCAGGATGCAGAGTCAGAGGGGAAAGGGGCTGGCAGCCAGGCTGGATGGCCCAAGTTTGATTACTGGGATCCACAAGGCAGAAGGGTAACTCAGTCTTAAAAAGTTGTCTCCTGACCTTCGTAGTGTACTGTAGCATGTGCCCCCTGCCAACAATGAAAGAATAGATGCAATGTATTTTAAAAGACGAAAGAAGAGAAGAAGGAAACGCTGTCTATGCACGAAACACACAAATACAAGTACAGAAATAGAGTAAATAGAACTTTTGCTGTTATCAAGGTTCTGTTACCTGTTAAGACTAAACCAGGTACCATCGCCACCCAAATTCTTCCATTTCTGTTATTTAGCCCATTTAATTTACATCAAAGCTGACTGGATTATATGTAGGTGGAATATTTGGCATAATTATAGACACTATTATATATTTTTCTATGCCCCAGAGAGTTACATTTTTTCCCTTATATTCTGGGGACACCTCCTAACTTTCTCTCTTCCCTACCCCAGGACCAAACAACTAAGCACATAAATTCAAGAAAAAAAGGATGAAAAAGATTTGCAAGTCTTAGTGTGTGTCTAAGTTAGGGTTTCCATTGCTGTGAAGATGTGCCCATGTCCAGGGCAACTCTTGCAAAGGAGAACCTTTTAATCGGACCTGGCTTATAGGTTCAGAGGTTCAGTCCATTATCATCAAGGCAGGAGCATGGCAGCATCCAGGCAGGCTTCATGTGGGAAGATCTGAGAGTTCTACATCTCGCTCCAAAGGCAACCAGGAGAAGACTGGCTTTCAGGCAGCTAGGATGAGGGTCTTAAAGCCCATGCCCACAGCGACATACTTCCTTCAACAAGGTCACACCTACTTCAATAGGGCCACACCTCTAAATAGTTCCATTCCCTGTGCCAAACGTATTCAAGCCATCACAGTGTGTGTTAGAAAGACTTGGAGACACACTTATTTGCTATCCTCAGCACTAATTTAGAGATTAGATTATAGGTCCTGAGGCCAAGAGGAAAGACAAAAGACCCCAGGAAAGGGAGCAGGGTGAGGAAAGCCACTTTCTCTCTTTGTTTCTGAGGTAGGAGGAAGCCACTTAGCACCTGCTTGTCCAGCTCATTACCTAGGGCATCTAGGTTAACACTCAGTCTGCTACCTGGAGCTTTGCTATGTGAGAGAGGACCACCTCTAGTTCTTGGCCAATTTATTTTTTTTCAAAATTTTTATTGGATTATTTATGTATTTACATTTCAAATGTTATCCCCTTTCCCGGTTCCCCCCCTCTCCTATACCTCCTCTCACCTCCCCCTGCTTCTATGAGGATTCTTTCCCTCCCACCCAACCACTCCCACCTTAACACCCTGACATTCCCCTATACTGGGGAAACCAGCTTTCACAGGACCAAGGGCTTCTCCTCCTATTGATGCCAGACAATGCCATCCTCTGCTACATATGTGGCTGGAGTCATGGGTCCCTTCGTGTGTACTCTTTGGTTGGTGGTTTAGTCCTTGGGAGCTCTGGGGGTTCTGGTTAGTTAATATTTTTGTTCTTCCTATAGGGTTGCAAACCCCTTCAACTCCTTCAGTCCTTTCTCTAACTCCTCCACTGGTTTCTCAATGCTCAGTCTGATGGTTAGCTTCAGGCATCCTCATCTGTACCAGTAAGGCTCTGGCAGAGCCTCTCAGGAGACATCCATATCTCGTCTCCTGTCAGCAAGCACTTCTTGGCATCAGCAATAGTGTCTGGGTTTGGTGGATGCATATGGGATGAATCCCCAGGTGGGACAGTCTGTGAATGACCTTTCCTTCAGTCCCTGATCTACTCTTTGTCCCTGCATTTCCTCCCATGAATATTTTGTTCTTCCTTCTAAAAATTTTTCTTGAGCTTCCTATGGTCTGTGAATTGTATCTTGGGTATTCCAAGCTTTTAGACTAATAATCACCCCAGATTGGAGGCTTACGTGGTGATGGCAAGGACAGGAACCCCTCATCCCTTCCCAAGGGAACCATAGATGTAGTGAGAAGGAAGTCTTCCACACACAGGGAAAGTGGTGGAAAGCACTGATGTGTTTGTTGTGTTTTATGAGTGTCTTTCCCTATGTTCTTGAGGACAGAGGTCTGTGTGCCTTTCTGAACTGGCTCGCCCTCCACAGCTAGCCACAGTCCTTGGCACCAGATGCATTAAGAGGTAGGAGGAAGGGGAGGGAAAGCAAACTAAAGATGCTGGGGCAGCTAAGAGATGAGCGGGGAAGGAAAGACTGATACAAAGATGCAAATTCTTCCCAATTTAGATAAAATGAGAAACATTTAACCCATTCTCCAATGTGCCGGGATTGAAAAAAAAAAAAGACCAAAACAAACAAACAAACATAGAAGCCAATCATATCCTTTAATTCACCCAGTTTACATTAAATCTCCTTCCTCCCTGAACTGTCCCCCTCTTCACTTTCTCCGTGAGTGTTGTATGTATTCAGGTGTAATGGAGGCCAGTGATCCACACTGGCCCCTTCTTTAATCATTTTATATCTTGTTTCCTTTTGGCCTAGAGAACCTGGAACTCACTGTTTTTGTTTGGTTTACCTGTTAGCAACCTGCCTTCCCTGCCCAGTGCTGGGGGCACGGGAGACACCATCACACTTGGCCTTTACGTGGTGCTGGGATCCAGACCACATCCTCAGATTGCTACAGCAAGTGCTTCTAGCCCCCGAGACATCTCCCCAACCCCTAAATTTATCTTCGTTATAGATCTCTTTCTCACCATATGACATGTCTAGTCGAGTTGACAGGTTAAAAAATAATCAAGACAGTCTGAGAAGTTCTAAAGGATAAAGGCGCAGGGTTATATTTTAAGTGTTCGGTATTCATATTTAGAAAGACACGTCACTGTCATCGTCGGGCAATTCTCTCTACTCGAAAGGCAGAATTCTGATAAAGCTGTGTTTCAAGTGCCACATAAATTGCGTTCTCACAATTTCAGAACTTTTCCTTGACTAATTTTCCACTGTGGTTCATATAGTCCTGTAGGGGCACAACTGAAGATCTTCACAGCTGAAGTGAAGATGTAGGTGCTGAAGAACCAAAGAAGAACATGAGGTAGCACCTTTCAGACGGCCCAGGGTCCAGTGGGGTGACACACATGGATAGTGTGCCACACTGAGGTCTTACAGCACAAGCCTGCTTCATTGTGTGTGACCCTTTCGACCTGTACTATCCCTTTTACATTGGTCTTTCATGTTTCATGTGCAGACAGCCTGCCAGCTTCATGTGTGGTAGAAGCCTGGACTCCAGCAAGAACTGCAGCTTTGCTAGGTTCAAGCTCTTGGTTCTAAGAGCTTAGGTCATGGCTCCTTTCCAGCAAACGTAGCTAAACCCTGTGTTTCAAACAAGTCATGAGTACAGTGTCACTTTGCTTCAATGACAGCCCATCAAGTCTTATCCGACTATGACTTTTGGGCTCTGGCTAGGGACTACCTGATGCTCCTCATTTAAGGCCTTTGTGGGCATTGAAGGTGGGTTTTCCCCACCTTCCTCTGCAGCTCTTTCTTGTAGTGAGAAATTTTGGTTTCTTTAAAAGCCCAGTTATGTTACATGAATATGTGTTTTCTTCCCAGGTGTGGGAATATGGGGCTGCTTCAGATTGTCCACGGCCATTAACTGTGATTTGTCTCGTGCTCTTGGAGGGCTGTGATTTTTACCAGCTGCAGATAGTTTAATTCTGGGAACTCTGAAGGGGATATAAATGGGAGAGCCCCAAAGAGGGCCTGTGATGGCCGGTGCTCCCCTGCTGCCCCCGCTGCTGCTTTTTCTATTGCTGTTTTGCTAGAGTGGTGCTTGGAGATATTCTGACCATGGAGATTGGACATGCCCCACGGAAACCGACACCCAGAATCAGCAGGAGGTAGTCTAAAGAGTTCTATGCCCCACTCCCTCTCTAACCTTCTCTCTCTCCTACCTAATATTGTGGAGTTGGAAGGGATTGGGGTGGAATAACAGTCGGAAGGGTGATAGATAGAAGAATGTAGCTCTGAAAAGTACGCCAACGCTTTCCTCCATACAACATCTTTTGTTGAGGTCTTCAGTCTGTGGATGAAGTCTGGCCAAGACAACCTGTGCTTTCCCAATATGCCCTCTTTTGGCCGGAGCCTCCACACTGTCATGATACCCAGGAGGATTGCTTTTGGAAGTTCCCAGGATGCTCTCAGGAAGGATTTCCTGCTTCTGTCGGGGTTGACCTAGCCCAGCCTCTAGGATCTGTGTTCAGAGCCACAGAGGAAAGGCTAATGAGGTTAGAAGTAGCCACTCACTGATACTTGGCTGTTGTGTCAAGTATAGAATTGTGGACTAAATGACTACTTGATGAAATATGCACAACACACACACACACACACACACACACACACCACAAACACACACACACAAACACAAGGGGCAGGCAGAGAGAGAGAGGAAGAGGGGTGGGAGGGAGAGGTTTTAGCCTGATCATGAGAGCATATTTAATACATTTCAATGTATGCATTTTGGTGAGAAGGGATTTTTATCTAGATCATGAAAGAGCTTGGCAAAAACTATTCTTTATGTTTGATCTTGATTGACCAGAACTTGAGGGACGAGGCAATCCGATTGGCCAGTGTGCTGCCACACCCCTCGCCCCACAAGGAAGGAAATCTACTGAACTGCTGTAATTTGGAAGTCAGAGAGCTAGTTCAAAATCAGGGTACTTAAAGTCAACCTTCAAGTCCGATATAGTCAGACAAAAACAATCACTACAAACAGAATATTGCTAAAAAAAAAAAATCCGTTATTTCTGAGCTGATGGGGAAAATAATCACAAATCATCATCTTGTCAAACATCAGCATCAGTTCCAACAAGTTCGAGTTGACATCTTAACACTTTCTGATCACAGGATCAAATAGCTGGGAAGAGTGTGCACAGATTGAGTCTGGGCCTGAGAGAAATAGCACGTTGGTACAGAAACAGTTTCTCTCCTTAGCCCTCAGTCATTAGGTTTTCCTGATACCACGGCCTTCTGATGCCAGGAGTACAATTCTCGGCTGAAGCCTCTGACAAGCCTCAGTTCCTGACGTCTCACTCTCAAACCCTACTTTAAAAGCACATCTGTTAGTTTAGAGCATTTTTAGTTTATTGAAGAAGCCTTCACAAAGAAAAAAACAGATGATGAAAATCTCATCTGTCAAAACTGTTATTAAAACCAGTAACAGTGTGAAATTTTGTTTAAATTGAAAGCATCATTTATTTTTATCAAACATTTTATAAACAATCATATTTGAGAAAGATTTGGGGGACCTGGAGAGCCCTCAACTGAAGACAGCTCATTATGCTGCTTCCTTTATAATGTGTGGCTCCGACAGGGGCTGTACTGCCTCCCTCTAACTTCCTGTGGTACCAGTAAGGCAAAGACACAGTCACAGAGCAGGGACGGGCCTTCTGGGAGTAAACAGAGAGAAGGCAAAAGGCACAGACCTGATAAGGAGGAAGGAACGGGATTCTAGGTTTGCAGACAAGATGCCCACCTGATCTGCCATTTGATGATTGACATGGCCCCAAAATATGAAGTCCCCGAGAGAGTTCAGAAAAGTGAATGGAAAGATTGAGCCAAATAGTGTGTGTGTATGTACATGTGTGTGTGTGTGCGCATGTGCGTGTGTGTGTGTGTGCAAGTCATGGTGCAGACAGCTGACTTCATGCTCAGACCTGCTACCAATATCAAAGGGGCATTTCACAGCCAGGAGGAGTAAAAGACACCCTTAAGCAGGGAACAAGATGAATGTCAAGTCCAGTTAGTGGATTCTTCATGCAATCCAGATGTTTGGCAAAGTGGAGACAAAACATCTGACATTGTGCGCTGTGCAGACTCAACCTAGGAATATACAAAAGATCCAGTTTCACATTCTCTTCGTCTTTGGCTGTCCAGTGTTAGCAGCTTCGGGAAAGAAACTGTGCAAAGAAACACCAGTGATATAAGACTGACGACTAGCCCACGGCAGCTTCTCTTTCCTTTTTCTCAGCCATACATACTTTGGAATCTTTACCTGGGATTCTGTAAAGGTTTCCTCACAAGGGTGGAGCGAGAGATTGGGGCACAAGGATGTAAGAAGTCTTGATAGGACCTCGGTTCCCTTGTACTCTCTTCAGGGAGGACTGGGCACCAGATATCTACCCTACCTTTCATCCCTCAGGTTTCTTCAACTGTAAAAGAAAGTTACTCATCCCAAGTGCTCAGGGCTGGATACTCCACAGTGAACAGATCCATAAGCATAGACCACGGGTGGGTGTCAACTGAGGTCAAGATCTCATCTGTGTCTCTTCATCTAAAAGAAGACAAAGTAGATTTTTCCAGGTCTGCTTCTAAAATAGCAATACTGAACTTTCTAGAAAAGAAACATAGATTAACATTAACCATCATTTTCTTGAGCATTTATTTAGAATCTCTTGAATCTACCTTATTAATCTTTGCTAGATAATTATGTAGTGTGTACCTCCATTTCTCTTTTTAACGTAAGTCACAACATATTGAGCTCTCTCATCTCCTCTTGTGCTTATTCTAGAAGTGCTTTGTTTGCTCCACTTAAAAGTTGATGTTGGGTCAATAAGATGACTGACGTCGATAAAGGCCCCTGCTGAGCAGGCCTAACAATCTGAGGGAGTCCTACCCCCAGGGTTCATGTGGTGGAAAGAGAGAATGGCCTCCCAAATGTTGTTTTCTGACCTCCATGCCCTGGCACACGTACACATTCATATTCATAAACATAACACATCCATAAAGGTAAAGGTCCCATTTCATAATGCTAAGCAAATTTCAGATAAGCTAAATTTCAAATGCTAAGCCCACTTGTGTAGGCTCTATCTAGTTTGTCCCAATTAGGGATTTACTGGAACCCTATGCCTTTCTTCGAATATATATTCTATGTGCATGTATGCCTGAGTGTGTGTGTATGTGTATGTATGTATGTATGTATACCACATGCATCTGATAGCTGAAGTGAGTTAGAAGGAGGTGTTAGATCTCCTGGAACTGGAGTCCATGGTGGACGTGAAAGGTGTGGTTTCTGGGAACTGAGCTCATGTCCTTTGCAAGAGTAGAAAGCACTGTCATTGGCTGAGTCATCTTGCAAAGTCCCCTGTTTTTCTAACCATAAGTAGCAGTCATTGTTGGAAGCACAAACTCATTGGGAGAAAAGTCTTTTTCTTATTTTCCAAAGAGATATTTCCAATATATAATTTATTTATAGCATCCAATAACTTCAAAATCAAAGTTTATAATGCATTATATAGTCGATTCAGTTCTGGGATAAAACCGTAATGATAATCCGATATAGAAAAAAATTACAAATCCTTGTGTGTCATTCATTTTCCTCTTATTATTCCAACTCTTCAGTTTGAGTACTACTGTTGCAATGAGGAATGGCTGCGTGATTGAAGTTTTAAGGCACATATTTCAGTAGGATGAAGCTGCATGAAAGAAATGAAATAAAAATACACAGTCAAGGGGAAAAGAATATAAACTTTCAGTTAAAGAACGGTTTGTTCTTGTATTTTGCAAATGCATGGCAGAAGTTATTAAATCATCACGTGCATCAGCAAGGGTGCTCATGGGAATCAGATAAGCGCATTTTCATGAGAGAAATGCAAGCTGGGCTTATTAGAAGCAGATTTAGAACTGTCTGTGGTGGTACATACCTCTAACTCCAGCATCTGAGAGGCTAAAGAGAAGCACAAGTCCATGGCCAGCCTGGGGTACATGGTGAATACAGACCAAGACCAACTGGATTGTACAGCATGGCTCTGTTTCAAAAACCAATCAGCCAGGCAGGCAGGCAAGCAAGCAATCCAACAGGCAGATTTTCAGAGTTAATTGTAGTTGTGGAAGAAGTAGGAAGGAAACTAGTAGTCTCTGGGAGGTAGGGAGTCAGCTTAGGAGAGTTGACTGTGTTTCTTGATGGAGAGAACCTGGTTTGTAGAAAAGGGGACTGAAAAATAGTCATTCCAGCTAGGTCTCCTCTTGCCTTCCACTTGTGCTTTTGCTTAGCACAGGGCCACCCCAAACCTCAATGCTTTAATGAATTAAGATGAGACCTGAATTCTTTTTCATTTAGTTAGTTCAAGATGGGTGATCTCATGTTCAGTGTCAACCTAGAGTGTGACTTCAAGGTTTTACGTGTTCATACGAGGTTGCTTCCTGTCTTCTTGTGAAGCTCAGCATATCCAGTGGTAGGCAGAGTCAGTACATGGGCTGGGAGCAATCTTTTCTGATGAACTTTATTAGATTCGTCCTTAGTTTGACTTTTCTAACCATTGTAAATGGGGCCCATTTGAGGAAAAAAATTGTTAAAAAAAATCAGGTAACAATCTTGCATTATTTACAGAGCTGTCTGTAGTCAGTAGTTTCTTTGGACTCTTACTTGATCAATCTTTAAAATTTAAACACTTCCCTTTGCCTTTGAAGCATTTCAGGCTCTGTTAAAATTCACCAAGACCTAGTACATCATCCATACATTCTAGTAATGCTCAAGCCAAAGGCCTTTCTACTCTTGATTAACACCGGATACAGGAAAGGAGAGATTCTTGTTTGCCTCTTACACTTCCGTGCCCGTAGCTTTCCGACTTGCACAGTTTTGACCCCTTGCTAACCATTCACAACCTTTATTAAACTGACTAGCGGAGAATGAAGCTTAAAATAGAATGGCTTGGCTCTGAAGGATTATGGAGATTATGCTAATGGAGATGGAAATGTGGGCAGCACCAGACCCAGTGAAAGGAGACCATTGGCTGGGCAGCAGCACTGAATGCCCTCTGTTCCCTGACTGTAAATACAGTGTGACCAGCTGCTTTCTTCTCCTGATGACATCCCTTCCCTGTCATGACAGACTGTATCCCCTTCAACTGTAAGCCAAAAGAACCCCTCTGCCTTTAAAAGGTTGCTTTGGTCACAGAAGCAGGACAAGTAACTACTATAACAAAAGTCAAACATGGAAACTGAAATAGGGTTTCTCTGAGCATAGCATTTCCTATACCTTATGTGCCCGGATTTTCCTTTGATTTCCTCTGCTCTTTTCATATTTCCTTTTCCTCTTCGGGATTTTTCTCCTCAGATATTTCATTTTTCCTTACGTCTTTTCCTGCAGGGCTTTGGTATTGGGTGACAGCTGTCAGCCCCTTCTTCACCAGCTTAAGGATACTATGAGGATACTAATTACCATTCTTGATTTTTTCTTTTCTTTTTTTTTTTTTTAGGTCTGTGTTCTATTATTATGATGCTAACAGTAGAGTAATTTGCAATACTTCCTATAATGTTGAGGAAGAGCTCCTGTCTTTATAATACACCAAATACTATCTATATAAATTAATGATGGATGTTTAATAAGATTTTTTTTCTGTATCTGTTGATATGATCGCGTGTGTGTGTGTGCGTGTGTGTGTGTTTCCTTTAGGCTATTGATATTATAGATTGCTTGATTGTGTAATACCAATATCAAACAATCCTCCAATTATTTTTGTCCACTACTATTGTAAAGAATTTGAGTTCCCTGTAACTTAGAAAAACCTTATTCCTACAAAAAGCTATTTAGATTTTATTAGCCCTTATATTAAATTTAGGCAAATTTGGTAACAATTTTCATGTTCATAAAAGTAAATATTTCAGTCTGTGAGGATGGCATATTCATCCATTGGTATTATCTCATTTCTCTTGGTAGGGGTTTTGAGGTTTAGTGTACAGATCTTGAGTGTATTTTGTTAAATTTATTCTACATCACCTCCTGAGTTTGATGCAATTGTATGTGATGTTATATTTTACAGTGTAATTTCCAAGTATTTTAAAAGAGTTCATCAGGACACAATTGACTTTTGCACGTTGCCTGTGCATTTTTGTGACCTTGATGGACTCATTTGCTCCTAGAATCTTTTCTTTGCACGGTGTACATGGCTTTTTGTGTACCTAGAAATATAAATGAAGAGCTTTTGCTTATGTTTCCCAGACCCACTCCCGCCTCCTGCCAGGCTTACTGTATTGTCTAAGACTGGAGTTCCTGTTTGAATAGAAATCAGGAGGACTAGCATTCTAGTCTTGCTCACAAATTTAGGGTCAACATTTAGTGTTTGACCAATCATTATATCATGATGACAGCTATAATTATTGCATAGATTTTTTTTTATTAGAGTTTGGAAGCTTTGCTCACAGATTCAAGTGATTTCTATTATTAAACTCAGTTGAATCTTTCCAGACAGTTCCCTGCATCTATTGGGATTATACTTTGTTCTATTAATTGAGTGCATTGCTCTGATTGACTTTTATTTATCTTTATGTTTGTGTATTGTGTGGGTGTACACATGAGCATGTGGGCATGTGTTAACCAGCTTGCACACGCATGTGTGTGTCGAGGACAGAGGTCAACCTGTAGTAGTTTGTTCTTTCTTTCCACTATGTAGGTTCTGGGGAACAAAATCAGGTGAGTGGGACCACGAGCCTTGTCTGGCAGGGCCACCTCCCTGGCCTTCTGATGCATGTTCAGAGGTCGAACTAACCTTGCCTGCTTGGGATGAACTTAACTCATTAAGGAGCAGATCTGAGATGCTGATTTTGTTTTCCAGCATCTTGCTAATGGTGTTTAAGCCTTACTTTATGAAATATTTCTATTTCTTTTAAAATATGACCTGTGCCTTTGTTTCTTAGCAATGCAGAACTGCTTTCCAAGTCAAGTTGAGAGACACTGCCTGTTCTCCATTGACTGGAAGAGTCTCTGTGGTTGACATTATGCTTTTAGTGAATGTGGTCAAGAACTCTGCAAGGATTATAGATTTTTGAAGGTTTAATTTATGAATTAGATTTCTTTGTATGTATGTGTGTGGGCCCCTGTGCATATCATGTGTACACATGTATGCAGAGGCCAGGGGTCAATATCAGGCTCTTTCTTCTATTTCCTTTGTATTATTATTCTTGTTGTTATCATTACTTTGACAATGTCTCTCGTAGAACCTAGAGCTCACAGATTAGATAGGTTGAATGACAATGCTCTATGCGGCTCTGCCCGTGTATGCCTCTGCTTGATCACTGGGGTAGGAGATGCCTCCTATCACACTCGCTATATGTGGGTGTTGAAGATCTGAACTCAAGTCCTCACATTTGAGTGGGCAAGCATTTTAGCTTCTTGATGTGGAATTTTCAGTTTTCCTCTACTGAAGAAAGCTTTAGAAATCTGTGTCTGAAGAATTCTGTTATATCTAAAATATCATATTTATTGGCACAAAGATCCTAATATATTCCTTCCATGACAGCATCCCTTTTTCCATTCCTGACTCTGATGTATTCTCCCCTCTTCTCTGTCAATTTCTGTTAATTGTTTGTTATCCTTATTGATGTTTATAATTCCAAACACTTGGCTTCATTCCTTTCTCCTCTGTTATCTACTTCCTTTCTACTTTACTAATTCCTGCTCTTAGTTCTACTATTTAAGTTCATTTTTAGCTTTATTTACTCTATTTTTCATTTCCTTCAGGTGGAAAATTAGGTAATTGACAAGATTTTGCTTCTCAAATGCTTAGCATAAGTGCTTAAATTAGCAAATTTCCCCCTAGATACCATTTGAACTGCTTCCTATAAATTTAACAGGTTGTATTTTCATTTTCTTTCCATGCAAAAAAGTTTTTGTCGCCTTTTAGAGATTTTATTGAACATATGGACTATTAAGATTACATAATTCTCATTTTCAAATTTTCAAGGATTAGCCAGGCCTTGTGGCACACACATGCAGGCTCACGTTCAGAAGGGTGAGCCAGGAGGCTAATGATGAGTTTGAAGTCAGGTTGGACCACGTATTTAGTCCTTGTGCCCCACCCTCCCAACAGGACAAATTCAGTGGTGACTTTAAATCTTTTTGTTGTTTTCCATCAATCTGATTATTATAATGTGGGCTGGCTTTTCTCTTCTGCCATTTAAAAAAAATCTACAGCTTCCTGGAGTTACTGTTTCTCTCTATCTCATTTTAAAAAATTCCCTTTCCCGGTCTTTCTCACTCCATCTGTTTATTGCCTTCCCTATATGAATGCTAAGATAGTTTTTAAAGGCAGGTTAAGATTGACCTGTATTGGCAGGTAATTCATCTTCTTTATAAGACATAATCTTGGTTATATGCTAAAGTTTGTATTGACTTATGTGATTCCACTCTAAGTATTTTTATTTAGGTGTGCGTGTGTGTGTGTGTGTGTGTGCGCGCGCTTGATCGTTGTATGTGCACAGGACCAAGAACACCAGAAAATGGCATCAGCTTTCCTCAAACTGGAGTGGTGGGCAATTGTAAGCTTCCTGACACGGGTGCTGGCAGCCAAACCTAGTTCTTCTGCAAAAGCAGCAGGTGCTCTTGATTGCGGAATGACCTCTTCAGGCACTAAAGTGTAGGTCAAGGCTACCCTTGACCCCGAGATCCTCTGGTTGCCTATCTTTTTCAGCTTACCAGTGTGTACCATCGTGATTAGCTTGGCTCCATTGTAACCAGTGGAAAGCAACATGATTTCTCGTTTTTACATGAATTCTGCAAAGCATTTTACAAGTCTTACCATGCCACAATCACTGTCCCTCTAAGAAGTTGCCCTTGTAGACATTTATCTGACACAAAGAGGTTGGTATTCAGTCGAAGACAGAATAAGAACCCCATTCAGCTCTCTGGAGTCCTTCAGCATAGCTTTCTACTCCCCTTTTCTCTATTCTTCAATCTTCTCTTATGTTTACCCCTTTGCAAAGTGTTCTGCTCTCAAGCGAGCAAGGCTAGGGAACTGTGCTTGAGGATCCTACCCTGGGTGTAAAAGTTTAACCATTTCTTCTAGGCAGAATGCCAGTGCACAGAAGAATCACTTTTAAATCTCCCCACCCCTGAGAGGTCTCAGTCCCATGCTTTCTGACCTGGGAATGTAATCTTTTCCTACTTTGGCTCAGTTTCTAAATGTTTATGGCAGAAAGAGAAATCTGAACCTTGCTATGTTCATGGGGTTGGGAGCTAAAGACCATGTGTCTCTTTCGATTGCTGTCTTGCCCGTTGCTACCACATCCCGTGGGAGTTGTTCTATCCCATGGAAGTTGTTCTATTGCAGTTTCCTGTCTTTCACTGGCTACCTCCTCTCACTGCCTAGGCATTTTGGTCCATGGTAACCTCTCTTCTGAACAGTCATAGAGCTCTTGGACCCAATCCCCCATTTCTAAAGTCCATCTTTTCACCCGAGTCAGTATTCCTTGGTCAAGATCATTTTCCTAAAATTCTCTTAGGAGCTTTGAACTCTTCAACGGCTTCTCTTCCTAGCACATTTTCATGTGGTACTGAAGCCCTTAAACACTTCCTAAAATGGGCACCAGAGCAGCTGATACAGTCCGCCGAGCTTTCACCCTCCACTTAATCTACCCTTTCTAGAATCTTTCTCCTTCTCTCTTGGGCTACAGTCACTCCTATTTCCGAGATCAGGACAAAATGTCTGTCTTTTGTCTTCTGCAATTCCCCCTGGACTTTTACTTCTTTAAAGTTAAAAAAATAATTATTCTCTCTCTCTCTCTCTCTCTCTCTCTCTCTCTCTCTCTCTCTCTGTGTGTGTGTGTGTGTGTGTTGGTTTATTTTGTGTGTGTGTGTGTGTGTGTGCCATGATGCACATGTGGGAGTCAAATACAGATCGAGTATTGACACTAGACAGGATACCTCTTTTCTGTTTTATCTTTTGTAACTAATGCCAGCAGTGAGTTCCACTGACTGGGTGACTAATGGATGCCACGGAGGAAGTAGTCGGCCATGTTCTATCGCATCACTTCCCAGTAACATGTTCTTTGTGTTCTGATGCCTCAAGTGCAGAAAAGGCATCCAATACTCCCCACCCACTGGGGACAGGCAGCTCTCTGGTTTGCATGTTGCGTGAGTGAATCACCACCCCTAACATTTGGCATCATTTCATCAAATCACTCATACTTGACATACTTAAGACAATTTCATTTTCCATTCATGCTTTTTTCAACCATACTTTTTTAGACGCCCATATTACTTGTTTTCGAGTCCATATGTTTCTTTCTCACTAGATATTAGCTCCGGAGAAGCAAAGAATCCATCAGTTCAGACACAAATAGAGGCAATAAAATTAATTTTTTTCCACTGTCATGACAAAATATGAGGCAGAAGCAATTTAATTTTACCAAAGGCTTTAGTTTGCCATGATAGAGAAGTATGGCAGCTGGAGCAGCTTGGTTCATGGCAACTGGAGTTTGCAAGATGGTACCTTCATGTCTTGAAGAATATGGAGAACCTAACTTAGAGTAGATTATAACTCTCAAAGATTGATGCTTTGAGAACAGCCTTCATCAGCCATTCCAAACATCCCACACCTCCCCAAATAATTCTATAGTTGAGGACCAGGTATTGAAACACATAAGTTTGTGAGAGACATCACATTCAACCCATAGCTACAGTTATAGGTTATAATTATGCAATTATCATTAATGAGTCTTATGCTTTTAGCCAGTCAGATGAATTGTGGATCAAATGTGAGATGTCCTCCATAGGTTATGTGTTTAAATACTTAGTCCACAGTGTTGGAGACTATATGCTCTTTGGCAAGGTTGTGGAACCTTTAGGAGGTGGAACCTCACTGGAGGATGTGGGTCACTAGGCGTGGGCTTGGAGGTTTTATAGCTTGACCCCAGCTTCCTGTTTAATTTGTGCTTTGGGATTACAGATCCCAGGAAACAGGCCAGCATCCTGCCCCTGCCACTATGATTTCTGAATCATGATGGTCTGTATCTCCTCTGAAAGCAAGAGCCAAAATTAACCCTCTGTCCCTTTGTTGCTTTGTCAGGTACCTTATCTCTTATCACAGCATCAGGAAAACAATAAGACAGAGATATAAACCTTTGGCTTACAAGGCATATGACGTCAGCTATTAAGGTCTTAATGAATGCTTATTAATAATAAGTACTGCTTATTATTAATAAGTAATAATAAATAAGTTATGCTTATTTCCCTATATAATATATACCATATATAGTACCCAACCTGTAGGTATCATATACAAAAATCAGATGGAAAAGTACTGGGATTTTATTTATTTGGTTAGTTAATTAAACAAAATTTGAGAGAGGATCTTATGATGTAGCCCTGATTATCCTTGAATTCAGAAATCTGTTTGCCTCTGCCTCCTGAGAGCTGCAATTAAAGATGTGCACCATCACCCCTGACCTTATTTGGTTCCTGTTTGTGAAGGGCTGTGTTCAATTTTCACCTTACAACATGTACTCCATAAGCTGGTTTTGTTCTAGGGAAGAGGTGGGAGGGAATTTTACATTTATTTTATATCCCCTTTTGAAATAGACTGATACTGACACTTGACACACATTATTTAATTATTTCCACACAGCTGAGAAGACCGCATTATTGCCTGCCTATTGAGAAGAAGGTCTGATGGAGAGAGACCAAGAAGGTCAAGGCTATTCAATTAGGAGAAGTGAAGTGTTTAAACCAAAACATCTTCTTTTTCTAATTGTCGATACTCAAGGATTTTTGAGATATTGGGAAGTAGCTCAATTTCCACATACTAAAGTGCCCATCAGAACATGGTATTTGAGCCTACAGCCAACACTCTGCATGTACCTGATTCTGTCTGATCTCGGAAGCTAAGGAGCACTGGGCCTGGTTAGTTCTTAGATAGAAGAATATGACATCTGAAGATGCTCCATTTTAGGCATCAGGAATGGTCCAGGATTAATCCAACTATGAGAGTTGACTTCAGAGCTAAGCGTTTCAAAAGCATACTGTGGAGTCATTTCTCTCTCTAGGGATTCTCTCCATTTTGCTCTTTCAGAGGTCATGAGATTAAGCCAAGTGAAAGCCGCATTACTATCATTACTATCTCCTGTGTGATGGGTTCTGGGTGGCAACCGCAGGGGTGTGAGTTCACACATCTTCAGGTCCAGTGCTTGACTTTCACTCCCTCCAGTGTGCAATCGTTTCTCCAGAAATCACACTTAGTTGAGGTGTGCTGGTTCTTGTGAAGTGACCGACATAAGCACCACTAGGAGTAGCTAAATGCAGCCCTCTGATCATCCTGGTTGCTGTTACCTCAGTACTGACATTGCACAACAGTGGGATCACTAACACTCTACATAGGCACCAGTTCCACAAAATATAAATGATGGTCCTCCCCTCTCTACAGAGACTGTCTTGATGTGGTTAGGACACTTAACTGCTTCCAAGTTTTTTGTTTTTTTTTTTTTTCCGTTTCATTCATAAGATTAAGGCTTAAATATCAAAATCACCAGAGAAATTTCTTTTCCTTCTTAAGAACTATTTTTACTCCCAAGGAGAAAGCAATCAATGACCGTATGCTGGCTAATTTTATGTCAACTTAACACAAATTAGAGTCATCTGAATGAAAGGAACTGTAGTAGAGAAGAAGTCTCTACAGGGTGGGGCTGTAAGCACATAAGCCAGTAGCATGTTGTCTTATTAACTAATGGATTGTAGGAGGGACGACTGTGGGTTTGGATGGTTCTGGGTTCCACAATTGCAGGCTGAACAAGCCAGGAGGAGCAAGCCAGTAAGCAGCACCCCTCCATGGCCTCTGCATCAGCTCCTTCTCCAGGTTCCTGCCTTGCCTGAGTTCCTGTTCTACTTCCTTTGATGAAGAAATTCCTTTGATGATGTGAACTGTAAGGGAAACAGGCCTGTTCATCTCCAAGTTGCTTTGATCATGGTCTTTTACCACAGCAACAGTGACCCTAACTAAGACATATGTAATACAATAGAAAAGAATTCTCCCATTTCAACCCCTTAGTCCTTCTCCTTGGGTTTAATTGCTGTTGACAGATTTTTGGAAAATTTTCACACATGTCACACAGGTATGAAGGTATAGATATGATTGGATATATGTGTATGTACAATTATCATCATCATCATCATCATCATCTCAAGTAGGAATATGTGATATCTATCACTCAGATAAATTTAATAAAATGACAGAAGCTTAGGGAATTTTTCTTATCACTAAATTAAGACTAGTTCATTATATTTAAATGTTGAATTTCATTGTATGGGTGCATCTGGCTTATTTAGTCAGCTTTTAAAAGTTGACCACAATAAACATAATACAAATATATGTATAATATTGCAAATATGCATAGACAAATACATATGTAGAGTAAACTCCAGTCAATGTAATTTGTTTGTTTTTGTTGAGACCAATTACTAAGGTAAGTTCAGAAAAATGTACATCTGATTTATAGACTAATAATTTCTTTTGGAAAACTATATATGAAAGTTCTTACAATAAAAAATGATAAAAAGCACCATTTGTTGCAATTAATAGCCATTTAGATTATTGCCTATCTTCCCTCTCTCCCCTCCCCTCCTTTTCTCATTTCTCATTTTCTCTCTTCAATCCCCATCCTTCTCTCTTTCTCTCTGTCCCCCCTCCTCTCCCCTCCCCTCCCTTTCTTTCCTTTTGAAACATTGCTCTGTTCAGGCTCATCATCCTCCTGCCTCAGCTTCAGCTTCCCTTGTGCCTAAATTGCCCACCCCATCAATGTGCCTCTAGAAAAATCACCATACTTTTGTAATAGATAGAAGAGAGATTTATAAATGTTCATATAGAATAAAAGCTAAAATAAAATAATCTCACTTAAGGAAGGACCATGGTGTTAAAAGCATATTACACTTAATAGTCATTTGGATTGAACAATATAGAAGAAAACTGAGATAAGATTGAAGAACTCTTTAAATTCTAAGTAATTGTTTTATTTCCACAAAAGTCTCTGAAAATGCCTTCTAAAATTAAAAAGTACAATTCCAAAAATATTGAGGGGTAAATCCTTCTTACAAGCATTCTACTTTCTTCTCCAAACTCCAGGGTTTTGCTAAATTTAAGAGACAATGATATTATGGTCTATAATCCTATTATTTAGTCTATAATAACAATTTTTCTCACAATACTCCAAACTCAGAAAACACAGACATCGCCCCAATGCACACTGAGCTGGATTCCATGTGGAAGGGGCTGAATGGCCATGTTATAAAAGCTTTTCTCCTAAGGCTTGCTGGGTCTCCTATGTCCTGAAAATGTGATGTTAGACCTTGTGTGATCCCTTACACAGAAGAAAGCAACAGCTCTCTTTGTAAGGACAAACATGTAGTATGGGCATTAGTCAAAGCCACACTACGCTCCCAGTTCAGGATGTCATCACACACAGAAACTTATGAAATATAGTTTATTCCCACCACTCAGTAAGGACTGGTAAAAGCAGAATGAGCTCTATTGCTGGAGAATGCTATTGAAATCAGAAATCAGACAGCCAGAAAAACGAGTGTCTCTCTCTCTCTCTCTCTCTCTCTCTCTCTCTCTCTCTCTCCTCCCTCTCTCTCTCTCTCTCTCTGTAAATGTGTCTGTCTTTTTCCTCTCTGTGTGTGTCTGTGTGTCTGTCTCTGTATTTGTGTGTCTCTCTGTGTATCTGTCTCTTTCTGTTTCTCTCTGTGTGTCTGTCTCTCTGTATCTGTGTCTCTCCGTTTCTCTCTGTGTCTGTCTCTCTGTGTGTATCTGTGTCTGTCTGTCTCTTTGTCTTTCTCTCTGTGGTGTCTGTCTCTGTGTGTCTGTCTGTCTCTCCGTGTCTTTCTTCCTCTCACTCTCTCTCTCTGTGTCTGTCTCTGTCTGTCTCTGTCTCTGTCTCTCTCTTTCTCTCTCTGTGGTGTCTGTCTCTGTGTGGGTCTGTGTCTGTCTGTCTGTTTCTCTCTCTCTCTCTCTTTCTCTCTCTCATGTGTGTGTGTGTGTGTGTGTGTATCTGTCTGTCTGTCTATGCGTTCATATATAGGTCAGAGGATAACATACAAGAATCAGTCATCCATCTCCTTCCACCATATAGATCCCCGGAGTCAAACTCAGGTTGTCAGACTTTGCCGAAAGCACTTTTGTTCCCTGAGCCTTCTTGCCATCCCAGAACAAATACTGTTCATAGGCACTCGCAGAATAGCAAGAGGCCCCCCTCACTCAATCCCCAGTGCTTCTGAAACAGCAACACCCGGGCAAGAATGTTACATTGGAAACCAAGATCAAAGGAAGTGTCTAGAGAAAAAATGACCCATGAGCATTCGGTACGGTGGTACTGCGCCTCTGTCTCAGAGATCTGTCATTTTAAAGAGGGGAGTAAAAGCTAGGTTAAGTCATTACAGGCACATGCCGTGACATCTTTGCAAGTGCCTCTCTTATCCTGTCCTGCGCTGACGGAGGATGTGGTATAGATGGGGTATCTTCCTGTTTAAAATGATTAGGGTGGAAAACATGGAGCCAAATGAAATTATCCAAGTGGCAGAACATTCGCATATAAAATAATTTATGGTTCACCATAAATGTTGTTAAATCTGTGACTTGTTCAATGATGAGTTATGAATCCAGCCCTTGTTAACGTTTCCTTTGCAATATGTGGTGGGAAACAGCTATTAAAAAAATACTGGCGTCACTATTTATTCAAAGGTTCCACATCACCAGAATAAATTGCCTGAGAGGAAACATCTTGTTCATAATGATTTGGAATACAGGGCTGAAAGTTTCATGGACTGAATGTTTGGCTTTGTAATAAGGAAGCATTCATAATATATGTGAAATATTTGTTAGCGCTAAACATACAGCTAAATGTTTCATGAAAGGACCATTGTGAGCCTGATTTTACAATAAACAGTTAAAAACTCCTGCAGTAGATTTGGTGCAAGGGGAGTGTTTGCTTAGATTTAGCAAAGAAAAATACTGTAAATAATTCATGGGGTATAATTTGACTCAGTAATTTTCCTAGCATACAATGTACTTGAACCTACATCCCCTTCCATGAAACTCTGTTCTTTTGTAAATGGTGGTCCCTTCTCGTGGGTCATTCACCTCTGGGGTCAGTCTGACACAAGTTCAGAAGACCAGATGATGGAAATGCATGTGACAGGAAAGGAACCTAACTCCTCATCTTCACCTAGTTTCTGAAGCCCTTGAGATATGCCACCTGCCATCTTCTGAAACAAGAAGGAAGTAAAGGACGCCAGGCAGGGAGAGCTGAGCCCAGAAAGTGTCCGTGGCTCTTCTTCAGGGACAAAGAGGGCTTTGCCTAGAATGGCGCTCACCAGCAAACCAAGTAAAATTAGGGAATGTGTTTAATGCAAGATAGAATACTTCTGTTTAGAAAAGCGAAATACTAGTGATTTGGGGTCATTATGCCGTGGCCTATAATTAGATGAACACTACCAATCTGAACTCTGTTGCTCAGAGTCAACCCCAGGGCTTGTGTGGAGCTCTCTGCTATTTCTCCTGACATTAGATAGAGGAATCATTCCAGAAAAAAAACAGCCATGAGAGGTCTTAAAACACAGGCGAGCCCAATTGCTGCTCTTAGTCCTGGCGGATGCTTTAAAGGACTGCAGAATTGCTTACTTCTCTCACCCACCAGCCTCCTTTGAAAATGACCCCTGGCTGCTTTTCTGCTCACCTTGACCTCAGTTATTATCAATCTAAGTTTATATCGACAACTTCTGTCACTGTCCAAAATCTAATGCGGCGTCTAGCTGATGAGGAATCAAGCCCCGCTCCCCGTTTGTTATCCGTGTGCTTTAGAATGTAGCAAAGCAGAGGGCTCTCTAATGAGGCTTCACTCTCTCCCCAATTTGTTATCCACGTTGCTTTAGAATGAGGCAAAGCAAATATTATTTTAAAACTGGCTGGAGATAACCCAGTCATTAAGTGGATGAGTCAACAGATGTTTTTTCCTTCAAGAGTGAGTCGTGTGGAATCTGTTTCCAAGAAGGCCAGTTGCTCACTGCTTCCGTTCCCCCACCCCCTTCTCCGCATACACAGAGAAGGAAAAATGGTCCCCGGGGCTGCGGAACGAAGCAGCCTCAATTGGCTGACACAAGAGCCTTAAATGAGAGGAGAAAGGGTTGTTTGGAGGGATGTCTCCGTAAGCCCCCCCTAAATTCCCGTCTTCCTGTTGTGGTGAAGAGTGTGCAGTAGCAGTGTGCTCCTTCTGTGAATACCCTGTTCCTTTGGTGCGGTTTTTCAGAAGCTCTGGGAGCCAGGAGATGTGAATTCTAGCCTTGGCTTCTACAACAGTTAGCTGGTGGATTTGGATCCCTTCCCCTCGGTTCCTTATGTAGACGCTGATGGCTGATGGAACTGGTTAGGGATGATGTTGAAATCCCTTCCAGCTTCTCTTGTTCAAATCAACTGTTTTCTGAGTTTTCACTCCCCCCCCCATATATATTAATCACCATTTTTGAGACAGGGTTTCATGTAGCCTACGCTGGTCTCGAACTTTCTGTGTAATAGAGAAACGACTCAGCTTCTGACAGAGCCTAGGATCTATGAGGTGCTGGAGTGGAACCTGGGAGTTTTTGCATACCAGGCAAGCCCCTCTCCCTTCTGAGTTTTGGTCTAAGGCATATCAGATGGTATCCATAGTTGAACTTCCAAGTCCCACACAGGGAATCTCTACCCTGGTCAGCGTAATTAAGGTTCTACCCACCGAGTGAGGGCTTATTGGGCAATGACAGGGGCTTTTGCTTAACCAGGGTGTATTTAACCTCCAGAACTTGCTCAGAAGACCGTCTTTGCATTTCTTGAAAGATCTAGTTTTAGCAAGAAGCCTCCCCCACTAAATCAGTTTAGGGGGACCCCTCCCCATCAAACGTAACTTTCATATTTCATGGAGTTAGCGATTTGAGTGATAGGGCTCCTTAACCTCCATCAGCCCTAGGTCCTATTACCAGGGACTCTTTATCAAAAATGAGTTAGTTTAGCCAGACTTTCTCTGGCCTTGGATGTTTCTCCTCTAATTTTCTGTCCACTGATTATAACTCTGACCCTTGACCTTCAGTATCCAGCTGTCTGGTGTGTTTGATCATGAATTCAGTGCAAACCCACAGCCCTGTTCCTTGTACCTGCTGCAGTGGTCATGGATAAACCTTGCAGATCTCTGCAGGCGTCACTGGATCTGCTTGTCTTGTATTGTGAGGCACGTGGCCCAGGGAGGGGGATTTTATCTGGGGACAAAACCTGGAATCAGGAAAGGGTTATTAGCTGCAGATTCTCTGTGGTTAACTAATACGCCATCTTGGAGGATGTTGATATTTACTTTAACATGCCCGTGAAGCCTTTGGCTTCTTCCTTATAGAGACATGGATGACACAATTGCCCTGGCAATAGAACTCCATGGAGGATAGGTCACATTCTGAGGTACTAGAAGGGTTTCCTAGAGCACAGAAAGAACACCCCTGTGGTTTAACCCTGTGATTTTCACTGTGCCAGGATATCGATCTCCAAATGGGAGTCTCTGTGGGGAATGTTAGCATGGCCAAGCCATCCAAGAATGACTCTCTCTCTCTCCTGACTATAAGCGATAGGAGATCTCATTCCTAACGAAAACACCAGTTGATGCCTGGATGGGAAAGACGGCATTGACAAGTTACGAAGGCCAAGGTCTAAAGAGTTCACATGCTGTCCCAAGAACTCTGGGGCAGGAGCTCTGAGGAATCTCCCTTTGAAACGTGCTCTGTCCAGACAGGATGCTCTGTAGTCCTCCCCTCCTTCCTATTAAACGTGAACACAGGTCCTGAATTACAGCAGAGTTTACATGCCATGTTCTGAGTCACTGCTTTCTAGACAACACTCTGATTTTCCTTGGAGTATGTCCACTCAGGCACTGACCAACCCAGAACCTATTCAGTGTCTATGACCTGACAGGTTTACAGTCAAAGGTGGGTTAAAGGGCACTTCATCCAAATCCAACTTAAAATGAGTGACCCGTGTGCAAAAGCAGTCTGGAGTCCTGGGAAGGAGAGGTATTCTTTTTGGAAAGGTTGGTGTGTTTGTGATTCTGGAGGTTATGTGAGCTCAGTTTTTCCCCTTAACCATCTGCCGCAGGTGCGGAGGAAACACTGTTTGTGTTTCTGTGTGAGCACGGTATAAATAATGTCCACTTTCAGTAACCCTTTAAAACTGAAACAGCTGCCAGCAAGGCTTATAAACAAACTGTGACTTCCAGTAAGTCTGAATCCAACTATTACCAGCCTTGTGCCACTTCTTTACTTTGGTTCAGAGGCCCTTAAATCTCTCAGTCCCTAGCTCTGCTCTTCAGAAATACAAAACCCCGGCCCCTTTAAGTAACAAATAATCCTGATTGCTTGTTCTCCACACAGGTCATTTTCCTGAAAACAAGAGAGAATACCTTATGCTTTATGAGTTTCCATTTTCAAATCTTGGAAGTCAAGTACTTGGTACTTGGAGTGTTAGTTGCCACTCTGTGTGTGTGTGTGTGTGTGTGTGAGTGTGTGTGTGTGTTATAAGTCAGAATAGCAAGGACTCTATCTTTAACGTTTTTCAAGGAATCCTGAACGTCTGACCTAGGGCAAGGCAGCGTTCAATAAAGTTTGTGTGTATATTATACAGACTAAGTCTAGGGATTTAGAAATGTGGACATGTTTTTATTCTTAACCAGACAGGGTTTTCTCTTCCACAATCCCCACAGATCAAGGTTGAGTTAGGGATTCATTTCATGCAACTAAGAGTAGATCCTCCTCACATCGTCGCGTAGATCAGTAGCACGCAAGACTCTGTGGACTCTTTTCTGGGTTGTTACAGAAAGATCTGTGTTCATTTCCTGCCGCTGTTTCTTCCACTGTTGCTATAATAAAATACTCTTGACAGAGCAACTTCAGGGAGAAACTGTTCCTTCTGGCTCACTGTTCAAAAGTTCAGTCCATTGTTTTACAGGGGAGTCAGCATGTCAGGAGCCTGTAGGAGTCCCCAATATCAAAGCCACAATCAGAAGCACAGAGTGAGGAACACGTTCAACACTGATGGAGCCGTGGAGAACCGCTGAGGCCAGACAGCTGTGGCAAGATCAGAGTCCCCTCAAAGACGTCCCGAGAAGCTACTTGCAGTGGAGACTCCAGGGCATTAGAAACAGTGGGACCATGGGACATCGGTGGAGGAAAGCTGTAGGCGTGACGTGGAGCCTTCCCAAGACAGACGATGGGTGCTTCCAATGGCAGAGGTGAACAGCTGAGGCTACCCAAGTCCTTTGGACACGAGTCAGTTTCATCCTTCTCTGCGTCTGGGTTTTGGAGGTTCTGTGACTAGGTACTTCTCTTGTTGCTGTGACCCCGCCCCCGTCCTGATGGAATGGACCCTTAAACTATGAGCCACTCTCTTCCTCCAGTGGCTTTTCTTAGAGTGTTTTGTCAGGAGGGGGAAAGAGAGTGGCGCATTCTGAAGGTAGGATAAGAAAGGACGGACCAAAGTGATTCACACTGGGGTGTCTTGAGTGTGTTCACAGAGGTCCTGAACAGGTACTAGATGAAGTAGCTGAGTTAGTCCACGTATGGGGATTGTCAGTTTTCCCTGGTCAGGGCCACTCATCCTGGTGATTGAATCCAGTGGTTTATAACCAGGTCCATTTTGCCTCCCACAAGGTACCTGGTCACTGTCTAGCGACATTTTTGGTTGTTACAACTGTAAGAAAGGAGTTCCTGATATCACAATTAATTACATTATCTAATAAAGCCTTTTTTTGTATTTTGATAGAGAGATGTTTAATGTCAAACCGTTATTGTTGGGCACACAGATTGGTAGCACTGGTTGTGATTTCGTACCAGCACCACAACCCTGCACCTGTAGAATATCATGTCCTGCTTTCCTCACTAAAACTTTGCACAAGGTAAAATGTAATTCCCCATTCCTTCCACTACAAAGCTAAGAATCTCGTGTAAAGAAAATCGATCAATATTTTTTTTTCCTTTGGGAGCTGGTTTATTTCACCTAACTTAATATCTTGAAGTTTCATCTATATGGTAGCTTTGTGTCAGAGCATCCGTCTACACTAAAGCCAAACAATATTATGTGTACACCACAGTTCTTAGCAATAGGTGCTCAGTGCCTTCTGTATTTTGCTATTGAGCATGACACTGCTGTAAACACGGGTGTGCAAATGTTTGCACATTCAAAGCCCTGTTTTCAGTTCTTTTGGGTCGGTACTCAGATATGGAACTGCTGGATTAGACAATAAAATCATGCTTGATTCTGTGAGTTATTGCCAACCACAACTGCTCTAGCCGGGCCATTCTATATTCCCATCACCGGAATCCTCATTTCCCTAGATCCTCATGACTGACTGACTGACTGACTTCCTCTCTCTTTCTCTCCATTCCTTCTTCCCTCCTGTCTCTCTCTCTCTTTCTTCCATTCTTTCTTTTTGTAAAAACATCTTAAGTGTGACACCGTTTCCCACCATGCTCTTGATTTTGATTTCACTACTGTCTGGTGGCATTGAGTGCCATCCGTGTAACTGGAGAGATGTCTGTGTCAGCCTCTTGTCCAGTCTTACATTGTCTTGTTTGGGTTTCACTGGCCTGCTTGTAGGAGTGTTTTTTATGTTCTCGTTAACAATCTCCGATCAAACGTGTGACCTGCAAATATTTCTTCTTTCGTGCATTGCCTTTTACTCTGTACACTTGGATGCATGATTTAAAACATTTTAATGACATCTTCCCTCTGTTTCTTTTTGTTGTTTGTGATTTTAGTGTGATGACCGTGAAGTCATCCCTAAATCCAACGTCATGAAGGCTTTTGTTTTCTTTTAATAATTTGTCATGGTGCCTCTGTTTAGATTTTTGATCTGTTTCGTATGCAGTTAGGGGAGAGATTCATCTTCATTCTTTTGCATGGAGGTATGCCATTTACAACACTCTTGAGGGTCAAAGGACTCCTCACTTACATAACTATTATATAGCTGGCCCTCTCACTAAACTCCAGGGGCCATTTCTGTGAATTCTGTCCCATACTTTATACACCTGACCTTACCTACACCCCCTTGCTTTGGTTATCAGAGCTTGCACCAATTTCCCCTCTGTACTTAGCATTTATTTATTTTTCCAAAGTATCTTGATTATTATTACTCATTTGTTCCTCAAGGTTTAAGGTAAGCTTGTCAGTTATAAACTCGAGGAACAAGTACCTATCTTAATTTCAGAGGTTGGTAGCCTTGGAGTGCTCTCTCTCTCTCCACTATGTGAGCCCGGGACACTGAGCTCAGATCCTCAGGTGTGGCTGAAAGTGCCTTTATCCACTGAGCTGTCACGCTGGGTCTGCAAATCCCCACAGGAGAACTTTTCAATCCAATTGCCTTCTGCCCAGACTGTAGTATCAGCGATTACTTCCTTTTAATTGAAGATCAATTTAGATGTGTCATGGGTCTTGTGGTGTTTTGTGTTGCTAGTTGTAAAAATAATTTTTAAATCCATTTTTCCTTCCAGCTCTTTAGTTTCCACTAATAATGACTCTGAGATTAATTAGTTACTGTTAAATACCTAGGCCATGAGGTATTGATGGTTCATTCTCTGACTAGTTCATATCTTATTTAATCCATTTAAATTATTCTATATCTACCATGTGGTTAGTTACCTCCCCTTCAATCACGTTTCCGGTATGTCTTCTCAGTCTGTCTCGACTCAGCTCTTGGCTCTTCCGAAGCTCTTCAATCTCCCTTTTATACTCCCATTCCCAGAATCCTCTCTCTTCCTGCCAGTGTCCCACCTCCTATTTCCTGCCTCATCTCATAGGCCACCATCATTTTTATTGACAGGTGGTATTTAGAAGAGAGTCCCTGTACAGTTAGTGTTTAATATTTACCACATTTAGTGGCAGAATGTAACTTGGGTGACTTTTATTACTAAAAACCTTTTGATACTTTTTTTTTTTGGTGTAATTTAATAGGTCATCAGCTTTCTACCTGTTTCACGAGTAGTTGAAAGAAGGTTCATTTTGCTTCAGTTGTTACAAAGCTTGTGAACTGTGACATTCAAGTGCTCATTTGGGGGCGGTGGTGCAATCTCTTCGTAGATTTCTGAGACAGGCATTAAGAAGTTTTGTATTCTGACATTAGCCTTAGCATTTTGTTGTAGACAGATCGTATTGAACACTCCGGTGATAGCCGATGTCTGCACTGCACTTGCCTCCGGTTCCCAGACTGGGCTGTTCTGTCTCGTTTGCATCTTGTTCTAGCTGGTCTCTCCACCACGCCCACCTCCACTGTCAGCATTTGTCTCTTCCCTACTCCCTACAGATTTGATCTTTCAGAATAATTTTGTTCTGGGTGCATCTCTTGGAAACAGGTACACCTGAACTTTGCTTAAAAAAAAATCAAACAAACAAACAAAAAAACCCCACCGTCATCGGAAAGTCCTATCTGCACATGATGTTTTTGGAGGCAACCTGGGGTTCTGTTCTCAGTACCATATAGTGGCTTCAAACCTTTAATTCCAGTTCCAGGGATCCCATAACCTTTTTGGCCTCACATTCGTGCACGTGTGTGCTCACACGCATGCATGCACGCATATGCTCGCACACATCAACAGCCACCTTCAGTAGAAAAATGGAAACATGTGGTCTTACATTGGCAGGCCTGTTTGCGTTCCTATTTTTATGCAAATGAGCCTTTACTCTTTCTTGGAATGATCACATTTTCTTTGGTTTTTTTTTTTTTTTTTTTTTTTTTTGTTTACTGGTTTGAAGGGTATAAAGACGACCGTTATTTATGATAGGTCTTTTTCCTCTTTTTTAAATAATACATTTAAACATGCTTCTTTAAGACCATTTATTTCTAGGACGGTGGTTCTCAACTTTTGTAATGTTGTGACCCTTTAATACAGTTCTTCATGTTGGGGTGACCCCCCCAACCATAAAATTATTTTCATTGCTACTTCATATCTATAGTTTTGCTACTGTTATGAACCATCATTTAAATATGAGATAATGCCGATATCTGATATGTGACTTTTGTGAAAGGGTTTGTCTACCTCCTGAATGGGTCAAGATGCACAGGTTGAGAACCTCTGTTCTAGGTGGTCAGTTTCTCTCTTAAGCAGGGCAACTTTTCACTCCTCCTTTCCTGCTCAGTAACTCCTCTGTGCTGAAGAAACAGAGGTTTTCTTTTAACCTGGCAATTAAAGTTTTTACATTAGGTCTAATTTTCTAAAGAGTTATTTGCTAACAACTGCACCAACATTAAAAGTACTACTGTGAAAATCATTTTGATTCAGTCATATGGTGTATTGCTAAGTTATTATTTCTCAATTCTGTGCCTTCCCTTTTCCTTGGATTGATTTTTTTACTTCTCTGGCATACACCCTTGAATAAGTTTTCAGAAAGTCTCTGTGGGTGGCACTTTTCCCCCGAAGTCCTTGACTATCTCGAATGAACCCAAATGACTTCATGGAGTTATCGGGAATTAGAATGGAAAAGTCAAATTTTTCCCCTTTAAGCTCTGTCGGCATTTCTGCACTCAATTCTGATTACTATTCAAGGGAAAGAATGGAACAGGTCCATAGCCGGTCATTCGCTATAAAAGGAGCACACTGTAGGCACAGCCCCAAGCTATGAGAACTTGGAGAGGGTTATTGATCTACAGGTGAATGTCCAGGAAGACAAGGAGCCAGTTAGTGACTGGAGAGAGGGCTCAGCAGTGAGCAACAGAGTTCGGCTGAAGCATCCAAGTTGCATGGCTGATGACCTCCTCAAAGGCCAGGAAAAAGAGATCTGATTCCCTCTTCCAGCTCCCATAGGCACCTGGGTGTATCCACAGAGACATGCGAGCGACCACAAAGAGCTGTCCCGGAACTCACTCTATAGACTTGAGAGTGCTGGGATTAAAAGCATACGAGGTTACCACTGCCCTGTAACAAATACAAGAATCGAGAGAGAGAGAGAGAGAGAGAGAGAGAGAGAGAGAGAGACAGAGAGACAGAGAGACAGAGAGAGAGACAGAGACAGAGAGAGACAGAGAGAGAGACACAGAGACACAGAGACAGAGACAGAGATGGACAGAGACAGACAGAGACAGAGAGACACAGAGAAAGACAGAGACGGACAGAGACAGAGACAGATAGAGAGAGACAGAGGGAATTAACTCAGGGTACTTCTCCCTGAAGAAGCTTTTAAGCTGGGTAGTGAAGCAAAGCAGAAATTTTTTGGATATTTTATACTCATATCCACTCGAGACTGTGATCCCAACATTAAAACACTACACCAAATTAAATAGATTCATACTTGAATTATGAAGAACTTACAATTGTATATTTTCCAGATAGGAATAAAACTTAATTGTCTTATAACATCTAAGGGCGTCCGCTTCCTCTTGTCAGACTTCTTAGTGCAGAGGTTGGTACACTAAGACCCACTATTTGCTTTTGCAAATAAAGTTTTATTGGTGTAGTGACTCTCATTCAGATATATCAGCAGAATTCAGTAGTGTCAGCAGATTGCTCGCCAAGCCTGAGTTCCACCCTGAAGTCAATGTGATGCTTTTCCAACAACGTAAATAAGGCGGTTCCCATTTAGCTCGGTGATCCTCATGTCCACTGGCTCCAGGGGGATTAGGAGTTATTGCAGCTAAAAAGTTCTGCACCAGGAAGTCCTCTGTCTAATGACTGGGGTAGCCATTCTGGCTACTCAACACCACCAGGATCACAAAGTTGAAACCATTTCTTATTTGGCTCTTCCTAGAAGGTGTGTGCTGAGCACTGTTCTGGGACATTCCTCAGTGCATAGATGCATGGACTTCGTGTCAGTAGTCCCAGGAGACAAATGTTTCCATGTCTTTACTCCCCTAGGGTGTCCGACATCTACACCGAGAGATGTCAGATATCCCATTCACTTTTTTTTTTTTTTGCATTAGAAGACGTTGAAGCTGTCACCCCAGCTTGTGTAATTGTCACCAACAACTTGTCCTTTAAACAATCCCCTCCTGTTATTTCGGTCTCTCTGTCCCCGGGGAGTTGCACAATTCAGCATTTCGGTTTGGGTTTCTTTGCGTGATGGGAGGGAAACTGGCGTGATTTTTTAGTGTGCTGTTGTGTGGGTTCGGGCTGTTGATTGCTTTTGGCCTAGGTGCTGTGTGGAGCTCCAAGGTTTGGCTTTGTGAACGCTGCCTGGCAAAACAGAAACATTTTGTGAAATTTTACAAATGTCACACACACCCGCACACACACACATTTTGAATTGCAAAATTCTCCCCCTTGGCACACGATTTCCCCCATGTTTTTCTTCCTCATAATAAATTGTTAACTGTCTTTAGTTCTCTACTGAGTGAACTGGCAGGTTAGAAAGTCCTCGGGTGTCTTTATTACTCTCCCCTTCTTTACTAATTTAATGTGGTCTTTTAGGCAACAGAGAAAAAAACAAACTTTTAAAAAGAGAGAAAGAGAGAGAGAGGGAGAGAGAGAGAGAGAGAGAGAGAGAGAGAGAGAGAGAGAGACAAAGGAAGAAAGAAGGAAGGAAGGAAAGAAAGAGAAAGAAAGAAAGAAAGAAAGAGAAAGAAAGAAAGGAATAAAGAAAGAGAAAAGAAAGAAAGGAAGGAAGAAAGAGAACGCTTTACTTTAAATATTCAGCGTGAAACTGTTTCCAAAAATCATTCACTGATCCCTGATTTGATTCCCACAGAAACACATTTTTTTTTCAGGATGGGACCCAGAGAAATGACCTCACTCTACTCTCCTGAATTCAGAGAGGAGCTCAAAGAGCAGAGCCCAGAAAACCAGGGCCAGCTCCGTTCTTGAAGGGCATGAATTTAATCGTCTAAGAAGCTACCACGAGAGCGCTTAAAGTCAGGATGAGCCTTCTACTCTAGTAACCATTCCTTCTGTCCTTACAGACAAGTCCCACTGATTTTAAACTGAGAAGACAGACATATCACCATTAGTTCACAGGTGACATTGGACCTCAGAGAGGCAGGAGTTGGCTTAGAGTCACCAAAGATGTTGGTAGTGGGGCTACACAGCTTCAGTTTGGTGGTCGAGCTCTCTGCTTTGAAGGATCTGTCAATTTTAAGCTAGGCCACTGGTTTAAGAACTAATTCCCAATTTGACCGCTCAAATTTGCATCACGCTGGGCTTGGGAGGCTCCTCACCCCGATTATTCAACTTCAACTTAGCAGTGATCCCCACGTTTCGTCTCACAGCTTGACGGCAGGGTCTCTGCGTTTGCGAAGCTTCCCGTCAATATCTAGACGGTGATGGCTACCCTGTGCATTGTGCTTTTGCTTAGGATGTTGTAGGCCCACAGTTATTTGGCTGCCCTCTGAGTCCTGTGTGCCCCCAGAGCCATGAAGTCAAATGAGGTTGCCTTAACTACACAATTTGAAACACACCACACTGCCGGGCAATAGACTGCAGTTCAGAAACTCTAAGGAGAAAAATGCAGTGTTCTTTGTTTTTTTAGTAAATGATCTAGTTTCCCTTATATGGCCCCCAACTGTTGGGAGCAAAGAGAACCTAAATGTTCAGTCCTGTCATTGAAACAGGGCTGTAGGCAGTGCCATGCTCTGCAGTGTCTGCTTACGGTCTTTCAGGAGAACATTAGCACGAATGCGCGCTCCAGAGCCAGGCTGTCTCAGTAGGAAAAACGGCTTAACCCATAAAAAGCTCTGTGACCTTGTAGGATACCGGGCTCTACTTCCCCTTCATCTTCTCGTGCCTAACCTGGAAAACACCATTTACTCCTGCATCCTCCATTTGGAGGCCACCAGCAGTATGAAGGTCTCTGATTAATCCAATCACTAAGGTTGGAATTAAATGGGGGTAACAATTCTTTCCTCAGTAGCACTAGCTACACTTCAAGTCCTCGGGCACATGCGGTTCGTGGCCACATATTAAAGAACACAGGAAAACGTATCTATAGTAAAGCTGTAGTGGAGAGCAGTCTTCTGTCTTTCGGGGCCATAATGAGGAGTGGGGGCATCATCTAGACCAAGGCCCGGAAAGTACCAAGTGTTCAGTGTCAGGACCATCTGCATTGTCATTTCTCTTCTCAAGTCCTTTCCAAGGTGGTGGCTTCATCTACTAGAGAAGGGGCCAGCTATTCCTTTTCTTGGTCACTAGTATTTGTATTATCGGCAATTCATTTCTTGGGCCATCGTGTCAGTTTTGACGAAACTGGAATTTCTTATTTTTAAACAGAAGATGCCATAGCAGAACGGCTATGAACGAGACTTTGGAGCCCAACTGCCTCTTTTGAGTTCCGGCACATCACTTAGTCGCTGTGCGTTTAGGAAAAGTGTTTGCTCTTTCTGTATCTCCAGCCTCTGTGTAGATGAAACAAAAACAGCGCTGTGTTAGTTTCTCGTCTCAATGCCTCATAAAATACCTCACGAAGGCAGTCTGAGAAGGGAAGCTGGCAGGGAAGTCCCTGTGGCAGGAGTGGGCCGCAGCTTGTCACATCCCACCTGCAGTCAGGCGGCTGGAATGATGGGTGATGTGCTCAGCTTGCTTCCTCTGTTTCTTTCAGCCCGGGACCCATGCCCCTGGAATGGTACTTCCTTCATTCCCCGGTGGGTCTTCACGTCTCGATTAATTTAATCAAGACAACCCCTCACAGACATGCCTAGAAATCTGTTTCCATGGCGATACAAGATTCCATCAGCTGTGGCAGCGACGAAATAAAAACCTTCAATGGTTATCAGAAAATGAGTTGATGTAAGAGATGTACCCTGAATGGGACTTGGTAGTATAAGTTTTTCCAAAAGCATTATGCCTTATGAATATTATTTCTACCCCTGCCCTCTTAAAATGTCATCATTTTAAGATGACATCTACCTCATCACCTTTAAAATGTCAAAGAAGTTTTCTGGTGGGGCTTCACGAGTCTCCACCTGCCGATGGGGTGTGGTGTCCAATACCTCAGCTCTACGGTCTAGTCTTTGGGTGATGTCTCTTTCCCTGTGCTGGGTTTCATGGTGGCTAGGTGAGCCATTGGTAGTGAGTGACCTATGGCTTATCAGTCTCTGGGTGACAGGACACTACAGACCCGCCTGGCATATGAATTTTTGTTGGCTCTAACTGATTTTATAGACGCAACAGGGCTCTGCCACCTCTGTCCCCGTTCATAGCTGCTCCATTTTCTCCTTAGCTCCCCACTGCCACACCTCTCTCTAATTCAGCACATCCGCTCTTTGAGTCCAACCCTTCCAGACAAGCTTCCAATTCCTCTGACGAGTTTTGGTAACTTACAAGCTCCCTCCATGCTACAAGTCCAGGTCTATTCTATAGGTATGGGCAACGGCACAGTTCCATTCTAGTACTTTCTATATCCTACCAAGCCTTCTATTGTCTTGGTCTGGTGACTTCAGATGGAAATTCCCACCATTTTCCCCTGGCAAGGAATCTGGTCTGTGTCACTCTCATAAGGATAAGATGATGTGAAATAGGTTGCAGACATAATAAAAGTTCTATACCAGACATTACAACTAATACACTGGAGAGTTCTTTTGGAATCCTGTGGGCCACCATCTTCATCCTGACCCTGGAGATGCCTGGAGAGTGACCCAGTTATTCTCTACTTAGTCATGGGTCAAGGTTGGAATCAGGCTTTCAGGCACATGCATGCAGACACATCAAAGTCCTTAACTGGAAATGGAGATTCTGAACTCGTTTGGTAGAGATATCAAAGAAAAAGAAAATAAAGGGGGAAAACAACCATCAAATACTATGGGCCAAGAATTAGGATTCTGACTGGTTGGAGGCCATAAGGAAGAAAATATTTAAATCTAACTCCGAGGTGCCGAACCCAGGGATTGGCAGTCTGGAGGGTGACAAACTGTCTTCCAGTTGGATCCATCCCTGAAGCATGGAGCCCAGATATTAGCAATGTAATGTACACTTGCTGATGAAGGGGCTGGTTGTTACCACCATAGGTTCTGAGAAGACAGATGGTGACATTTATGGCACGCTAAGTGATATGCAAACCCAACTATCAAAGGATAATATTCAGGTAATAATTCGAACATCTTTCCCACAACATTAATAGCCGAGATTTTCAAATAAAGCTACAACTAATTGAATTTTTTTTAAAGAAAAAGAATGCTAATTCCTCTTAGCAATAATATACCCTCATTCTTCCCCCACCCCCCCATGGTGATGTAAGGTGCCACATTATCCTTGTAGAGCCCAGAGGACAATCCAGAAAGATAAAGTTGCTTTTCCTTTTCCCAAGTGAGGACAAACATGGTATTTAAGGATGTGGGCACTGGTGTGAGAGACTCTTATGTCCCCAGGTGTCCCATGAAAATTATCTGATGGTGACAAGCCCTTGATGAATAATTTTCCATGTTGTTTATGGTTACTACAGCAAGAGTAGTGAACGATTAATTATTAGATTTAAGGAAAGAGAAGGTTAAACCTCACAGGGAACTGATCCCTTTTAGTGGTTGTGGGGAAAATGTTAAAATGACTAAAGGAACATGAGGGGGACTAACGCAGACCAGTTCATGTGTTGCTGCAGTTTAACTGAATTACGAATGCAAAATGCTTTCTCGTCCCAGTTTCATTTCACTTAAACCCAAATGGCTATGTGAGATGGTGTCATACACCTGGTAACGAGATTTGCTTTTTAAAAAAATCTTATCACTTCACCAAAGAGCCTGGTGTTGAACCAACAACAACATTCTTTCTGTAGTTTTTAAAATGAGTTTAACCACGCTACAAAATATTCACTTTTATTTCCATGAAAAAAAAAAGAAAGAAACCCAAACACGGCGGTGTGTGTGTGTGTGTGTGTGTGTGTGTGTGTGTGTGTGTGTGTGTAATTTAATTCCTCTTTTGCGGTTCTGCTGATGTAACTGATAGAATTAACGGTTGCTTAGAAAGTGAATAAGGTGGGCTTTGCCCATCCCATTTAAAGCTTGAAAGAATAAAGCATAAAAAAATAATTTGTTTGGTATTGTTTGAGATGGAAGAAAGACAATGTTTTAAAACAATACAAAACATTCTACCAAAGTACTTAGAATGAGGGACTAAAACCCACACAGTAAAACTTCATTACAGTTGAGGAGGGGAAAAACAGAATAGAAACAAAATTTGCTTTTTTTAGTTGGCATATACACAAAAAATAATTTTCATAAACACATCTAAAATGATATTTAACGTGTTAAACATCAGCTATGTTTAGTCACAATAGATTTATAAATTAGGTGTTGCAGATATGGATCCTTGAGCCATCTCCGATACACGTTTATGTTTTGCTCAGTGTACTAACTATTTAAAAATATTTCCTACTGGCTACCAACATTTGAAAATTAGAGTAAATCTGAGAAACATCCTCATGTTTAGTTCCATGGAAAAGAGAGCCCAGGTCTGTGCTTCCCAAGGTGTTGTGCTGGGCTGGAACAGAGGCCAATTGCTTTCTGCTCCAGAGTTCAGAATGCGCTCTTGGGAGCCAACGGGGAACAGGCTGCAGGCTAAGTAAGGCTTGTGACTGGGAGATGTCCCCTAGGTGCCCGAGATGATTCTCAAGTTACCAAAACATTAAAAAACACACACACACACACACACACACCACACTACATACCCCTTATAGAGAGAGTTATACACATCTATTCTCAGTAGGTTCTTCTCATTGTGCATTCCCACCAGCGAGTCCTATTATAAAATCCTTTCGGATAGAATTAAACACTCTGATAATGTCGCTTGCTGGCTCTATTTACAATTCACTTCTGGACCCAGCCCTCAGGTGACCTTTTAAGCAAAGTATTTAATTACTTCCTACAACCTAAGGGAATGTGGAATTACAAACACAGCTAGATTACTGTGCTTTTGGTTCATAATTTGTATCTTCTGCTCATTTCCATCACTTGGTGGTTTAGAGTAGAGAAGCTCACAGCCGTGGATGCTCTAACAACACGAGTCAACTTTAAATACGACTTTTACTCTGGGCTTGACAGGGAAGGTTGAGGAAATGGTGGGGTGAGTCACAGGCTTCAGTTTTGTGACAAGCTGAGTGAAGAGCGGTAGGATTCTAGGACACATGCCTACAATCGGAGAACTATACATTGGTTTGGTGTTACTCATTAGTCAAGGGATCTGTAAGCTCAGCCATCTTGGATACAACTAAGAGATGACAGGTTAATACCATGAATTACATAGTATATCACATGCTCTGTGAGGGGAAAAAGGCTTTATCTCCACATTTTGACATGGGTTACTCAAGTGCAGCTCACAGCCATTTTGTAATGGGAGTCCTACAGCATTAATAAATCCAGGTTTATTTTTTTTTAACAAAGCAATCCTTATTACGTTTGTTTGCTTGCTTGCTCTCGTATGTGTGTTTGCATGCGAGAATGCACGAGTACAGATACGCATGCCCTTGAACATGTGTTGAAGTCAGTGGGCAAATTACAGAGATCGGTCCTGTCCTTTTGCCACTCGTACCCCAGGAAGAGAACCCAGCTGGTCAAGTACCTTTACGCATCGAGTCGTCCTGCTGGCCCCAAAGTGAATTTTGAATGAAGGGAATACCAAAAGCTGAGAAACTTTTTAAAAAGGGTCTAAACATTGAATTTTTCATGACCTTTTCCTTCAAGAGTTACTCAGAAATCTGGGCTCAAACTTTCCAAAATAAAAATTTCTTTGGCTTGCAACTAAAGCATAATAATTTTTTTTTCCGTTTAAAGAGAAGCTGTTGGAGGACATTTTTTTTTTAAAACAAGAGAGAAAAGAAAGAAACCAGAGCACTAAAACAGAGCCCTAGCTGCTGCTTAAGTCGGGGTTCGTAATTTCTGGAAGCTGGGACCACAGTGGCTTGATTTCTTTTAGTGGCTTGATTTTTGACTTCTTCATCTCAGAAAAAAAAAAAATGCCTGTGTTCAGACCTGTAAAAGCCCTTGCGTGTCAGTGAGTATACTGCCAGGTCTGATTTATCTAGAAGGATGAAAGGGACTTGGATGGACACAACAGAAAATACGATTTTTAACGGCGAGAGGTAGAAGTCACTCGTGGGGAGCCTAGTAGGCAGGTGGAAGAGGAGCAAACTTTTAGGCCATAGCCACTTCCTTTAGATGTCCCTGCAAATGATTCTAAGGGCAAGCATAACATTGAGCTTTCGTAGACTGATGGGAGCAGAGGCACTAGCAACAAGCAGAGGGAGCTTTTTGGATGCAGCGTGACAAAGGGGGAAGAAAGCGATTGGAAAATGTTGCGAGCATTCTGTTCATGTTGTTACTTAGTGCAGTCTTGTCTCCCCAGCCCACTAGTCTGGAACAAAAGTCAGTCTCAAACATAACAACAGACACTGGGGAGCGCGCCAGCAAAAGATCACCTCCCAAAGAACAGGATGGTGCTGGGGACTAATGCCAGCCAGCCCCAGGAAACAGAAAGCCGGAGGCTGCGAGCCAGGCTCCACAGCGTCTCCTTGCTGCAGAGGCCTGAACCGCAGGGGATGGGAGGGGACTTAAGGCTGGACTTCAGGGGGGCCACGAGGTATCCTGCATTCTTCTCTTGCTTCCCCGGGGCTGGCTAAGGCACAGAAACGATTGACAGAAAAACACAAGGATAGCCGAGCCACCAGTAAAGAAAATACGGCGGACCAACTTGGCGGAATGGTTAAGTAGTTAATTGTCGCCTCAACTTCGCCCATTTCATTATAATGAATCTTAAGTGGTGCGTGTGGTCGAAAGCCAAGGCCGGAGCTGGGTGGCCAGAACTCACCTAGAAACACCTGGGTGTTGGTGGCAAATTTGAAATCCCAGGGCGGGGAGGCAGAGACAGGCAGATCCCTCGGGATCACTGGCTAGCTAGCTTAGCCTACAGTAGACAGCACCATCCAAAGAATTGGCAATCCCCGCCCCCAACACACACACACATTGAATCTCAAGCAGTGGACAGCTGGAGAAGTCATTTTATCTCTGCTTGCTGCCGTATTGCACAATGCAGACAGAACTATCTCCTGACTCCCTTCTCTGCCCAGCCCTTTGATCGATTCCATTTAGTACCTGGTCATGGCTGGGCTTTTTGCCAGGTATTGTGAGACAAGAATCAGCGCCTGCCCCGTGCCTTGACACAACCCACTTCCGTATGCGTCGGTGATCTCAATAGAAGTATAATATTGCGGCAGAAGGGTGGGGCTCGCCTGTGGCTCCCAGGAGAGTTCTGTAGCTCTGCCGGCATGACCTGGAGGCCGAGGCTCTTGACATTAGCACATGGTCAGAAGAGGGCAAGCGCTCAGCTGTTACTTTAAAAAAAAAAATGGTTTCTGGGCTCTGCGTTTTGCCAGAAAAGCCAGTCTGCTTTAGATTCGTTCTTCCCAAGTTCCTATTTTGACTCAGTGACAGTCTTGGAGTCAGCACTGACAATGTGATTGTTCTCGGTCCCAAATTCCCTGGTGGTAACCCAGCCTTATCAAATTATTTATCTAACCCTTCTGCTTCCTTCCTTCCCACCAACTGGTGAGCCGATTAACCAGTCCTGGTTCCACCTGCAAGCATTTCTGAACCCTGTCGCTCCCTCAGTCTCAGCTGGCTGTCTCTGTTGTATCTGCTAAGTCCCATCCCTCCTCCTCCATACTGAACTAGCCCCGCAAACTGTCTACCCCCTTCCAGATCAGCCACTTCACTGTGTTACTCCACCGTTCAGAAACCCAACATGTTCTCCCACCGAAAACAGAATAAGACCTTAACACTTTGGCATATTCTACGATGCCAAAAATCCTTTTCAAAATACTGAAACAGATAGCACCACTGAAAGGATACAGATGGGAAATAACCCCATGGGAAGATGCTCAATCGTCAGTCATCCGGAAACAGACATCTGAACCCCGTGACGTCAGCCCTCAGTCGCAAAGGACTCAAGAGGCTGAGGCGGGAGGATCTCTGGGAGTTTGACAAAGGAAAGCTTGTCCCTAAAACAAACAAATCACCAACAAAGATCACCACAGCAAGAGGAGGTAGAGGAAGTGGAGGTCTTAGGCTTCTCGGGGTTGGGCTAACGGATGTAGACACTAGAGCAAACAATCAGCTTCTTAAAAAGGTAAATTTATCCTTGCCATAGTGCTGAGCCATACTCCATGTGTGTGGGTCTTCCCCAAGAGAAAGGAAAGGGTCTGTCTAGGGAAAGCCCCGTATAGAACATTCATGGGAGTTCGTTCCGAATAATGAGAAACTGGAAATGATCTGGACACTCGTCAAGAAACAAATGTTTAAAACTTGTGACAGGGTCACATGATTGGTGGAGCAGTCTAAGAGGAAACAGTGAATGAACATAAATACACAAAACAATGTAAATGTATAAAAACAGTGTACATATACAGATACATTGAATAAAATAGGCAAACAAGTGTGGACAATCTCTATGAGTTTAGGGCAGCCACACAAACTACCACAGACCAAGCGGCTCTAACAGTGGAAGCTTACTATTATGCAGTGCCGATTTCTTTAGTCCTCCTTTTTTCTTTTTGATTTGTAGATAGCCATCTCCTCCAGTCCCTTCATTGAGTCTCCCCTCTGTACTTAACTGTGTCCAAACAGCCTTAGAAGAACCCCAGTCAGCTTCCCGCTCACCCTGGAGACCTGGTTTTTATCTCCTTACCCAATAGAAGATCCTATCTTCGTGTAGAGTCGCTCTCTGAAGTATTGTGGGTAACAATGAACCAAGTGAGTCTTAGTGACACAGTTTATCTTGTAGTACCGTGGCTCCACTTATCTTAGATCTCAGGAAAATGCAATCTCATCTACAAGGACAGAAATGAGAACCATAGTCAACTGCGGTGGCAGGGGAGGGAGTGAGCAGTGGAAGTGTGAGAAAATGTGGGAGCGGGGGGGTGTGTGTGTGTGTGTGAATACCCTCCTGTTTCCATTTATGGTGGTGGTTTCATGGGCACTTTTGCATGACAAAGCTATGCCAGTGTACACTTTCAATACAAGTGCACACAGTCTGGTGTGTGCTTTTAGGGAATTGTTGGCATTCCCTCCCCTTCTCACCTTCTCATTGTCCTCAGGCCCCGGGTCCAGCCTGTCCCTTTGGGGAACCACACACCCACACCCTACTGCTTCCTGTAGGCATTTACATATCCTCAAGTTTCTCAGACAGCCTCAGAAGCTTCTGCAAATGTCTCACCCTGCTCTGATGGCCTCTGTCTTTTTCTGCTTCATGAATACAATTTGGATACCCATTTTCCAGTCTGTAGGTTCAGTTGAATTGTCTGCCCAACTGCTTCCATGGCTTTGTTTCAGTGATTTTGTGTGCTAAATAAATGTAAAGGACAAAATGGGACCAGTAACATGGCTCAGAGATACTTGCCACCCGACATGAGGATCCGAGTTCGACCCCCAAGGCCCCCCTAATCTCCTTAAGTCCCCCTTACATAAACAAAGAAAACACAGTTGTAAAAAAGAATTGTTTTGTTTATAATCAGTTAAGTTAAACTTTTATTTGAATTTAATCTTTTTGGGGAGAGGGTTGAAAATAAACTTTTTATTTTGGAATCATTTTAGATTTATAGAAAAACGGCCAAATTGCAAACATAGTACAGAGTGTTGACATTTTGTATTGTTAAAACTAGGAAGTCGGCCAGGTGTGTTACTACTATCAAAATGTCAGGTGTCATTCATATCTCAGGGATCTTCCCACACGTGTCCTTTCTCTGCCCCAGGATGTAGCACGACGGGATACCCTGTCACATTTATTACCATGTCATTGACGTCATCTGACTTTCAGCAATCATATTTTATTATCATGTCATTGAAGTCATCTGACTTTCCATAGTGTCTCACTTTTTGCTGCCTGGCTTCTGTTGGATAGATTTTTATCTTGTTTTAATATTGTTTAATCCCATGATCTCTATAAGATCTGGATCTGGCACAAGAAGAAAGAAAATCAATGATTTATGCGACCTCTTATGTGCTTGTAAAGGGTTTTCTAGAGCAAAAGAAATAGACAACAAGACAAAGGGTAGTTAATTAGATTCTTACATAATTAACACTAGACATCCCAACAATGACCGTCTCCCAACACTGACTGAATGGGCTGTCTAGGTCTACAGGTTTGGAGAGGCTTAAGAACAGAACTCGCTCCTCCGAGCTGACTAATTCAGCAGTCCCAACCTAGCACTGAAGTCCTGTAGGATTCCTAGAGAGACGTTGGTCTCTAGTCTGTATCAGAAGGCTGAAGATGCTGATTCCCAGGGCGGGGAGGAAGAGTAGGAGCCAAGGCAGCAAGGCTACAGCAGCAAGAACAACAGGGCAGATATTCTCACCAGCAAGAAGGAAGGAAGGAAGGCAGGAAAAAGTTTCCATTCAGATAAATTTCTGAGGCACTCCAGGAAGGCCATGTCCATTCTGGAGGACGGACTTCCCCTTTATAAATGTCCATCCTTCCAGGAAATAGCCCCACGGGCTTTCCCAGAGGCAGGCTTCATAGTCGATTGCAGATAGAATCAATCCGACAACCAAGATCAGCCATCGTACTTCCAGGCTTACCTTCGTGTGTACCACCTCCTTTCAACCCTGGACTCATCTGGAGGCAGCTGCTCTTCATTACCACTGGTTAAACAGACGAGGAAGCTGCCACTTGGAGAGCAGAAGCTTTTCGTTAGCTTGACTCTCAGCCGCTGGTCTGGGGCAACCAGTGAACACGAGTTAGACAAATTGATTCATCTGTACAAGTCTTTCCACGGGGTAGGAGTCACAGTGGCTGCGGGCCTATGGAGAGGACATATCCCTTTCTTTCTAGACATATTTACCCACAATTTGTCCTCCTGGAAAACAGGCAGCCTAAGCAGGAGCTCCATCACTGCCTGCCACACCCACTCATCCCTAGTACCAACAGCAACCAGAGCTCCCCAGAGGGGTACCTCCCACTCGCCAGGAGAGAGGTTACTCGAAGAGACTGTGGATGTACCAACTGGTACTTGGGGCGTCCCCCGACACAGACGTTTGTGATGAGACGGAAGTGGCCTATCGTGCCGAACTATTTTCTGGGGGTCAGAGGAGGAGCCCTAGTCTGTGCACACTGAAAAGCAGATGCAGTGAAGCTTGGAGGCAAACCCCGCACAGCCTTCAGCAGTCCCCGCTGGATAATCGGTGGAGTCCGCAAAATAAAATCGGCTCTTCTGCTTGTGTTAGCATTCGTGGAGTCTGTGGGAAATTCTCTGCGGTGGTTGAAGATACTTGTTTGTTTCTTGCGCCTTTAACTTACGGACAGGAGAGAGCTGTGCGGAAATGCTGGAAGACTGAGCTTAGTTCTAACCATTTTGTTCCCGTATCACAGGTAGAGGCTGAGGGTTAAAGCAATGTACCCTTTAGGAACTCATCCCGTGTTTTCCTTGAGCTAATGCCTGTCGATGTGTTTTCTTCATATTAACAACAACAGTAATAATAATATCCCACTACTCTCCTCAAATCACTGGTCCCCATTTAAGCAGACAACTCGAGGGATCTGGCCAGTCCACAATTTCTGAGCTAAAGCCAAGTGAGTGCCTGGGAGAGGCAAGGCAGGCTACAGCAAAGCCATCCTCTGGAGGGATGGGGCAGTGTCTCAGGGTACCCAGTCAGCTCAAGTAGAGCCGTCTGTTTCCATCCTTCTCCTATTGCCAATTTTCTGTCACAGAGGATGTGGCATTATCCTAGTCCTTTGTGACCCCTGCACAGCAGGAGCATGACTGCCTGGGGCAGAGGAACAAGAATATGGCATATAAAGTCTGTTTCTCTGCATCTTCATAAAGTCAAAGAGCAGACTGTCACACAGAAGCCAAAGCTGACCCACTTTCCACTTCCTCACCTTGACTGACTTTGCTTAACAGTCTGCAGTGTCCCCGGAACACCTTCTCTTACATCTGGGCTTGGCAAACGTCTTCTGCAGAGGGTCAGATAGGCAAGAACCTGGGCTTTGGCAGCTGCACCATAGCTGTTGTGAAGCCTGGACTTTGCCACTGGGTTTTCAGGGTAATAACAATAAAATCATGGAAGCAGCCACAGACAATCCATACATGAGTGAGCATGACTGCTGTCCAATAAAACTTTATTTACAAAACCCCATGGCTGGCCTGATTGAGCCCCTGGGTCATGGTTTACAGATGACTGTAAATGGCTCTAAAAACAACCAAGAATTTCTAGGCAGAGAAAAATGATTTTGTTTGGCATGGTATTTTTATAGCTAGTATGTTCTCGAGAAAGCTGGTTGCAAATACATACCATATTCGTGGAAAGATTAAAACTAGGGAAGGATGCAGAATTCGGACAAGTCATGCTTGTAAAGCAAAAGTCAAAACTTGGTGTGATGTTTCATTGTAAAAGTCACTAAAAACTGATATAAAAATTCTTCCTTGGATAATTTTCAGAATTATTATTCAAGATCTTGTAGGTATAGTATATTTTACTTGGTCAAATTTCTTAATACGTAACTCAGATAATGAGATGGTCTTTCTGCTTTGTAGATGATGATAATATCATTCTGGAGTATGATTCAGTAATAATTTCATTTGAGATAATTCCTCGTCGTCTCTTTGTAGCATCTACTTATCTCTCTGGCCTAAGTTCTAAAAGAAGCAGTTCTTTTGGATACCCAAGCATAACCCAAATCCTTCCTGGAAGTGAAGATTTGTGGTACCAAGTCCAAGTACCATTATCTACCAGATAAACACTGGGAAACACATGTAAAGGAGTTTCCATCTGGTGAGTGCTAACAGAGGACTGGATTCTAGATCTTTAACCCAAGCCTTTCTCCTGAGCTCATGATGTAGCTGGACATCTGACACTTCCGGTTGGGTGTCTTTGCTCTCAAACAGCAACATCAGTTGCACCACTGTGGAAAAAACAGTCAGCCCACCCCATTGCATAAATGGAGTTGGAACTAATCGAATATTCAGCCTCCAACATTAGAACTTCCATTGATCAGATCGACTGACTGATGATTGAGACAGTCTCTTGCATAGCCCAGGATGGCCCTGAACTCCCAATGTACTTGAAGTTCACCTTGAACTCTTACTCCTCCTGCATCCAGCCTCAGAGATCAGGAATTACAGTAGCATGAAGTCGTGCCTAGTTTTTGTGGTTTTGGGGTTCGAGGCTCACGCATGTTAGGCAGACATTTGACTGAACCACACCACAAGCAGGATTGTCTTCGCTACCCTCTTCCCTCAAAACCAGTAATGATCCCTGCGACCTGAAGATTCCCATTGTATTCCAGTGCCATTTCTCCAATGTCCTGGGAGAGGTAGCTAGCCCGAGTCTTTCAGCTTCCAGTCTTGGTGTTGTATCAGTTTGGATCCCTGCTCCTTCCTGCTTGCTTGCTTGCTTGATTTCTTCCCTTCACTCTCTCCACCCCTCTCTGTCTCTCTCTTTCTCTTTCCCTCCCACTCCCTCCCCCCCCTTCTCTCTCTCTGGTGTGTGGTGGTGGTGGTGGTGGTGGTGGTGTATGTGTGTGTGTGTGTGTGTGTACAGCACATGTGTGAGGAGATCAGAAGACACCTTATGGAGTCAGTGCTTCTGTCACCTTGTGGGATGGGGTTTTGGCACTCAGGACATCAGGCCTGAATGCCAGTGCTCCTACTACTCAGCCATCTCTCCCTTCCCTCCTACCGTCTCGCAGCCCACCCCCTAGGGTGGGTTCTGAGGAGAAGACTAGACTGTGGCATTCACCCTCCGTGAGTCTTTTTGTCTTCCTGCCCATCTGCAAGGTGACTCGGATTTTCTTATGGAGCTTATAGTAAAGTCTGGCTACTTCTACCCAGCCGATAAGCTCACGTAAGGATACGCAGCCCGTTTTGATGAAGCTTCAAGAGAACTCCTAACTTCCTTTCATCTTGTCCAAACACGAACCTCAGCCACCCACAACCCATCCCCAAGGCCTGTGTATTTCCTGGTCCTTCCACCCAGATATTTGGGAAACTGCCTGTTTCCCAGCATGTAGCTCTGGGCAGATGCTGTCCTTTTAGTGGCCCTTCCCACCATGCTAGCACAGCCGTGAGTCTAACCATTGGAACGCTCCATCTCATCATCCTATTCTCTTCCTTATTAAAACCTCAGCTCCCAGAATCATCTGCTCATTTGCATCTGTGCATATAGTCTGTCCTTGCTGGGACAGACCCTTGTTTATCTTCTCACTGTTGGACGCTTGACACTTCAGTCAGCCCCTGGATTACGGTGGTGGATGGAAAAGTACTATCTACAGCCGACATGGACTCCAGGTCTTTGGCTGCCCGGTGTCCTAGGTAATGAACAAGGCGTCTCCTGCGTGATGGAGCTGCTCCAGCCCTCTGGAGGCAGCAGGTATCTGAGTACCTGACTCTTCTTATGTAACCACCAAGAGGATAATGCAGAGTAGCTCATTAGAGGAAGAACTCAGAGGCTGCAGGATTTATGAATGTGGTGTCAAAAGAGAACCAAGTATCAGAGCAGGGAGATAAATCACCTCAGGTAGGAAGCCAGGCTCTTTAGGAAGTTCTTGGCATGCCTTAGGACCCACGTTACATTTTTATTGTTGCTTATATATATGTAAAAGTTGCAGCTTAAAAATATCTTAATACCTGTCATGAGACTTGGTAGAAATTAAGGATTTTGGGAAGCTTTTGTGTTAAGTACCCATGTACTGCAGATGTCAGCTGGCCCTGGGGAGGCCCTGATGCCCAGATCTTTGGAACCACAAAGCTCAGGTGCTGGGTGCTGCCAGAACTCCACCTTATATTGCTGTTAATCATTCCCTGGCAGTCTTCCACTAGCGGCTTTCTTTTAAAAATGGGAAATGAGTTGGACTCAGAACCACAAATGACGGCCCAGAGTGTCACAGCTTTGCCTAGCTCACACAACATTCTACGAGTCTATATATTTTGGGTGCAGACAGCAGCTGTAGTTCATTCTCTCACCTGTTTTCTGAAAACCCGAGTTCATTTTGGTTCACAGTTAAAGTCACATTACGTTTGATTACCGCCGTATCCCCTTCCAAAAGCCACAGAGAGAACAATGACATGAGATCATACATGTGGGTGAATGCGTTTAAGAGAGGGTCATTCACAACACCTTTCCGCTCAACCTCTGTGGCCATGGGCAGTAGGACTTTTAGAAATAGAAACACCAAGAAGAAAGGAATAAAAGATAGCTTCTGTCTCTCCCCCAAGTCAAACAGTGCAGAGACATTTTGATGTGATCTGCGTGTATACAACAGTTCTGCATCCTTGGCTAGTGTTGTCCAGGTGATGAGCAAGGTTCTCTTCTGGTTTATTTTATTTTATTATTTTATTTTTAGCACACAAAACCTGTTTTCACCGTTGGGCTGAAGCTCTTTGAAGGGGAATTCCTATGTTAACTTATGTTGCATGTTACTCGGTTCACACCTCGATAGAAATTGCCAGTGCTATGGAATGTCCATCAGCCCCTTCATGCTCAAGGAGGACTGTGGTTGCATTGCAATGAGCACACATGAAAGGAACCCAGAATAGCATCGGCATGTTCGAGTGCCTCGAAGTTCCCTAAAGATGAGAGTCTTTAGAGAGTAAGTAGAAGTCAATAGACAGATTTATCTCCTCTTTTTCCTCCTCTTCCTTTCATCCTCTCTCTTCCTCCTCCTCTTCCTTCATATCTTCTAACTTCCTCCTCCTCTTCATCTCCTTCCTTTTCTTTCTTTTGTTCTTGTTCTTCCTCTTCCTCTTCCTCTGCCTTTCTCCTCCTCTTCCTCCTTCTTCCCAATCTTCTCTTTTCCTATTCCTTATCTTCCTCCTTCTAGCTTCTTGCTCTTAACTTCTTGCCTGACATTGATTATTCTGGGTGGAGCTTCAGTAGCTGTTTGGGAGCTCTTGAGGCTAAGAGAATGGTGGGATGTTGGGATGGGGTGGTTGGGTGCTGGGGGATGTCATGTTGTCATGGTGAAGCCGTTGCTAAACTACCTTCAACGTAGACTTTTAGTTACAGAAGGCAGACAGCCCCTTCTTTATTCCAGTGTATGACAGCTGATAGCCAGGGGCAGAGCACAGATCCAAAGGGACCACATTGATACCACTGTATTCAAAGCACTGGAGAACCAGTGCCTTTATATGTGTTACTATGATTTAAAGACACCGAAACCATGGGTCTCCCCAGTGGGAGACCTTCCATAAATAACTGTGGCCTGAACCAGTATTTCAAACAATTTCAACCTCATCGACAGCATCATCTCTATCCAATGCCTCGACTGTACCATTAGTGCGAGCCCGAGAAAGTCCCTTTCTGTTGTTTCTTTTTTTGTTTCGTTTTGTTTTCCCTTTTACAATTGCACACCACAGGCGGCATTCCTTGTGGGAACCCTCTCTCCTCGGCGGAGTGGCTTATTTCAAGATGGCCTTCATTTTGTAGCGTCTTCTACTTTATGTCTTATATTTTTATGTTCATTAAGTGCCTGTACCATAAAAATGATCCTTTACAGTTGTTGAGCGTGTTCAACCCCCCAGGAGCTCATTAACTCCTTTGTTCTCATTTTTCCCCACACACCCCAGAAAGGAATGAAGACATAATTAGGCCTACTTTAGGCAGGAGAAGCCCGAGATGCAAACAGGCTAAGTGACTTAATTTCTAAAACTGCGGTTGGGATGAGAACCGGGACACACTGTCTTCCATGGCTAACTCTTTAGAAAGGATGGCCACTCTGGCCAGTTCGGACTGCCTCGTTTGCCTGTCTGGAGTAGAGGGTTAGGTAGGATGATGAAGCCATGTTTTTACGTTGTAGACAGAAGGGGAGCAATCCGCTTAACAATGCCCAGGGTGGAACTGAGGTGAAGAGAGCTGTTGGCGGCAAACGCCTATACCTTGCTTTTGCTGCTCCGTATCTGTAACCAAAGGGAGTCGTGTACATGTGCACACACAAGTGTGCATGTCCACATACGCAGATCCTGTGAAGATGCATTCTCTGGTAGATCTTGTTCAATCCCTGGTTTTGTCTTTGCCAATTTTATCTTGGTACCAGAGATTCATCAACTCTAATTTACATAGTCATGCGATATGGTGCTGATGATGATGCTGAGCTGGTGATGCAGTGATGATGAAGATGATGATGACGACGACAATGATGATGATGGTAAGATAGCAATGATGATGGTGATAATAGTGATGAGGATAGCGATTGGCCTACTTAGCTTTAACTGTCAACCTGACAAATCCTAGAGTCACTGAAGACAGGAATCTCAATTGATGTTTGGCTCATGCCAGCTTGGCCCGTGGGCATGTGATCCCTGTGGGGGACTATCTTGATGTTGGAAGGGCCAGCTCACTATAGGACTAGGCTGATGAGCCTGAGAGGAATGAGGAAGCTAGTTGAGCATAGGGCAGGCTATAAGTGAGCAGCAAGCTGCACCTCTCCATGAGTTTCTGCTTCCAGTTCTTGTTTGAATTCCTACCCCTACTTCCCTCAGGGATGGACTGTAACTTGTGAGTTGAAAGAAGATATTATTATTATTATTATTATTATTATTATTATTATTTTGTTTCTAAATTTGAGTTCAGTCAGAGTGTTTTATCAAAGCAACAGGTATAAAACTAGAATAAAGATGATGATGATGGTGATGGTGGTGATGGTGGTAATGATGATGGTGACTATGGCGATGGTGGTGGTGGTGGTGGTGGTGATAGTGATGATGATGGTGATGGTGGTAGTGGTGGTGATGATGATGACAGTGATGATGGTGGTGGTGGTGATGATGGTGATGGTAATAATGATGTTGACTATGGTGATGATGATGGTGGTTATGATGGTGGTGATGATGTTGATGGTGATGACGATGGTGATGATGATGGTGATGATGATGGTGATGATGGTGGTGATGATGGTGATAATGATGATGATAATAATGATGGTGACAACGGTGATGGTGATGATGGTGATGGCGATAATGATGATGGGGACTATGATGTATATATCATTTCAGGCCTGTTATGAGGATTAACTGGCTTGGTCATGGATACATCTAAATGACCCTATACTGGGCTAAGGAATGAACACTTCTGTTAATATTTATTCCTCAGAAGGGTTTTCTTCACATTCATCTGCAGCAGATGGACTGACTATAGCATATAGGTGTTAGAGTGTTGGAAGAGCTTGAGTCCCTTCTCTGGAAGGAGCAGCCTTCTGCTGATCCCCAGGCTACTCTCATAAGGGACTGAAGTCTTCTTACTTCAGGTATAATAAATTTTGCAGAAAATGGAAACCCACAGAATAAGTAAAACATTTTTTCTAAGTTGAAAATTTGGCAAAGTGTATGAAATTTATGCAAGTCGGTCAGTGTTTTACTTGTTCATATGTCTATGGACATGAGTTCCTGGTACCCACAGAGGCCAGAAGGAGGTGTTGAATCCCCTGTTATTAGAGTTACAAAGAGTTTTAAGTCACCATGTGGGTTCTGGGAATCAAACCCAGGTCCTCTGTAAGAGTTGCCAATGCTCTAACCACCAAGCATCATTCCAGCCCCCCTTAAAAAAAAAGATGAAAAAAAAGTAAGAGCTCAAAACAAAACACATTTATGGACTAGACATCACGCAAGTGTGCCAGGGCTCTACGGTGAGATGTTGGCAAATGGGCAATCCATTAGGGACATGTGAGTGCTCAAGCATCAACTTTGGGACAGACCTATTCATTTGTTTGTCTATTTAGTTTAGGTCTCTTGTAGCCTAGGCAGGCCTCAAATTCACAGCGTGGTTTAATTGATCTTGAACTCCAGATCCCGTCTCCATCTCACCAGGTGCGACAACCAGGCTTCATTATCTTTCACTCTAGCATTGAGAACTCCCAAGACTTGTGCTAACATCATCATCATGGTGACTAGATCCAGTTGCTCTATAGCAGGGGTTCTCAACCTGTGGGTCTCGACTCCCTTTGAGGTTGACTGACCTTTAAGACTATAGGAAAGGACAGATAACTACATCACGATTTATAACACTGGCAAAATTATAAAGAAGCAACAGAATAATTTAATGGTTGAAGCTTGCCACCACGTGAGAACTGTATTAAAGGGTTACAGCATTAAGAAGGTTGAGAACCATTTCGGTCTACACTGTTTCGAGTTCTGCATCATGAACATGGCGTCCAACCTTAGACGAGACCGGGAATGAAGCCCTTGGTCCCTACAGATTTGGTTTCCTGCAATTGGCAGATTCGCCATAACACCTGTGAAGGAAGTGGAGCTGGGAGCGGTGGCATTTGGGGTAAAGTGGTTCTAGGAACAGAGTCATCGCTTGCCAAGGTAGAAGAGCATGCTGGGATTTTCAGGGCACATTAGAACAAGGGAGGTTTCACTGTTGGAAGTAGCCATTGTTGGGATGGGCTTTGAGTCACTGACAATAAGCAGGAGTCAAGCTGGGACATTTCTATGTAAGTAATTTAGGCACAGCAGGAAGTCCCTGGCATTGGGGATGTGACATAGAAGTAGGAGAAGCAGGTTGAGAACTGTCCTCTGGAGAGCTTCAGGGCTAGGGAGGGCATCATCCATCAAATGGTGCCTCTTAAAGGCAGGAGCGGGATTGGAGCCAGAGGCCTCAGTATTTCCTTGAAAACATTAGATTTCTTAACTTCTTACTTTGGCCTCGAAAGTCATCATGTTTTTCATAAGTTTGTGCTTAGAAATGTCTCTACTTCCATAGATTAAACTGCACAGATGAGTTCATGTAAGGAATGCGAATTTTTAATTTTAGCACTTTCTATAAATGGATTTTCTAAACCCTAAGCTGAAGTTGTTACCACGACGGGGAACATGGAGATAATTTTTCATTCTTTCATGCTATGCTGAATGTCAGTCGTAGAAACTCCTAAAAATAATCATACCTGGAATTTATACAGCAGCCTCCCCGAGCTCTCAGACGGCTTCCGAGACATCATGTAATTAACCCCCACAAAGCATTCTGAAGACAGCAGTGTGATAGCCGGCTAATATTTCTCTTAGGTAGAAGGTTTCATATTCTCTGTCTATATATCGCATTGTTTTCCGTGAACTCTAGGGCAGGCTCAGTGCTTGATGTCAGAAACGGTTTCTTATTATTGTGTTCCAGGGTAATAGGCAAGGGTCGTGGGGAGCAGGGGCTGTGGCTTTCAGGGACCTTGGAGGGAAGCCATGTCTGGACACCTTCAGGTTTGTGGTAGCTTGATTTCTTTTTAGGACTCAAGAAGCGCTCTTATGGAAGTGTGAGATCAGGACATAGAAGCAGATTCTAGCCCTATTGAAAAGATAGGAAAACACTGAGTAAGAAGGTAAATGAGGCAGGCCAGTTCTAGAATGAGGCAGAGTATACCTCAGGCCACTCCTTCCCTAAGATGCTCAAAACCTTCCTTGAGGAGTTCTGCCTTCGTCTTTTCTATACATTCATTAAAAAAAAAGTATTTTGGGACCAGATCTACAGTCAGCCATAAACGCTTCAGAATGAATTTCAGCCAGGACAGTTCCTGCCAAACATCTTAGCACTTGACACTTCTTTTCTAATTTTCCCACGAGAGAATTAAATGACTTAGGACGTACAGCTCCCAGCCCAGAGTCAGGCACGCAGCAGACGTTTACGCAAGTCAATGTTATTATTGAGGACCAGGCCAGACACTAGCAAGCAAGAATAATGGTATTCTGAGCAGTACACGATCATACATCCTGGAGATGACATCTCATGGGTATCCTCTGACTCTGTCTATGAAGAATCTGCTCCTGGCAGGGAACACAGTCAAATCCTGCCCTCATGTCCCTGGCACTGGCTGAGGAGCTGACAAACGGAAGAGTCAGGGAGTCAAACCTAAAGAGATTTGGTGTGCACAACCGAGGGTGGCAGCCATGCTAGATGGTCGAAGAAAGGAAAAACTTGACTGAGCCCTGAGGAAGAGCTCCCGGGGTTCCAGCTCAGAGGGGCGGCGGCATCAGCCATAGCTGTGCGCGCTGCTTACATCTGGAAGGGGACAGCGTTTATGTAAGCTCCAGCTTCTGCCAGGCCCAGCAGGCTGCCTCAGGTTCACAGCTGAACATTACTACCAGGGCACTGACTGATCAGCAGTGGCCAGCAGACAAGGACAGCCAGGGACGTTCTTGCCAGCCCGAGGTTCTGGGGTTGGCCTGGAGGGTTGTTCAGTTGGCAAGAGATCTCTGATGCTTTTCACCAGCCAAGTCAATCTTCTGTGCCTGTGTGCCCCAAATTTAGCAATTGTACGTTTTCCAGACCTCTCCTCATTGGTTCCGATAATCCCTTTCAAACACGCTTAAAAGACTCAGCACCAAATCCATTCTCGAGTGCAAACAAGGCCTTGAGTGGCCCCGATCTAGGCCTGAAGCAGATCATCTGCTTTTAGTTGAGTCTATTCGAGGCACCCAACTTGCACTTGGCTCACCCTGAAAAGAAGATATTCTTGAGGAAGGGCCCAAGGCTGTGGAAGGCTGCCCTTGGCCCCGAGGAGGAAGCCTTCAATGAGGTATTAACAAAGGCCGCTGCAGTGTGTGGTAGCCTCTGAAGATTCAAGGCCACAAAAGAACATAACCGGTGAGGTTCTTTTGTATATTAGCCTCAAGGAAAATACTTTTTTTTCCTTTGAATTTAATCATCTCTGAGACAATAGTACTACCTTGAAGATTTCTTTAGTGTTTGTTTAACAGACTTCTTAAAGGTATTAAGAACAGACTATGAAGTAATCGACACCAGTGTTGTGGTCTGTGACACCAAAGGTAGAATCTCTCCCCAATAGGTGATGCACGAGTAAGTGTGTATCTTTTTTTTTTTTTTGAAAGAATATAAATTCTGTCATTTTCTTTCCTAGGAAATCATGCACACGTCACTGTTATTACCTATGTAATAACATAAGGACCAGGTGAGGTTTAATAATTTGGCTTTTGCCTTCACTGGGATGAGAATTTCTTGAAGTTGCTACTAGTGAGGCAACTGACAAAAACAAATGGAGCTGAACGGAGCAAGTGTGGAGTTCACTGTCTCAGGTGAGATGGGAAGGGACCCTCGAAGAGCTGTTCTTAGTTGCAGAGGCAGTCGGTACTTCCCGGGGCTCAGGCACACTTATTTTTTCTCTGATATCTGTTGGGTTTGTCCTATCTGCCTTCTCTACCACACCTTAGCCAAGATGGCCGCCAGCCGTCCTACCTTCCATCATTCAGAGCTTCAAGGAGAGGCCAGGAGTAGTTGTATAGCTTAGAGAGCGGAGGGGAAAGGAGACATTGGGAATGAAAGCTCTGAGTGTAGATGAGAGGGTAGGCAGGAAGGGAAGGGGTGAGGGTGGGACGTAAGACTTCTGGGTCCACGTGGATCCCATTACTGCTGTTGTTTAGATAGTACTCGTGCTTTCTGCTCTGCCACTATGTTAACAAATGCAGCCTCCTGTGCCTCTTACCAAGGATGTAGCCATTGTGTCGTGTCTTCCCCACCATGACTATGAGTCAAGAACAGTTTCTCCTTTCAGTTGTTCCAATGGATGATTTGATCACAGTGAAGCGAGATAACAAATACACTCATCAACACTTCTTTTGCAGTATGATTAGTATGCATACCCCTCTTCTTCTTCTTCTTCTTCTTCTTCTTCTTCTTCTTCTTCTTCTTCTTCTTCTTCTTCTTCTTCTTCTTCTTCTTCTCCTTCTCCTTCTCCTTCTCCTTCTCCTTCTCCTTCTCCTCCTCCTCCTTCTTCTTTTTCCTCTCTCTCTCTCTCTCTCTCTCTGTAATTTGGGAGGGCATGCACATGTCATGATCTATGTGTAGAAGACAGACAGACAGACTGCAACTCTGGCATCTGTCACCTGATTCCCTCTTTACTTGTGTTTTCGGCTTCCAACTCTGGCCGTCAGGCTTGTGTGGTGAGTGCCTCTCCTCACTCTGCCATCACGCTAGCCTACTCTGTTAGTACACTTTGCATCCCCAGAGCTGGGACAACAAGTGCACACCACGGCTCTTGGATTTTTATATGGCTTCTGGGGACTGAATTCAGGTCCTCAGAAAGTCAAGCACTCTACTGGCCATGCCATCTCCTAGCCTATTCTGATGGCTCGATATGAACCACGAGAGCACTATTATGTGGCCAGTATAGGACAGGATCTCAGTATCTACATTTCCTTAGTCTTTCCTGGTGAGAGGCTTTAGCATCCTCCATCCCTCCTGGCTACATGGCCATACAGAATAATGACTCTACAGTCAAACTTTCTCCTCAGTGAAGCCTAGTTTATTGTGGGCTCTGTGGTAGGAGTGGAATTCTGTGGGTACCTTCTATTCCTAACGTAAGGCCTGTACATTGTAAGCTAAGAACTGCACCCTGGACTCTATTCACTGGATGCATTAAGAGTTAAAAAAAAGTCTCTAGTAACTGCCAGATTTCTGGGTTGAGGTGGAGTTAGGAAGTGTTATTTGGAGATCAGGAAATTGAGATGCACCTCCTGTTGGAGAGCCGGAGTCTTCTCTATGTGTGGAACTACCTGCTATTCATTTACACTGTGTGACAGCATTAGAACATTCCAGGGGAGAACCTTCTAGTATTACCTTGCTAAATGGACATGGCATTAAACAACTCCTAATGGTTTACCATTATACCCATACGTTAATGCAACGAGACTCACAGTTGCCTGAAATACAGAGGCTAAGAGACCGCAGAATGCTCATCCCTAAAGGAAGCATATATACCACACCCCCGCCAAGGCTCCGATCGCCGCAGAAGAGGGGCCAGAGAGAGGGTAAGAGCTGCTGGGTGACTACAAGGAAACAGTGTCTTCTTGACACGGCAGGGTAGCTGCACAGAGGAGGTCATAGTGGTTGCGACACCACGCACGAGATACGTGGAAGTCCAAGCCAGTCCATGGGTAGCATGGAAATGGGAGTTGGAGGAGTAATCTTAGACATAGCCTGGAGCTGTTGGCAATTGTGAGTAGAGGGAGAGAGTTTCTCTGAGAGAGCATCCACGGTAAGTCAGCCATGTTCCAGTGGAAGAGTACACCTCCAAGATTATTTGGACGCTATAGATTGTTCTTGATAGAAACAGACAGACAGACAGACAGACAATAAAAAACCGACCACCACCACCAAGATAAAACAGTAGTGAGGAGTAGATTAGGGAAGAATTGGAGGGTGGGGGAAGGGAAGGCTGAATAAGATCCAAACAGGTACAAGTTCTCAGAGAACTACTAATAGTTTCAATGAATAAAACCCACGTGGTTGCAGCTACGGATCACCAGGAAGGTCAAGCTTCTGAGGTGCCTTTTGACTTAACCTTGCATAGAATTCTGTGGATGAAGACTCCCATTTTAAAGTTGAGCTCTTGGAAGTACTGGGGCTTTAACCAACAGGAACTAGAAGGTACACTTGGACCCAGTCCTGACCCCACACAGGTATTCACCATTTAATATGAGATAAATAATAAGAAAAGCATCTAACCAGGCAGAATTAAGTCGAGGAGGAAATCTGAACAGTAATGTCTGGGGAAATTTCTTTTTTCTTTCTTTTTTTTTTTTTTTAAAAAGCGCCTTTCCTCATTCAGTTCCGGTTTGTTGGGCGTTGACTGGGGATGTGTTCTGAGCAAACCAATCCAGCCAAGTGTTATCACACTGACTTACAAAACGACAAGGTTTAAATATGGTCAAAAAGTCATTTCCAAAGGCCTGTGGGAAGACTGGAGGAGGGGGGGAGTGGGGCAGAGAGGAGAAGGCAGGGGCTCCTAGAGAGGATGGAGCTCAAGCTGGTAGGGGTAGAAAGAGAAAGAAAAGAAGACAGCTTAAAAACCCCGGAGAGTCTGAATGGGATGTGGGAATAAGGAGGCTAATGTGGCTCTGAGATTTAGAGTGTTGAAATAATGGATAATGCATGCGGTAGAAACAGTCAGCTAGAATCACTAATCTGGAGCCAAAGGCTTTCCTAAAAGATAGAATATTTACTATTAAAATCATGAAAAGCCTTCAGAATTCTGAGATGAATCAGTCTCCTCAGGGAAAAAAAAATCAGGTTTTTCTTTTTTTGATTGTTGTTTTTGTTTTTGTTTGTTTGTTTTTGGCTTTTATTTTTTGGGGGGCTGACTAAGATTCGATTCACACTTGCAAAGCCTGACGGTCAGACAAGCATCTCAGAAGCATCGTCTAGCTCTGAAATTCTGCTCTAAACACAGTAAAGTTGAGGACGAAAGCAAAGGCGGAAGATTGCCAGAGGTTACCCATGGGAGGTCCGTGACCCCATTCAGCTCCGAACTTTCAATTCAGGTGGTACCTTCTTCCCTTAACCTGTTGTATATCTCACAGTTAGATGTTTATGTAAAAATACTGCCTTCTTCTTATTGGGGTGCACAAAGAATAGGGGTGTTTTGACAACAGCTCATGGTGGGCAGCAGATGCTTGATCTCAGGGTTGTGCACATCAAATGTGACCAGCGTGGAGCCCTTTCGAGGTGCCTTTTATTTTGTCCCAGGAAGCTTGCTCACTGGGAAGGTAAGTTGGAAGTGTTCCTGACTCCCCCAAGTTCTCCCTGAATCTTATTTTAGTTAGATAGTAAGAAGTAATTTTTCAGTGCAGTGCACATGTAATTAAGCATGCAACTGCTATTATTAATGGGGCCTGCATCTCACCCCGCTCCACAGTAACGCACATCCATGTGGGAGGCTAGAGCCGTGCTAGCTTGTTCTACTCAAATTATAAAATCTGTAATCTGTCCCCTGAGATAAACGCATAATTCATTTTCTCAAGGAAGGAAGAGGGAGACTTCATCCTTGACATCTCCCGGGGCTCAGGCAGGCCTAGTGCTGGTGCTGACTGTTTGAGTCTTACGTTTTATTTCTCAAAATATGCCCGTGACATCAGAACACGCTAGAAATGCCCACAGCGCTCTCTTTGTAATTTTGTTGACCAAATTCTGCACGTCACCTCAGCACATGAGGAATTAATACCGTCCGTCTATTTATAAATCGCCGTCTTTTCATGACAAGAAAAGCTTTTCCATGTTGCTTTAGCTCTGAGCCTCGGGAAGGGAGGTGACACCATCTCTCCTACTATATAACACTTTACATCTTTGATGCCTGAATTTTGCTCAGAATTTTTATTTTCTTTCTTCCTCGCCACCTCCTTCATCCAGGACTGGGAACGATTAGTGCCAAGTAAATATTTTTGGTGACCTTGTCTAGTCTCACGCCATCCCAGTTGGTCCAGTTCTGGACAGTTTATGATTTAAGTAGGGGGGATCTGGATCAGTTACAGTGGACAAAAGAAAATGAATTAAAAGGAAAAAAAAAGAAACTCAAGAAGCAGTACTCGTTAAAGGCCCTAAGAGCAAGAAGCCAATGAAAGTATCTGACACATTAAAAAATAATAACGTTAATGACACCGTCAGTGGCCAGGCATGAGGTTACCTCCTGTGGTTTAAGGGTGGGGGGAAGGCTTGCTTTCGTTCTGTTGGGCACTTTTGCGCATTTTCCTTTGTGAACTGGTTGTGGCTGGAAGCCTACAGGTGAAAGCTATTACTTCAGCTATGCACTTAGTCACTCCCAGCTTAGTCCCGCGGGAGGCTTAGCTGCCAGACCTTTGCTCTTGGAGCAGAGTTTCCGTCTAGAAGGACAATACTCTTATCAATGTTGCCTATGGTGAAATTCCTTCACTTTGTTTTGTTTGTGTTTTCTACATGTTCCAATCTGACAATAAATGTGACTGACATAGGCTCAGTGAATAGTCAAAAGATGTCAGATAAAAGCAGGTATTTCTAACTCAAACATTTGTCTATGATGATTCTTCAGGAGGTTTTTTTTTTTTCTTCTGTTTTCTCGGTTGTCTTTTGTAAAGAACTTAAATGTTGGAATACGCTGAGCCTTGGAAGAATCCTCCTTCCAGCTCCCTTCATCTACCATTGATGATTTTATACTCATTTAGTTCAGTCTCTGCCAGTCCCAAACTGTTCCTGTTTAGGTCTGGCTTTTGTACGCCATCCCATTCTGTACACCAAATGGACACGTGTACATTCTACCTTGTACATTTTGCACTTTTAAGCGGCTCGATGAACCCAGTGTACATCTGCAAACAGGTTGCTTAGCAAGATGCCCACATTCTGCCGGGAGCCCTTATCTTACGTGGCATAAACTAAGCCTGCACTGCTTCCAGAGAGGAAGCTTGGCCAGAGCCAAGCTAAGAACAAACTCATCCACCTATTACAGACCTTCTGTAATTCTTCCGCTCCCTTGCTGACACCATCATTCTATGAAAACAGAAAGCCATTAGCTTCTTGTACATCCTGTTTTGATAGAGAAGGAAAACTATCTAAAAAGAAAAATACAATAACCACACATTAGAATATCCTGTGTAGTCCCTGCCACATAGTAGACAGCTGCAGAAAAACACAATATTTAAAATAAGTTAACAAAACAACAGTCCCTTGGGGCCTTCCACTCCTGTTTAAGTCTGTGCAACAATGTATCTTGTGGGCTCAGTTTTCCGTAAACATAAAGTTACTTAGTTCCCAAGGACACCAAGTGTGTATGTTTTTTTTTTTTTTCTCCCTTGAGCACTTTCTTTATTGAAGGTCTATGCGATGGTTCAGCGGAAATTATGCGACATCTTTCCTCAAAGAGAGCTGTATTAATGTGCCAATGCCCTTTCTTTAATGCACTTTAAAATTCTGACGCGCCTTTTAAAAAGTATGAGTTGCGTTGGGAAAGTCTAATCTCTGTTCTTCATAAGCGGAAATGTGCTATTTTGGTAAGAGTAGCATTGAAGCGGGGCTTCAGCATACGGGTGTCTCTGTAGTACAGATGTCCGAAGACACTGGATGCCCAAATCAACCAGCTAGAAATGTTAATTCTGCCAAAATTAGTCAAGGGAACTTCAATGACTCATTTAAGCAAATTGAGAGTGAAAAAAAAATCTTAAAACTAATCAAAATAGTTAGATTTCATCCTAACTCAGCGTTTAGAAGGATGTTTTCTTACAGTCTGTTGCTCTATTACGTACAATGGCTCTGTACATCTCTGATGACTTCATACGGATTTTTTCAAAAGTTGCTTGGAATACTATAGTTCTCGTTCACGGATCAAATCAATTTTCCTTTCTTCTCGACTACACAGCCACCCGCCTGTCTTTGGAAGCTCCTCTCTTTGGATCTCTTCCCGTTCCAATCAGTGTGTCCTTTTAAAAGTGTTTCATTAAGGCTGGAGTTGCAAGGACATGACTTCCCTCTTTGAATAAAATGTGCCTTCTTATTTGAATGCAGACTGCCTGTGCCCTCACTGTACAATCAAAACAATGGAAAATACACCCAGTGCACTCAGGCAAAATTGGTGTGTGAGGCTCCTGGAAATTTGTAACAACAGGTGCAGACAGATAGGCTGGCAAAGCGAGCCAGGTTCCTAACAATTACTAATAAGGAAATAAACGTTAGGTGTGCATTATTAAAGTGTTTTATGTAATTTTTCTACTAAAACAACCAGGACCCCGTCTAGTAACCATTTTTACAGCATTCAGACGATAATAATTTTTTAAAAAAAGCCGACACCATCTTTCCCAGTTTTGACACTCCTTTGTCTGGCGTAATGAAATTTGCATATGTATACTTGTTTTATAGGAGAAAAATATACACAGTTCTCTCCCAAATCGTTGAAAAATCTGGGCTATCAATCAAGCTAGTAGAAGATTCTTCTCTCTTTGCATCTGATAAATGTAGGATCACATTTGTTACATATAGGCCATATCCCCCAAGGAATTTCAACTGTAATAAACGGCTAGGCATGCATATGAGCTCCTCTTTTTTTTTTTTTTTAATAAAAGGAACATTTGCCAAATTTCGGAGTTATTTTGTTTTTTGTGAATAAGGGTTCTTCAGCCTTAGGAAAGGCTCAAATGCCCTTTGCTGAGGAATTCTGTGTGCGCTTGTTAAAGACATTTAATTTTTAATTCGCTTTTGCACAACCTGAAAAATATACTTAAAATTTTGATCTCACAATGCCTTTGATTACTGAATGCCATTTACAATTTTTTTGTCATTTTGGGTAGAAGTGGAAAAGAAAATAGGTCTCTTTTGTAATTAAAAGATGACCATATTATTTATACTTATGATCCAATAGCTTTTCCTTAGGTTTTCCCTTTCTAAATACCAATATAGCTTACTATTTTTGATGCTTCCAAATTTCTAATAGTAGGTTTTCTATAAAAGAGAGCACGGGTGCCTTATAGAAATTAAAAAGCAAAAACAAAACAAAAAACAAAACAAAAGCAGAATCAACAGAATTTTCTTAGGGAGCCCAGAGCATTAATAAATGCTTTAAATATAGCAGAAGAATAGCGCACAGAAGCGAGAGAGGGAAGAAGGAAACAGAATGAAAACATCTATACCTTTAAGTGAAGATGCGTAAGGGCCTTACATTCAAATGAATGAATCGAATTAACTTCATAGAAATGCAAAGACGTGTTTGTTGGAACAGAGTTCTAACTTGCCACCCTCTACAGGATGTCTAGAGATTAAGGTTGAGAAAACTTGAAAACGGCATGGGCCCAGATAGGACTGATTTACCAATGTAAGAAAATAACCATATGAGACATGGTGCGTTCTGACTTCACTTTGATGGGAGAGAGCAAACTGCCACACAATTGCCTCATTTCTTTCTGTTCATAAAATCCCTCAGAGCTCTCTCTACTACCAAATGTTCCTATTGGGTTTCAACGCTGAGTTTTTGGTAGACCTCTGGGTGAGCCTGCTATAACAAGCAGGGGCTAGCCGAACAGAGTCCCTTTGGGCCAGTAGCCTGTTAGGTTTAGGAGAAAAGAGAAATTAGAAGGCATTTTACTTCTAAACCATTGTAGGTTATGGGAACAAGGGCTAGTGTAATTGCAGAGCTCACGTGTCTGCATGTGTGAATATGTGTGCGTCTCTTCATATGTGTGTGTGTGAAAGAGGGATTAATGAGACAGAAGACAGGAAGAGAGAAGAGAGGGGGGAAGAGGGTTGTCAGCATGAATGAAGCTGAAGGAAAGATTTCTCTAAGGAGCGTATATTTCACATATTAAAGAGCATATGTGGAGCTATATAAATGGAAGTCGAGTAGTGCCAGCCATGGAACTAAAAACACACACATATTGTGTATATATGTGTATGTGCTTAGATTTTCTTTTTGTTAGTAGGTTTTTTTTTTTTGGAGTGGAAGGAGACAGGAATCAAGTGCCATTTTACCAGCGATTCCGTGGGCTTCGCAAGCCATCCCTGCAATCCCGACTCCGCCAATTACCCTCGTTTAGTTCTTCATTACCCAAGCTGGTTGACCTGCTTCTGTGCATAATAAGGTTAATCGTAATGAAATGAAATATTTGATTTTATTAATTTCTTATCCACTATGGCTCCAGAATTCTTACCAATGCTAGGACATCGGGTAATATGGCTCGGCTGCTAAAGTTTGCTCCCTCTGCTCTTGTCTCTGTGGGAATGGGAAATTTACTGGCTCATGCATAAACAGGAACTGTTAGTATTGTATCTCGGTAAGACCTGAGCGTGTGCACACGTGCGTGTGTGTGCATGCGCGCGCGCGCACACACACACACACACACACACACACACACACACACACAGGCAAACAGTGCTAGTGCATTTCTCTCCAGACCCCTCTGCCATTGCTAAGGGTAGCATAATGCCAGCATGCTTCCTCTTTAGGAAGCCTTGGCTCCTGGAGAAATAAGAAAGTTCTGGTTGGAAGGGTGCAGTGCAAGTGGAAGACCTAGGTTTAGACACACTGCACTCACCTCCCAAGCCTCTTCCTACTTCCTGCCGACATCCACTGTGCACCGGAAGGTGAAAGGGACAGCTTTACCCTAATATTTTTGACAAAGCATTTCAGTACGAATGACTATTTCACGTTTCCTTCCATAGACTTGATGGACACGCAGCGAGTTCGTGGAAGTAGAAGAAAATTAGAATATTCATGCAGAGACAAGAGTGAAATAAATACGTACGGTTAAGAAGAAAAATTAATTTTTCAAAAGAAGAAATTTTGGGGGAAAAAAAAAGAGAGAAGTTTTGGAAGTATATTGGAAATTCTACATAAAACCGAATCTAAGTGACATTCAATTTAGTCACAAAACTAGTTCAATAGATAGTGTCCTATGAATATTTTATTATATTATATACACAAATCTAGATGCTGGGAAAAAGAATAGGGCACGGTAGTTCAGCAATTGGATTGGTTAGTCAACTGACCTAAAACACGTCAGTCATCTTCAAGTTTGGAAAAAAAAAAAAAAAAAACCTGCCTTTTTCTCTGAGATGTTCAAAATTATTTCTTGCTGTCTGTGGAACGGTGAACGGAACTGGGTCTTAGCTTGTAATTTGGAGTCAAATAAAGTGAGAAAGAGGAAGCAAAGTATAGGTGGAAAAGGTGGTTTTCCTTTCAGTCTGAATGATTTAAGTCCTGTAACAAAGTTTACTAATGTTCTTAATCGTGTGGTCTAAAACTCGACTTTCCTCCTCTAGGACTTAGAACAATCAGGCTGCGATTGGAAAAGATAAAGGAATTAAAGTAAACGAGTCTATAAAAATCTGAATAAATGGGAAATCAAACTTTATTTAATGTCAGTCTACTCAATTTTGATGTTTTTATTCCCTTCACTCAATTTTGATGTTTTTATGCCTGTCATAGATGCCTGACATTGGCATTTAATGACTTCTTTTGGTCTGAAAATATATTATTCTCTTGTCTTTTCAATTTTGTGTAGACCTTAGTTGTGCCTTCAAAAACAACAACAACAATAACAACAGATATCCTCTTTTGGTTAATAAGGTTAAAAAATGAAAGGAAAGCAAACAAAACACCCCCCCCCAAAAAAAAAGGTAAAATGTAATAGCAATTAGGCTTCTCAGTGAGCATGCTCAGTGGGGCTCTCCTGGTTGCTAGGCAACGAGCTGAAGGTGTGTGGCATAGAAGGGCCCAATGCAAAAATACAAGCACCTTTGACATGGATCTCACCTGATCCAAAAATCCATCCTCATTTAGCGAATTAAGCGTGGGCTATCCTTTAGTGGGTTTTGTGGGTTCCTTTCCTAAATTTGGGGGACAGGTGGTGGGGAAGGGGAGTGGGGCAGAGGGTGGGGGTCTAGTGTCTCAGGTCTAAGAGCCACTGGGCGAATTTCCAGCCACAGCCCTGCGTTCGAATTGAGTTGCAGTTTTACGGTGTGTACGTGCGGAAATTTATTTTTCCTTTTGGTGGTGGTAGTTAGGTCTTAACCAGCGCACGTGGGTTGCCCAATATGTCACGGCACCATTCTAATCCCACCCTGGATCGGTGTTACAGCGCACATCGGGAATTTAAGCCTTTCCAATGAATCCATTTTCACGTACTCGAGTCCTATAACAGAACGCATTCCAGTTAAACCGCATTGTTAAAAGTCAAGGCTGCCGCCTCGTTTTCAAAAGCTCGTTCGCACACTCCGGGGTCCTGGCGGAGCCGAGCAAAAGTGCCAGAGAGCAGGGCTGTAAGGCGGCAAGGCAGAAGAAAGGAAGCAAGTTCTAGAAGCGGCACAAAACGCCTTGTCTGTGGCGAGTACAGAACCATCGTCACCAGCACCTCTAAGTCCCAGCCCTACCAAACACCTGGTTGGGTCCGCGGTGACAGCTCACTGTCTCTCCAGTGGTAACAATTTAGAGGCAGGGTGCTAAACAAGATATATACACGATGTCAAATATTGGCTGTGTACATCTAAGCCAATCACTTCTAAATAAATTAACCATGGCACTGCCTAATATGACCCACCTGCTTTCTTCCCCGTGTTGCTCCAGACCCTACCTGAACCCCCCTTTGATTAAATGTCAAAAGCTTGCCTTGTGCCTGTAGATTTCACTGAAGGCGGATACAGAAAGGTCCCTCCTGTGACTCTATAAAACTGAAATAAATTCCACTGGCATCTTGTAAATTTTTATTTTCTACAATGACTCCAGGCTCCATCTGTGGCCCAGCTGTTATTAGAACGGAAAGCGCTGGCCCTCCTGCATTACAAAACAGCATAGAACAGTAATTGCCACTGGAAGAGATTAAGTGTAGACACTAAAAATGTTTACTCGCAATGAATATGCATAACGATGAGTAGGAAACAGCGCTGGAAGATTAAAAAGAGAGAAGGGTTTGTTTACAAGGCTGGGAAAAAAAAAAGAGTGGAATGTCAGTTGGCCCCGAGCCTGAAATAGGAACGAAAAACCTTTGGGCAAGGCATTAGGGAGAAAAACAGATGGTTTGTGAACCTTTTATTAGATAGAAAAATCATTAATCAAGCCCAGGCTGGAAATGGCAGGGTTTTTTGTAGTTCATATTTTAGTTTATTTTTTCTTAAAGTGACAGTATACTCTTTTTTTTTTTTTTGTCTTTTTTTTTTTTTTTGAAATCATTATCTATGAATCTGTCTGCAGCCTCTGCTTTGCAGAGGATCATCGTGAAGCCGGCTTCACTTGAGGGTAATGTCAGCACTGGTTTGTTCCACCCTAGAAAATTCCTCCGAAGGGTTTCACATTTCAGCACCTGTTCTGACTGTATAGCAAAAGAAAGAAAGAAAGAAAAAAAAAAATCAAACCCACGGCATGAGATATCTGATATCCGTTTCTCCATTCATGAGACACTCTTTTTGCTTTGGGAAATTAAGGAAGAAAACGCAGAGGATTTTTTTTTTTTTTTGCATGTAAGACCTTGTGATGTAAGATGTTTCATAAACATTTAAACGAAATATGTAGCAGGAGTAGGTACAAATTGATTCATCTCTAGAGAGGGAATTCATGTTGTTTCTTTGGGGAAAGCTGTTTGGAGGGTAGACGGGACCCCAATTAAAAACTGTAACTCCCATAAAGGAACCCATGCCCACCGGACTCGAGGCTTGTGTTTTTATAATTTTGTTTATCATGGTGGTGAAGCTCTCAGGAAAGGAGAATATTGTAGAGAGGAACAATATCCAGGAATTAATGATGCAACACCCATCATGTGCTATTAGCCAGTTTGCAAACCCTAGGAAATGTCCTATGCCAGGGGCGTTATTGCTTCAATGAGATGCATGCCACGTACAAGCACGCTCATATACATATGCTGTGTGGAAAGAGGCACATACCTATGTATGCACGTGATCTAAATAACACCACGCATGCACGCATTTTTTTGTTCAACTCTGTGTGCGTGTGTGCGTGTTTGTGTGTGTGTGTGTGTGCACGTGTTTGTGTGGATGCACGCACATGTGCATGCTCGTGTGCATTTCTGTGTGTATGCGTGAGTTTGTGAGTGAGTGTGTGTTTGTGTGTACGCATGCACATGTGAGATGTGTGCATGTTTGTATTTGTTTGTGTGTGTGTGTTTGTGTGTATGCATGAGTTTATGAGTGTGTGTGTGTGTTTAATACTCATAAATTATTACTGAGTTCTAGTGAGCTGCCATTAGGAATGGAAGTCAGGGTGAGTGAATATCAAAAATTATAAAATTGTAATCTTGATAGTTCGGTCCTGGGCTCTCCATTGTCTGCCATATACTTGATACTCGTAAGTCATGGGAACTCTTGGGAACCACCTCTCAGTTTACCTGTAAAAGGTAAGGCATTTAGAACTGGTACAGGGACACTGTCTGGTTATTTCTCCCCTGAGCCAAAGTGATACAGGGGGTTGCTATAGAGGGTGTGGAAGGGTGGCAAGAAATTTCTGAGAAAGAAATTTGAAGCTACTTGGAAAATAGATCATTTGTGCCTTAACTTGTCTCGATGGAAAATGGTTTTGAAACAATTTCACTCTCTGGTAAATGTCAGCGACCCATAGGAAGTTATTCTTGGTAAAAAGTGCTTCTAAGTAATCCATCCCTTTCCTGTCTTCTCATCCCAGGAGAGAGAGGTGGGTCAGATGACACCAGAAACCCAATAAGTCGTTGTCACCTGGCCCTCCTCTGGTGGTTACACCTGGCCTTTGCCTGGAGTTGAAACAGCCATGTTAAAAAAGATGAGCTCGAAGTTAACGCCATGGAGGGAGGAGTGACAGTGAAGGGCGGTAGCCTGCTGCACAGATGTCCAGGCCTTAACAATCCCCCGAGCCATCTTGGTCAGATTTAGTTTTCATTTCTACTTATTAATTTTGTAGACAGGGCCTTACTCTGTAGCCCAGGCTGGCCTGAAACTATATAAAGCCCAAACTACCATTGACTTGAGGCAATGCCCCTGCCTCAGCCTCCTAAGTATCGGGATTGCATGTGTGAGTCATGAAGCCAGGCTTCGTGGTCTCACCTATTGAAGAGACAGAAATTCCAGAATGTGGCTGATCGTCTCCTTTAAAACACACTTGCAGCCTGGTTCACGTTTTCTGTTTTCTGACATTCTTTCTCTAAGGAGATGCTTAAAGGAGGGGAAAAAAGAGTTTCCTGCCACAAAAATGACATTAATATTTCTTAAATCAAGAACTAAGATAATGTTTTGGCTGCTACCGAGACATTTACCTTATGTCGTTTATCTAAACGCTTTTTGATTAAAACATGACACAATTTTTGGACGGGCTTTCACCGGAAAAGATAATTCCAAGAACATCCTTGTTTCGGAGCCTAAAATTCTTTAATATATTCTGCCGCAGAATTCACTGTGGAGTATGCGGACTTTCTGCTCACTGGAAAAGTCTTCCCCACAGATAAATCTCCAGCTATCACGTTCATGTATTCAGTCAAATCACGACGTGCCGAAGTCAAGGACAAGCCTTCAAATAAAAAAGGCACGTCGATGTGTTTGTAAATGTTCCACGAAGGTTAATAGAGCTTCCCAAAGAAAAGAAGAATATTTGTCAACACTGACCTGTTTAGAAACTTTATTTGCTCAAAGAAGTTTGTGGCTTTTGTTTGTTTGTTTGTTTCTGTATTAAAATGGGAAAACTATTCCCCTCCTCATCTTTTTAGAGTAATTAAATCCTCTTGCCTGGGCATCTACTGGGAGAACCGAAAACCACAGAAGTGGCTATGAACTTTAAAGCTGTTAACTTCTTTGAGATATGCGAGGACTGGGGCTACACTGGATGTGGGAAACCTGACGCTCTGGCCTTTCCCACAAATGCTCGCCCCATCCCCCCATGGTACAAAATGTCTCGTAGGGTAGATACTATACCTCCAAGCCTCTTCTCCTTTTGTCTTCTACTAACATTTTTTTTCTTTGAAAAATTTAGGGTTTTTTTTTCTCCCCTGTACAGATTTGGAGGAAAGATAAACATGTGTGGAGCAGTTATTTCAAATCATTGAGAGGAATAACAGTTATAAAATAAATGGTAGCCTCATGGTTCTGCCGTGCACCGTTCCACAGTAAACGGAAGAGTGGAGTAAAGGCCAAACTGCCTGTCCGGGGAATAGTGAGGAATGGCTTCTTTTCCGGCTGTGCCTATCCTGGGGAACTGTCTATACAGCTCTCTCTTCACACTGTTAGCTTGGAGATGTCCATCAGCCAGTGGATGAGTCTCCCGGAGGCTGCAAGGGCTGGAGGCTGGCTGGGGCTGGAGGACCTGGGCTGGTTGCCTAAGGGGGGACAGCTAGGCCTGGTGGCCTTGTGTGTGCTACACAGTTCGTTAATAATGATGATAAAAAAAATAGAGGAAGCCCTAATAGCCCTAAATTATTATGGAAACTGGTATTTAAAAATGAGCTCAAGGTGAGAACAAAAAAAGAAATAGATTTGGCCAGACCTGTCTCCCTGGCAGAGTCATGATCAGTAGAGAGCGTTTTTCTTTCATTTATTCTGCCCAGGTTTATAGGATTTATAGAAGAGAGGCTTCACCATAGCTCCTGAACAAAGGCAGGGAGGGACTTTAACAAGATCATGTTCACCCCCGGAAGGAGTGAGACGCCATCAGTACAAGAAATGGGTGCGCTTCTACGGAGAGCTGGATGGACTGGCACAGCGGCAGCTTTGGCCTTCAGTTCAACAATAGCTCAGGACTGGCATATTGTAGTTGTTGAGATGTTCTCATTATGCAAGCAGAAGACTTTCAAGATAATCTAACTTGGGCGAAATAATCTTATTTATTAATAAAAATCGAGGTATAAATTAAAAGCACACATTTTCCGCTGTATCTTTTAAAAATAATATATTGGTTGCATTTATTTGTTTATTTCCCCCAAGACAGGGTTTTTCTGTGTAGCAGCCCTGGCTGTCCTGGAACACACTTTGAAGTCCAGGCTGGCCTTGAACTCACAGAGATCCACCTGCCTCTGTCCCCGCCTCCCCACAAGTGTTGGTATTAAAGGCGGGCTTCACCATCACCTAGCTCCATTCTGTCTTTTAATGAAAAAAAAAGAATACTTGGATTTGGAAGCTTTGACTCTCAAGATCCAGTTTCTGTATTCTTACTCTGTTATAAAGAAAACTGTGAGTGAAGAGTCATGGCTAGGTAATTTCATGGTTAGAAAAGTGCCCCCTCACCCCCTAATCTTTTGGTAGAATTGTAAGAATATTTGACAAAGGAAAAGAAACAAAATGTGTCAGAAAGTGAGGAAGGTATTTGTCTCTTCCGGTCTTGAGTGCCTGGCTGAAGGCTTTCTTAGCTGTGTTGAACTTGTGCTTCCTGCTGTTGATCTGGATTGGTTTGATTGATTGATTTCCTTTCTTCTTTCTTTCTTTCTTCCTTCCTTCCTTTCTTTCTTTCTTTCTTTCTATCTCTCTTTCTTCCTTCCTTTCTTTCTTTTTTATCTTTATTGATCTTTCTTTTCTTTCTTTCTTTTTTCTTTATTGATCTTTCTTTCTTTCTTTCTTTCTTTCTTTCTTTCTTTCTTTCTTTCTTTCTTTCTTTCCTTTCTTTCTTTTCCTGCTAGGGGGCTGGGAATGGTCTCTTCCACAAAAGTTTAGAATACAAGACAAATGCTTCCTGATTTCTTATTATTAATGATGTCAATTGAAGACACATTGCCCCATGAAACAAGGGCTAACTTGTAGGCTTGTGTTACCATGGTCTAAGAATGGGTGTGGCTCAGGACAGCTAGGAATGTTGCCTACAACGACAGCATGAACTTACTTAAAACATGCTATATATAATTTTTCTTTTAACTCAAGTGAGAAGCTCTGGAGAATGACTCATGTTGATGACAGTCACTTGTCTCACATTACCAGTTTGTCCAGCAGCATATCAGAGCCCCTCTCCTACTCAAGAGATGAATTAGGAGGATATATTAAACCCGTACTCAAGAAGTAAGATAGGTACTTAGAGATCTTTTTTGACTCTTGATGTGGACAACTGCTGGGTTGGTTTGTGTGTGTGTGTGTGTGTGTGTGTGTGTGTGTGTGTGTGTTTGTATTTTTACTTTGGACGACCTTGGCTTTATAATTGGAGAGATGAAGCCAGCTAGGGTCATAGCTCTGTCAATTCTGCAGGTGTCCAGATTCTGTGACTTTGTTCAGGGCCATTTGTCAGTCATGGAGAGGGACAATGAGCCTGAGATCCACAGCATAAAAAGGGAGACCTTCCCAGGAATGTGTCTGAGCGTGGGCCGCTTTCACAAAGGTAACTGCTGACGAGCAGTCTTACCTTTTCCTATAGGAAAGAACCCTCAGTATAGATGCAACTTAGAAGCTATCTCTACATGACCTGTCCTCGCTCTACCCCCCCCCAACATCTTTAACACCCAAGACTACTCAGCGATGGTAATATTAACAATCCTAGATTTCCCTGAGTATGTAAGTTTAACTCAGTAAGAGTTCATGGCATCAGGTGGTTTTCCGTGAACACACTTTGTATTGGCCTTAGTTTAAATCTTGACAGCACATTAAAAACTTGTGGATTTGTGTTTTAAAAAATATGTCAATCTAGGGGGTCTCAGATTAACGGGATGAAAATCTAGGGGCAGCACCGAACGTCTACATTGTAATAAATCTCCATCAGTCATTCCAGTGCACATTCAGACTCAAGACTACCATCCAATGCTGTCTCACGGACCAGACATACACGCAGCCTTTAAGATACACGCAGTCTGAGTTCTGTGCTGCTGGTTCCCCAGTAAAGCTCGGAACACCCGTGAAGTAAACGTTATGCCATTAGTTGGAAAGAATTAATATGCTTCTAGGAGAGCTCAGTTTATACTCTGAGAATAACTTAAAGACCCAATAATTTCAAGCTTTGGAGCAAGGGCATAGTTGTCAGAATATACATGAATATTTAACAGATATTGTGGGAATATCCAAAATGACTTTGCAATATGTCTAAACAGCTTTGCCCCGTTGGCTGGCTCCGTGTGCGGTTTTTCCTCTCTCGTCATTGGTTCGTGGATTTGGCAGGTGCTGTCTTTACCGCACCTCTCTCATCATCAATGGCCATTCTGTCCCTGAGGACTCATTTGAACCCCGAGAACGGTTGGGGCAGCAGAATGAGCAGTCGCCTGGCCCTTTAAAAAAACACCATGAGCCTCCAGGATCTTTCATTCACAATCTGCACAAGGCCGCAGCAGCTCATTCCAAGAACAACTTCAGATTTTTTTTTTTAAAGTCTGTTTTCAGAATGGAAAAAAAAAGTGGACCGATAAGGTCCTCCGGGGGTGTAGATCATCCCTGGGAAGGACTTGGAATGAGTTTTCCTGATGAGTTATGGGAGCACAGACCCATATCCTGTTTCCCTTTTCAATTCACAGAGATTTTCACATAGACGCCTGTTTACTCCAGCTCCCGCTCGCTCTGCTCCGCGCTCCCTTTGCAAAAGCCTCTGAAAGGGAACGTTGGCTGTTGGCTCGAAGGTCCCATCCCACGTGTGATGTGGGTCTCTGGAAAGACAGCTCTTGTTGTCTGTGAGAAGTCTGCATCTCATTTTTTCCCCCTCCCGCTAAGGAATTCCAGAATGAGCGATCTCCTCTCCACATACCAGATGTTGTAGACCAGAATTTTGGAACATTTGAATCCCCTGAAGTTCAGCTGAGCAAACCAAACATTCACAGAAAAAAAAATGTACTTGTGTAATAGTTGGTGTGACTTCCTCAATGAAGTGCATCCTGGGCTTGTGACTCAGTCCCCAGTGAGATGAGACGCTGTACTGTAAATCTTAAAACAACCCAACTGCAGGATGCGAGAAATAAGGCTCTGCCTCGTGTTTTGTTGAGAGGCTGAAGTTCTGGGAACGCACTTTAATGTGGACTCCTTTTTTCTTATTAGGCCCTTAAACTTTGTTGTCTTATTTCAAAAGGCAACAAAACAAACAACAAGAAAGCAAACAGCCATTCTATCCAAGTCTTTACATGTTCAAGTCTGTTCAGAGCTCTCTACAAAAGCTCTGGTATTCATTTCAGGGGTGCCAACATTTTGAAGAATCCACATCTTAGGGGATAGCATTAGTCACTATTATCTTGTTAAATGTAAGCATACCATGGTGGGAGATGTAAATACCCAAGGCTTAAAAGCAGTAGAGAGTCAGGCTAATATATATTTAATAAGAAATGCTTTCTAGGCCTGACGTGCCTCTCCAGTGATGGATTTTAATGCACACAGATCTCAGTGCTCCGTCCCCTCTTCTGCCCACCGCTCACCTGTGTTTGTATAGCGGAAACCGGTTACTGCAGCTCTGGTTAACATCTGTCTCCTGCATGTGTGATTACAAGCCATTTTAACAACTAGTAAAACTACAGGTGTCTGGGCTTGAATGTAATCATTTAAAAAGAGGGGTTCATGGGCCTCTGATTATTATTTTTTATAGCTGGCAGTGTTCCTGCCACAGACCGCCAGCTGAAGGGTTAAACGCACCCCTCTTGGACTCCCATTTAGTAAATTCTCCAAAAGTCACTTGGAAAGTAGATTTTGAAACTCTGATCCCATCCATGGTATCTAGTTATCTTTATGGTATACAGAGACAAGCTATGCTGCTGTTTCTACAAGTCTCTGAGAAGACATAGGGAACTGGACTGGGAATGCTGGATGCTAAAGTCATTAAGTATGTGTGTTGGCTTGCTTGTTCTCTGCGGCGTTTCTATAGTATAATAGAGACCACGATGACCATCCCATCACTAATGTTGACACAGGCGTCCTTAGCCACTGTGGGATGCAGGCTGCTGTCTTACAACCAGAAACCAGGCCCTGTATAGGGAAAAAGATAAATTTCATCATCATTCCTCATTAAGTAAGCGTTCCAAGAACAATTCTCAACACCATTGAAATCCACTCCTTGCTAACCAAAGAATCTAAGACGCACCCGTCTATTCTCTGAAGGGAGTTATGGTCATGTAAAAAAAAATACAACTGGTGGTAATGAAGATTACTGACTCAAAGATTAGTCTGAATAGATGAAAACAGGGCTTTAAGATTTAAGAACTGCTAGGGTGAGGTACTGAGCTCGGCACACAAAGTAGGAAGGGCAAGGAAAAATTCAGTTACAAATGTGACTTGGCTGTGTGGTCCTGGGAGGCAGGTCGAGCCGCTGTATTTAAAGGTTTGCTGACATTTCTATTACGAATATGAGCATCATTTTTTCTGGGATTTACTGTTTAGACATAGCAAATTTCAGATAGGATCATTTTTGATTTTTCTAGGGCTTGGCTCCCAAACCAAATACACACACACACACACACACACACACACACACACACACACACACACATATATGTATATGTATTATTCACTCTCTTTGAGTTAAAAGAGAGACGTTATGTGTTCTGGATGATTGGAAACCAATTAATAGTGAGAAACTGGGAAAGTTTGCTTTGTTAAATAAAAATGTGGCCATTTCATGGGTGCAACACAGACTTCAGTTCATGTTTTGGTGTTATATTCTTATTTGCCTTCTATCTGTAATAGCTTGATGATGCCTTTGTGCCAGAGAAGGGATTGATGGCGCCCCAAACATATCAAACCCATATGCTAATTAGTTACTCAAATTAGAGAGTAAATTTCTTTTATTTTATAATAGCTTCAAAACACACGATAAACAGACAAACCTTCTAAAATGTATAAAAACATTTGATGATATTGTTACTTGTAGAGGGTAGTTTAAACATGTCAACCGTGTGCTCAAAACCTCAAAATTAAAGTGTATATTGATCATGCTTGAAAACCCAGCCCGCACCCACTTTTACAATGTCCCTTGATATACCGTCCTGTTTGGAAGCACATAGACTTTCTTTCTCAGTCACACTTGACCTACCTATCTTGCCTTTTCATTCAGTCTAAAGTATCCACATCCTTCCCATCCAAATACCAGTATCTCCAAAACACTTGCCCAATCCCTCTTACGGACATGGTTTCCCATGAGTATTGATAACATTTTTCTTGCAACTGTTTTCACTTTGTGTATCTTCTTCATGATTGACATGAACAAGGTACACAGAGAATACTCATTCATTTAGGACATAAGTGAATGAATGAACAATAACGATTAGTGAAAATCCCATTAGGGTCTGTCCATGGATAAATGCCAGGGTGACAGACAATATATTAAGGCAGATACCCCGAATTCCTGGGAGATCTTGGTACACCAAAGGGTGAATAACATTTCAAGCAAAAGTACAACCGAAGAAAAATTGGATTGCCTTTGTAGGTCATCCTGCCCTCATTTATCAAGGCCAAAAACACCAGGCTGGCCTTGCTGACAGCCATTTTGAGGGTGATGTGTTGTTCAGGTAGTACACATCTTCCCATGCCTTTCTTGCCCTACATTAGTCATGTACCAGTCCTTGACAACAAACCACCCCACTAAAAAGATATGTAAGTCTAACCGTAGCCATCTGTATTAGTCAGGGTTCTCTAGAGGAACAAGTGATGAGATGAATATATGTTAAAAGAGGATTTATTAGATGGTCACACAATACAGTCTGGGTAGCACAACAATGTCTGTCTCCCATTGGAGAGGTTGAGAATCTGGTAGCTGCAGGGACCATGAAGTTGACGCCTCAGCTGACCAATCCGGTTCTGAAGGCTGGAGGGCGCAGGGTAGAAGGCTGATGAAACTGTTTCTTAGGACCACGGCAATATTAGTAAAGTAAATGAATGCATGAACACAGGAGACGAGCTTACCAGAGAGATGGGGAGGCACCAGAAAAAAAAGCAAAAGTCTTTCCATTGGATTTCCTTATTCCTGGGACAACACCGGAAGGCGTCATCTCCAGGATGCTTAAAGGGCTAGCACCGGATCTCCAGATACGCAGGTAAGAGTAGGTCAACCCACCACTTGGAAATCTTTGGCGGCTCACAAAGGTGGCTGTTTGATGATAAAGGCCAAAGCCTTGAAGTTGTTTTGTGCTTCCCAGGCATCCTCCCTGCTTTCTTTCCTCTCACCTCCACCGTGTGCCTCATGCCTAGTTTCATGACTGAGTTCAGTTCACCCTGCCAAGGCCGTCGCGCATGCTCTGTGTGCCTTGGAGTCTCTGCATTACCTTCTGCCTTCCAACGAACCCTTACTGGTCCAGCTTTAGCTCCGGAGATGCATTTTCTGCTAAGTAATATCTTCTAAGCTCAATTCTCTGAACCCACTTCTTGGGAGGAACGGCTTTCGTTCCTACCTTTGCACACGCCTCTGTCGAACTGCACTTGGAACTACTGATAAGTACTCGGTGCTTTCAACTCGATCCGCTTACCTTTCTTTGAAAACAGGAACCTGTCCCTATCCTCCTTGGGTCTATTTGCATCTGGCCGTCGTCCCACGTTCCTTTCTATATTGTAATTGATTGCCTCGTGACGAATTAAAGCACACCTTTCAGGTGTATAATATACCTTAATGAGAAGTGCGTTCCTAAGGATAAATAATAAGTAAGTAACTTCAGAAAACACTGATTAACAATTATCAGCTAATAATGTGCTTTGAGTTGATGAAACATTGAACGGTACGCAGATTCCAGGGAAGACTCTGCCGTTGTTTTCATACCTGAAATACATTGATGAGTGAGGGAAAATGTCTAGTTTTTTAAAAGCTGCTTTTTTTCTTTCTTTCTTTTTTTTCGGAGCTGAGGACCGAACCCAGGGCCTTGCGCTTTCTAGGCAAGCGCTCTACCACTGAGCTAAATTCCCAACCCCTAAAAGCTGTTTTTAACCTTTGTCTGCTTAATTTCAAGATGGTCTGACATTGAATGGTCTCTATACTACATATAATAATACTCCAGTGTTGCTAGTTTTATTTCAGTTTGGAAAGTCAGGTGTTGCAAAATACCTGTTGAATAAGTAATTACTTTGCTCCCCCTTATAATAATCTACTTTTCAGAACTGGTTAGAAACACTCATTTACTTATATTTTATTAAACTTTTTTTTATGTTTTAAAACAAACTCCCTTTGTAAAAGAACAAAAGTAGGCTTGCATTTAACTTTGCAGGGTGTCTGGACTGTAAAAAGGAAGGTATAAACTGAGGTACCCAATGAAAAGAAACAGGGGGTCTCTTTCTTTTGAGAGAAAAACGTTCAAACACTGCTCCCCCAGACACACATTCATTTTTATAGCTCATGAGTTTTAAGAGCTGCTGTGGCAAGTATAACCCCTTAAACAGTAATCCTTAAAGGGTTAGCTTTTTACTAAGGCCAGGAATCCGAATTTTGGGATGAGCGGTCCATTGTCAAGATATAAGAACCCACCTATTTTGATATATAGACTCTTACTTTTAGAACTCCTCCTGCAGGCGTTCCAGCCCTGTCTGGAAGATCAACATTCTACATCAGGCAACTGAACATTGTCTGATGATCTGGATCCAGGTGAAGTTGTTGGCAAGGGGCACCCATCACAGGCTGCCCCTTCTTGACATTCTCTGTTACAGCATTTGGCGGTGTGAAGTTGTACTCACTTTATCTTACAAAGAGAGACCCCAAACCAAGAACACGAAAGGCACCTCTCTAAAACCAAGCCGATCTAGAGCAAGCACCATAATTTTCTCGATGCCGATGTTTCTGCATCTTTAGAAGTGTCGGTGCCGTAAGCCTGGGGGTTTCCTCCTTGGTAAACACCATGATCTATCCCTTTCGTTGATTTTTGTTCTGTTTCCGAGCTTGGCAGGGAGCTGGAGGTAAGCACAGCTGCTGCGGCAGCGTCTGCTTCCAGATGCTGTGGCCCCACACAGCTGCTCTTTGATCCCGGGACTTCCAGCTGAACTGGGAGGTGGCCTGTATACATTCCACTAGCATCACCAGCCAGCCTTGCTGACAGATTCGGAGGGCTTCATGGGTTCAAACTCAACAGAGACCCATTCCACAAGGGACACCCAACGAAGCACAGCGTGTTGGCGTATCCTAACGTTCTGCACGTGGGCCAACTCGACTTGACTGTTTGGATTTTACATATTGTCTATAAGGACGCCTTCAGGAGAGTATTTCTGAGGTGATGGATGCACGCTGCCTTGGTGCAATCCAGTGTGGCGTCTGCTGGCAGCAGAAAGGCAGTTCCTCTGACTGGGGAAGTGAGGTGTTGCTTGTTTGTTTTATATATTTAAATATGTGAGTACAATGTCACTGTTTTCAGACACAGCAGAAGAGGGCATCAGATCCTATTATAGATGATTGTGAACCACCTTGTGGTTGCTGGGAATTGAACTCAGGACCTCTGGAAGAGCAGTCAGTGCTCTTAACTGCTGAGCCATCTCTCCAGGTCCAGAAGTGAGTTTGGAATGCCAAGAAATTTAAACTTAGCCACGTGGCTGCCAAGACCTTGTTGAGTGAAGCAGTTCCACAGTAAATGTGTAGTTTATATGTGACAGGACAAGAGATTTGTAAACAACAGTGTACTGAATTATTTCTCAGTGTTCACATATTTGACAGCCGTCTTTTGTCTCCTCATTGGTTAACACAATGAAACGGAGCCACCAGTCACAGGTTCTGTGATACCATGGCCGGAAGAATTGTTCGTTGAACTGTCTTGCCCCCATGCCACAACATGGTGACTTGCTAATACACGTCTTGGAAAAACCAACGGTCCAAGTCGGAAGAATCAGATGTGATTTCTGACTCAACTATTTTCCAAATGATCTGGAACAATTAAATTATCTCCTTGAATTTAATTAACTAATTTATTTATTTATTTTTCATGTGTATGACTGCTTTGCCTGCATGTACGTATGTGCACCGTGAACGCGCGATGCCAACCAAGGCTGTTAGATTTCTTGGTTTTGTGGTTCTTGATGGTTGTGAGCCGTCATGTGGGTTTTGGAGTTAACCCTGGGCCCTCTAGAAAGAAGAGCAGCTAATGCTGTGCCAGTTCAACAGTTATTTTTTATTTCCCTTTTTAATAATCTCTTTACATTCTATTTTCTATCTGTATCGGTCAGATGTACGCCAATAATGCGGTACAACGAAGTAATATGAGATGTCGCTGGGCTGAAACGGCACTTATTTCTTCCCATTTGTGAACCCACATTTGGTCAAATGATGGCTCAATTGGAATCAGCACCAAAATCCGACTTAGACCACGTCTGCTCCATGCGAGCATCTTGTTTCCGGTACCCATACCTCTATCCTATCTCTCCTATGGGCGAGCTATTTTTGTACTTGATAGAAGAAATACAGAACAAGCCAAATCGGACAACCAAACTTCACATATCTGTCCTCTGTTTGCCTTCCTATATGTGCTTGAGCAAGCCAAGTCAAGGCTTATATTCCCCCCGTCAAGTGTGAGGAAAGAGTGGTTTTGCTCACTGTGTCACTGTCCTTATCTCTGTGACCATATCTAGTTGGCATTTGTTTACCGATGAGGTCATCATTTATTTGTTAAGTAAGACTAATACGAATGATGCTGCCGGGCAATGTTACTTTAGGATTGTTTAAGACCTTAGAACAGAAGAAAAGGTCATTGCAAACCAACCCCATTGGTTAAATACATTGAGTAAATGATTTTGTTTTAAGCAATGTTTTCTCTCATATCTTATAGATAAAACAAACTTTTGGACATGTATTTCTTAAACCTAATCAGAGCTATGTTGTTGAGCATAAATTTATAGTTTCTTCCATATCAAGTGAATTACATGATGTGCTGGCATTAAAGGATAAGTCAGTTACCCGCTGGGGCAGCATTGGAGTTGGCTGGCTAGTACCTAGCACCATATCTGACGTGTCTAGCATCTATCTACTGAATCCAGATCCAAAGGAGGGAACTGTATGTTTGGGGACACTGATCTTAGCCACGTTGATCTAAGAGTGATCCCTGCTTGCTCTTAGTTTAAAGACTGAATAGATAATGTGGTTTTGTCCAAAGAGTCCTCTTACAGGGCAATTGGAGGTTTCTAAGGATGGGAAGGAGTCACTCCTTTTCACTAAATGCAAATGAAGATGCAAATATTCTCATCTCAGCTAGGTTTCCTGCAATACTAGGTCAGAGCAAAGTTAAGCTAAGAGAATCATAGAAGAAGCAGATCGCAGGTCTGGTTAAGTCCTTGCACAAACCTACACTACTCGCGAACTCTGCGCAATGTGATTATTAATCGTTTCGACTATTTCAAATGAACTGAGATAGTATCCCATAGTTATGGTTCTCTCTTAGCCGTCCAGGTCATCTCTCTTTCTTTCTCTTTTCTCATTTTCTTCTTCCATTCATTAATATGATCATGATCATCAGAGAGAGAGAGAGAAAGGAGAGAGAGAGAGAGAGAGAGAGAGAGAGAGAGAGAGAGAGAGAGAGAGAGAGAGAGAATGAATCAATAGTTGTGACCAAGCATTAGGAAAGGCAACACCAAGTTTAAGGAGTAAACATTTTCAGGAGTTGAATGTGATTGGGAAATGAATTTATTCTTTCCTGGAACTCTTATTTCCAACACTTGGCAGCTCCGGGTACAATCAGAAAACAAGACATCTCGAGGATGGAAGTATACAGAAACCTATGCTCCAGGTTGAACGCAGAGACCCACAAGGTTTTAGTTCAGGAAGCGACTGTCAGCAAGTGTGTTACAGACATGGGGGCAGACCTAGCCAAGCTCACGGCTGGAAGTCAGGAACTGAGGCAAGCCTGTGAGCTCCTGAGAAGGCTAAGGAAGAGTCTCGCTGACTCACTGCCGCCAGTCTTAGCTTTATGGGGCTCTGCAGGCCCTGACAGATGAGCTGATAAAAACACTTCCTCCCAAGGAACTGAGCCAGGCCTTCTGATGACTGGATTTGTTTGTATGCCTCTCAAATCGTGATAGAGCAGGAGAAAGAACGCATCGCATCCTAAGATGACCTCACTGTTTTCTGGATGTCACTCTCAGCAGCTAAAGACTGAGGAGCTGGCCCAGACTGTTAAATAAAAACAGAAAGGGAGGGAGGAAGGGAGAAAAGAAAACAACGAAAAGAAAGCACAAAAGGAAATATAGTGTTGAACAAAATGATTAAAATCAATAACCAAAATAAGAGTTAACTTAGTAGTACAGTTTAAGAAAAACAACGGCAGTGAACCAAAAGTAAGACTGCTTAGGCTACCAAAAGACATAAACAAAAAGGTTATATTTATTTAAGGGAAAAGTAAAGCGTTGGGAGGATGGTTCAGTGGTTAGTACTGGCTACTCTTGCAATTGACCTGGATTTAGTTCCTAGCTCTCATAAGACAACTAACAATTGCCTGTAGCTTCCATTCTAGGGAATCTGATGTCTTCTTCTGGGCTCTGTGGACAGCTGGCTCACACATATATGTGTAGACAAATGCACACACACACACACACACACACACACACACACACACACATTAGTAAATCTAAAACTAAAAACAAAAAAACTCCAAAGTCACAAAAGCTGAAACAATGACAGAATGATATGCAAAAATTAAAATGCTACTATTGAAAATGGTAACAAATGCTATCACATCTAGAAATGGACAACTGATGGTAGACATCAGATACAACTAAGTATTAACTTAGGTCCCAGTACCAAAGCTTTTAAAAACCAAATCTATCATATCATCTTTCCTTTATCTCAGAAGTCATAATCTGACAAAGAACTGTATTATCGACCAAAAGGTTTTAAAGAAAAGTTAAATAAATACAGTTTAATTGTAAAATATAGTCACATATCTTAATTAAAGTAACACTGAAGTTTTATCCACTAGAGCATTTTTAAAAGCCTAAACAATTAGTCTATATCAGGAATACACACACACACACACACACACACATATGAACAAGATACATGATTGCCTTAAGGACTATCGAACAAATGAATGAAATTTCTACAGTGATTTGTTTTTTAAAGATAATAATCAAGTGCAAAACAGAGAAAGTTAGGAGAAGAAGAAATTATTTCTGAACCTGATAAGTACACCACGGAAAGCCTCAAGTAAATATCGTATACTTGTAAAGCCCTCGGAGCATCCCATGTTGGTTAGGATAAACAAAAAATTGAAGGTTTGCTTCAGAAGTTTATTCCTAACCTTAGTCCTGTAATAAGTAGAGGAAGAAGGCATTGGGAAGAGAAGGAAGTGGGTGGGATTGGAGGAGAAGGAACTAAAAGAGGAAATGGGGGAAAGAGGAGAGGGAGGGGAATTCATTAGAAAGCAACAGATAACACTTTCTTATTTTAAGAATATTAATTGTTCTATAAGAAAGAAGAAAAGTCCCAATACTCTAGGACAAGTTATTAGAAGTAATAGGAAAATTCCAAAAGGGTAGCAAACAAGAAAACCAAACCCCACACCATCGAAACACAGAAATCTAATAGTGCTTCTCTTCCTATGAAATAAACGAACCTAATGTTACCGCTAACTCTGGGATGCTTTGAATAGTCACAAATGCTGGGGTAAGGACAATACATTTGTTAAAGATGAGTGGTATCTCGGTAGAGGGCCTGAGAAAGTTATTAAATGACAATAACAATATTAGAAAGGCAAATTACAACCTTGGACAGGGAAAGCTAACGTTACAAAGCTATTTGTTTTTTATCTCCATAGCTGGTGACTTTATTGCTGAATGTTTCAATCCAATACAACCTCACGAGGTTCAAAATTGTGTCCAGCACACCAATAGCCAGGGAAATAGTGAGTTCTGAAGCACTGCATGGGGGACACAGCTCCACTAGTTTCATAAACAAATGTGGCTTTTCCTTTTCCATGGAACCAGGTACCTAATGGCATAACAGCTTAGCCTGTGGTCACGTGCTGTGGGGGAGGGGATTAAATATCCAAATAGTAAGGGATAAAACGATATTTCTTAGGGGGAAATGATATTTCTTTGTGGTGTCACCGTTTTTGACACCACAGAACACGGTGGCCCCTAGGTTTGGTGGAGGAGAAGGTTTTGTTGTTTATAAAAAAGAGAGTGTAGCCAGAGGCAGAGACGTCTGGTGGAGTCCAGAGTCAACAGGACCCTGAGGCAGGTCACGTGCAGAGTAGGAAGAAGGAAGAGCAGAGAGCCAAGAGAGTAAACGGTGGACAACCAAAATGGCTGGATTATACAGGGAAGAGCAGGTGAAGGACGGGTAGCCTGGTTCCTGGGCTGGTTGAGTTTAAAGTAGGGGTGTGATAAACCAGCCATATCCTATAGCAGGTAGGGACTGAGGGATGCTGGAAGATCCCGGTGGCCAGGAATGATTTGTTATGTTAAATGGGCACTTCAGTTAGCTCCTTCATCATGGTTTTGAGACTTCACACTTGGGAGTTTCGGCTTTATTAAGAGTCAAATTATTAGGGACAAGAGCTAAATATAAAAAGAGCGAAGACATACGAACAAACAGTGGGAGGGTGACTCAACCTAGAAAGTGTAGCAACGTCCTAAAAAATCATCGAAAAGAGACAACTGGTGACAAATGGTCAGCAGTTTGCTGAACAAATAAGCCTTCTGATCAACGCGTATACATCTGCCACCCAATTCAGAATTCCCGATACACAAATTAAACCAATCAGATGCACAAACGGTTCGGAAAATAGGTGAAGTGACAGTACTATTCAGGATTCGTTGAGGTCATTTTGAGGGAGGAAAAAAAAGAAAACGTTACTATCTGGTCAAGTTGCGGGAACTATCGGAAACATTCTAAGTAAGTGGAGCACAAAATACACGGGGGTTGCACAGAGCAGCCGTCTGATAGTACATCTCGCTGGTCTTCTGTAGAGGATCTGGAGCATGTATACCTAGAGTCATCAGGACTTTGATAGCACTGTGTGCTCAATAATTGCATTTCAAAGACATTTTAAAAATCAAAAGGAAACGAGCACAGTCTAATACATCCAGGTGCAACCATTCATATAATGTTGGGACCACGCAGAGATGGCTACTGGGCACCGCCGACGAGTGCTTCTGGAGACAGTGGGATTGATTGATCAGCTTTTCAGGCTACTCAGGGTTAGCGGTTGCTGCTGGAGAAGGAAGTGGCGAAATGAGCTGGGCGATCAGTATGTAGGCAGGCTCCACGTTTGAACGACTACATCTCTTACGAGGGAGACACTGGTGCAGGAAGCCGTTCAGATTTGACAAGCTGGTGGGAGGGCCTCCCATTGATTTCCTGTCTGATATTTCATGCAGAAGAGGAAGCACTGAAAGCAGCAGTGGCGTTCTCAGGGTGGAGTGGGGACTGCAGATTTGTGAGGAAGCACGGCTGTCGGGAATGTTAAGGAGGCTCCTGACGGGACTGGCTCCTTGCTGAATGGCCTCTACCTTTCTCTCCCCTCCAGCCACTTCTAGTGAAATACACACTTCTGGATTCAGACAAGAGGGGAAGGAGAAAACCAGTATTTCCAGGCACACTCTGTCTAGGACTGTGTGTGACTGGAATTTACTTGTGGCAATTACAGAAATGAAGGGCATTTTCAGCTCGTGACTGTCTGGGTCCTCGGGAACCATGGAGGCTGTGGTTAGTAACTGCAGGTCAAACGATATCTTTAAGGGACTAGACAATCTTCCCAATCCCCAGTATTACCAAAGACCTAAATGATGGAAACTGGGACCACTTAGGACAAAAGGAGTGCCAAAACAAAACGACGACAACCCTTTTTGATTTAATTATTTTAATGCTGTGTGGTTTTTACAATCTACCACCTTTAGCCAGAGCTTCTTATCGTATTAGACTGTTTAGAAAAAAAAAATAGTAAGAGCCAGTAACTGTAGAAAAAAATTTAATCTTGCAGCATGGTTGCTCTGATCACATCCTTCTAGGTCTGTGTGATCTGACTGGAATGTGGCCACGCCCTTAGAACACACTTCTAACCCCAAACAATGATGGTAAGATGGCGGAAGGAAGCACCTATGCTTGAAAGTGATATCTAATTGAGTGGCAGACAAAGGGATGAATCAGAGAAAGAATTGACAGAATAGGATGTGCCCAGCTCTCAGGAGAAAAGAGAGGAAACGGACGCTACTTGAGGGAGCAGGACAGAGAGGGAAGGGAATTTTACCAGGACAATTATAAAGAGACAAGTTGCAGAGAGAGAGAACAAAGTAGACACAGGTGAAGACAGAATCAGCCAGAGAATAAGAATGAGTCAGAAGGTTAAAGCAGATGGCCAAAGTTAGTACGAGGCCAAGCAGAGGACTTAAGTTAGAGGCCAAGACAGAAGCTGGATTGATTCAGTCAGCTTGGAAAGGAGTTCGAGCCAGAGCAGCTGAGTTGAACCAGCCAGCCGGAGTTCAGAAAGAACAAGAAGGGGTGAGCTTTTTCAGCAGTAAGTCTCAGGTGCTGAAAACATTCTAGGCCTGGGTAAGATTGTATGGAGGTAGGAGCTTCCAGGACTGGGCTATGCTAGCAGTCTGAGTTCCAGGACTGGGTCTATGCTAGCAGACTGAGGCTGTAAGCCTCAGCGATGACAGTTAATTACATCAGCCACTTCCAGCCCCTCTCCTGAAGGAACCTTATAGAAACTACAGAAAAAAGAACCTGGTCCAAACACATTACCACCTACCTCGTTCTGAGAGTGGAGCTGAGGGGCTTCTGGTTTTTACACACTTAGTTCCAGTGATTAAAACGAGTTCAGTGTCTGTTCTTCATTTCCCAGAGATGTAGATAAAATCCACACAAAACAGGAAGTCAGCCATAACCCTACTCCCACGATGATCAATTGCATATTTTTTGCAAGCCCTTTGTTCTCTACACAAATGTAAATTTCTGGATGACATTCTGCATGCTGCTTTGTAAATATCCCCCCTTCCCTTCAAAATATCATGGGCATTCTCCTGTCGATTTTGGTAAGGACGGAGAATTTAGTATTTGCATATCTGAGTTTTTATTTAACCAATTCTCACTGATGAACATGTGGGTCGTTCAATATTTTAATGTGCAGAAAACTGCAACATTGCTGAGCGCACATGTGCAGACCTTTGGCATGTCTGCTTGGTTGTTTTCTCGGGAGAGAATCGTTAACATTTTGCCTCAGTCATTATGACGTGCACACACTTTTAAGGTTTTCATTCAGATAATTCAACTCATTCATTCAACTAACTCTAGAAATGTTTTTTTTTTAAGCTTTGTGTTTTCTAAGGAGGCTAAGTATTAAATTTCTACTTTGAAAAACATCCCCTATATACAATTAAATGAAAAGGCAGTTAGCACTCCTCATACTGTTGTTGTTTGTTTTAGTCCTTGTTTCTTAGAATGTATCCCAAGGTGTCATTTCTGGGTATTTGCTTCACTTACTCTCTGCTCTTCCTTGAGGAGCTTGGCCCTTGTGCTGTTTCTTGAACGCCATGAAACCTGTGTGACCACACCCAGTGCATACTCAAGAATTACTCTTTATCTCTTTATTCTAATATTTGGAGGGAGAGATTTTTTCCCCCTTTTGGAGACAGGTGTACAACAGCCTTGTCTGTATTGGAGCTCACATTGCAGGCCAGGCTGGCCTTGAATGCACAGAGATCCTCTGATTTTGGGATAACATTATTGCACACTGTATAAAGATTGTCTTTGCATTATTCAAATGCTGGTTTCTATGCCTCCAGAGAGTTGAGTACTGAAGGGGCTTTGGTTCTCTTATTCATATGGCTGCATCATATTTTGTAAACCCTCCCTCTCTCCCCTTTTGATTGGTTTGGGTAAAGAGCCGCTAACCTATAGAAAAGCAGGAGAGATTAGGTGGAACTTCTAGGGAGAGGTAGAACTCTGGGCAAGAGTCAGGGGCAGGAGAATTTACCAGCCAGATGGGGAGGAAGGAGCAGGTTCCAGAATTGAGAAAGGGTAACCATCCATGTGGCAGAACTTAGAATAAAATAGATGGGTTAATAAGTTAGAAGAGCCAGTTGGGAAGAGGAGTAAGCAAATGCCTTAAGCATTAATAATAAATACAAGTCTCCATATTGTTATTCAGAGCTGGGATGGGCATAAAATGTCCTTATGATTACACACCTGCCACTGGCTCCTGAGTGCTGGGATTAAAGGCATGAGCCACCATGCCCTAAAGTGAACAATCTATACTAAACTGACTGTTAGACAAGGGGTAGATCTTAAAGCATCCTTGAGATTTATGCTACCTTAAAGCAGTGGTTCTCAATCTATGTGTCGTGACCCATTTCACATATCAGATATTCTTCACATCGGATATTTACACTATGAGTCCTAACGATAGCAGAATTTCATTTATGAAATAACAATGAAATAATTTTACGGTTGGGGGGTCACCAGTGCACCATAATAATACTGTATTAAAGGGTCACAGCATTAGGAAGGTTGAGAGCCACTGCCTTAAAGGGTTAACTCACTCAGGCAGGTAAGAGACATCTCAGGTAACTCTTTGAGGTGAAAAGTTTCTCTCTGTTTGGGTACCAAAGACTAGCCCCTGTTATACAACATACTTGCCTTGTATGTATTTTGGAACTTATGACCATGTCCTTGATTGTTTTGAAATCATTGCAGTTGAATTCCTGACCACTAAAGATTTAAAGGCTAAGGTAGTCCTAGTCAATAAGTATGTTGATCACTTGAAGCAGTTTCCAGAAGGCAGAGAGGGTCATTGCTGATGGTAAACTCCCAACTTCCTGTTTCACGTGTGACATAGTATTTCTTCTCCATTAAAACAAAGGCAATACAGTCCACTACCTGTGAATCTTACTGTTCAAAGGCTGCATGCAGAAACCAGTACAGAACAGTGAGGTGCACACTCCATTGGAATTGCGTGTTTCAGAAGTGGAAGCGCACGCCCACGTGTTTTTAGGTGTGTGCAATGCTTCCATGCTGCTGGCTGGGTTGCCCCATGCTTTCTACCTGTTATGTAAAAATTAAGGAAAATTTCCTATAATGTACTTTTATCAGTTCCTAAATACACACACACGTGTACACACACACACACACACACACACACACACACACACACACACACACACACTGCCTCTCATCCAATAGGAGTAAGACCAATAGTGATTATTTTTGATGGATGTACTTTTATAGATCTCCTCTAGAGCATAAATTTCACTCCAGCAGATGAGATGTCTCAGTAGGCAAAGGTGTGGGGAAAGCTTGACCTTGCGGGCCTACAAAGTGAAGGAAAATTGTCCTCTGACCTCCACATTTGTCCTGGTACATACACACACACACACACACACACACACACACACACACGCACACGCACGCACGCACGCACGCACACACGCAGACAGAAAGATTCGATTTCTGGTTTAAAAACAGAATTCAGATCCCACATTTGCACATTGGTCATTTGGCTGAATCTACCTATCATGAACACTCATCTTGGAAGTCCTTTGCTTCCTTGTGTTTCTGGTTGGTCATTTGAGTCACTGTTGAATCACATAACGATAGCATTCATTTCAGTTGGCCCTGGGAATTTCAAAATTTATGCTTTTGGGGAGCCTAGATAGTTGGCTCAGCACTTGTGGAGGACCAGGGTTCGGATCCCAGCGTTCAGCCGAAGGCTCACAACAATCTGTAACTTCAGTTTCAGGTTTTCCAGCACCCTCTTCTGGCTTCTCCAGGTACTTCATGCACATGACACACGCACGCACATGTGTGTAGACCATGCACGCATATACATAAAATAAATGTAAAGAAAATGTGCATTTATGACCTCCTCTCATTTTTTCCTTTAAAACCCGATGCTCTGAAACAGATCAACTTTTTCCTACAGCATCTGAGAATCTGGAGCATAGCTTTATAGGATCGTGTCAGCCTTACTCTGGGAACATGGGTGGTGGATCCACAGGAAACCTGTGATTGCTGAGCTGCCAGTCACTAACTCATGCTTCTGGGGCTCCTGAAACATGGCAGTCACTCCCCTGGATATTTTCTTTGTAGTGAACAAAATATCATGACCTCATTCCAGGTAAACAAACTTGGGAATGATTGCGTCTGTAGCTAGGGCCAGAAGAAGCGGATGGGCTGGGACCTCGTCACTAGGAAGTGTGATTTCATCAGTGTTAACCGCTGCTGGCACTGTGAACATCCAGCTCCATCGTGCCATTGCCTGAGATCAAGAGGTCAACGACTGCTATGGAAATGGCGTCCAGAAGGACGAACAGGAAGAGAAGAAGACAGTAAGAGAAAACGCAAATATAACCATCCCTCAGCGTCTGCTGGGATGGATCCAGGATCCTTTACGGATGCCAAAATTTGCAGACGCTCAAGTCCCTTGTCTGAAGTGGCATAATTTTTGCATAGAGTCGATGCATATTTTCTCATATACTTTAAATCATCTCGGATTACACCCCATACCTAATATAATGTATGTGGACTATAAATCATACTACTATATTGCTTAGGGGGCAAGGACCAGCAGATATGGTTTATACACATGTAATACTAACTTGCTTGTCCCCCAAATACTTTTCAACCATAGCTGATGAGTATTGACTTCGGAGACTGACAATAGGAGGCAATAACAGTCGATGCTTATTCCAATGGTAAATAAATTAAAGATTTCAATGTTGTGTGGTTATCTCCTTGACCCGACTCCCCACCCCAGTTTCAAGACTCTTATCTTCTAGCCATCAGTTCAAAACTGGTTTAGGCTTGAGTGATCTAGTGAGTTCTTGCTTGGTATAATGGATATTTGCTCTCTAGGCAATAGTGTTGCAGTATTTGTTCTGAAGATAAAGCTCTGAAGGGACATTTTGTTTGTTTGTTCTTAGAACACAGCTAGCTGGGAACGCCATCAAAACAAGTGACATGAGTTTCAGTGGATGCTGGGAAAGCAGGCACGTTGCTTGGCTGGCCATCAGAGAGCACACTACAGGGAAGACCAACCTAGGAGAGTGTCACCAAATATGTCCCAATAATAAGGAGCAGGCAGTGTGGGAGAGGTGATGTGAGGGGGTGGGGGAGACAGAACAGGGAGAAGAAAGGATGGGTAAAGTTGGAAAGGGTGATGCTTGGCAGAGGAAGCCTCAGTTTGCTCCAACTTTAATTTATTCTCCTTAAAGTGGAAATCAGTCCTAACAGCCAGGGAGAAACATCCCTCTCATAACCAGCAACCTTGACAGAGCTAAGATGTTTCGCTCAAACTTGAGGTGCCACTCCCACACTCAAATGGATGCTTCATTACAAAGATTGCACATTGGCATTGGAGACCGCCAGCCGGGTGTCACTCAATGTACCTGCCTCTCTCATGTGATTTCCCGGCAAGCGCCTTGCTATTGTTGCTGACTTTTTACTAGATGTTTTCCCCCTATTTCAAATCGTCAAACTTCGAACATTTTTTTTTTCAGAATAAAAACAACTTAAGAGAGACCCCTTAGAGTGTTCAGGACTTTTGAAAAAAATGAAGGGAGAGCAGAAAGAGATGTTTGTATCGAAGAGAATTGTATGAATTTTTCTCTCAACGTCCTATGATAGAATTTTAACTTTAGAATGAAAGATAAAATGATAGTAGAGAAGTCCTGTGAGGTGCTTACGACAATGGATAATTTGGTGCAGACTTGCTCCTTTGACTCACATCATATTTTTTATTAACCAGCAATTCATAATTAATTTCTCCATACTATTTCTGTTCAGTAAACCTAATTTTATCTGAATTATGTCTGCATTTTTTTAACTTTATCTCAAATATGTCTGGTATATCTTTACACTTCTGTCCACATGTGTTGCCAACAAGCTGTTCCCTACCTGGGTTAAAATTCATCTCTCAAATGACAAATGGCCTCTGTTTCCTAACAGCACCCCACACTTCCGTGTGTGTGTGTGTGTGTGTGTGTGTGTGTGTGTGTGTGTGTGTGTGTGTGTGTGTGTATCTTGATACATCAGAGTTGGGAGTAAATGAGAAGCTCCCATGCAGAAGGAAGAAAAATACACAGATTTCATTGGTTTAATTTTTGTAAATACAATGATCTACAGATTTTTTGATTGCCAAAACAAACCTTTCTTATTTTATGTACAATCCATAAAACCAAGAGACATGTTTTGAAAAAAGGTTGGATTTAAGAACCCAGAGATAAAAATCACTGTGTAATAACGAGGTAAGCTGAACATAGGGCCTTGTCATCCATCTTATTTCCTTTCTTGTATATTCTTTTTCATTATGGAGTTATTTTCTAGACATTGTATTACCACACTTGAGGTTAGATCAGATTGAGTTAAAGGAAAAAGATGTGTGAAAGAGAATCAAAATATTAGCAGGCATGTTGCTTTATGAATTACTGCAGCTAATGTGATCTGACTTTTTGGTCATTCCTGGCACAAACTTTTTTCCTTTTTTGTTTTGTGTCATGTTCGGAGGGCAAGTGCTCAGGGCACTTGAGACCTGGTAAGTATGATTTCTGGATACTAGAATTTAAAAGTGCGTGACTCAAAGAAAGAACAGGAAAAGCTGGGGCACTTGGAGAAGAATGCACAGAAGTAAGAGTGGGAGCTAAGATGGGGCCCCAGGCTCCATGTGACAGTCATGAGGAAGGGTGACATTTTGTACTTCAGGAATGATGGAAGCTTCTGGGGAAGAGGAAGGAATCCTTTTCTCTGTGATAAAAAGATAGAAGGGGGCTGGGATTTGGTCAGACATTGCTGTTGTAATTCCTAACACCATTTTGTTTCTCTTCAGGCTTTCACGATAATACACACTATCAACAACAGCACGAGAAAGCATGGACCGATATAAAACTTTTAGGAACCTTCTAGAATGTATACGAAGCCAACTTTGTTTCACATACTGATAGTCCCACCTCCACAGTGTGGGCCAAATAAGTGTGTGCGGTCTTCATCTTCTCCCTGACCCTGCTTTTGTCCCTTGAAGAAACTCTTATTTTTCTGAGAGCTTTTTATAACTCAGTTTTCTTACAATTCCTGTAAAGTGAGAAATAAAACCCCGGAAGCTGGAGAGTAGCTGAATCAGTGGTCAGAGGCTCTGTTGATACAAGCCAGGAAATACTTGTTTTTAAAATTAGAAGGGATGTGAATTCCAAAAACAGCCCCTCTGTCTGGATCTGTGTCTATGCACAGAACACACTGCACTCCTGAGTATATAAGGTTACCTTGTTACCCCGGCTTACCAAGGCCAACGTGAGCAAATCCTGCCTGGATTTTTATTCTATCTGTAAGTCATATGCTAAGAGACCAGCAAACAGTGAAAGTAGACTTGTCTGTCACAGCATCAATAATATTTTTGTTTTACAGTGAGTTTATATACACATATATGTATATGTCTGTGTGTGTGTGGGTATGTGGGTGTGGTATGTGTACATGGTATGATGTGTGTATGTATATGTAAAATTGAGTGAAAGATCGAGGAGAACCACATATATCTCAACTGAAGAAGGGAAACGAACCGACAGTCTGAGCTCAGCTCCTCCCGTGATCCGCCTTACTCTGTGATATGGGCTCTCTCTGTGATAACTCACAGAACAATGGTCCTTTCTGGTTTCTGCAGGGAGGAACAAAGCAGATGCCCAAGAATTAAGGCTGTGGGTGGAAAGTCTATGTCTCCTTTTGGTAATGGAACTTCAATTTAGAGAAAATATCCCGCTAGGTTGATTATCCCACACTGTAAAGAGAATTTAACCCTGCTCATGTTCGTGTTTTGTCTGCGCTCCCTGAGAAGAAAAAAATCTTCCTGAACAGAATGGAGAGGACCAAAGAGGGTAGCGTAGTAATATAGGAAGCAGAGCACGAGCGTGTGCGTGCGCATGCGCATGCGCATGCGCATGCGCACAGCTCTCCATGACCCATGAGTCTCTTCTTTTAGTTTTGAATGATCAGTGTCTTTCCAACTCTCTCTTCCTCCTTCTGTTCCCACGGTGTTGGCCTTTCGCTGCTCATTAGTAGCTGCGAGAAGACAAAAGGAATATATTAATTGATGATGGCATCACTCAATATGCAACTTTTTATGAAGTGGTCATGAAAGACTGTGGTTATTTTTAGACAAGTAGGCACAGATGGGTAAAGTACCAGCGGGAGGCAAGAGTGAGTTTGTCACAGTCCTCATCGTCACAGAGGAGATGACTGGTTGGCTTCTAAAAGACACATTACCTCCGAGAAGACTTACAGGAAATAGCAATCAGGCGACTTTGGATTTCTGTGTTGGGAAGAGATAGAAATAATTTTGGCCGGTAAATGACATAATTATAGGTTTCCAGTCATACGTCTTACGTCTGGCCCCGGTGTGCCCTGTGTTGTCTGTGCATTCAGAGGGCTGGATTATTGCAAGATAATGACAAAGAGAACAGAGATGGTCAGTGGGCTTGCGTGCGTCCATCTTCTTAAATGGATGGTTAATGGTGAACGGGTTCATCTGTCCTGAGATAGTCCCACAAGCTTGGTAAGTGGCTCTGTGAATAAAGGTACTTATTACTAAACTCGGTGAGATCAATTCCAGGGACTTGAATGGTGGAAGGAGCACCAACTCCCATCAGTTGACCTCTGACCTTTACACAAGTGCTGTGACTTGTGCAGCCGCCCCCAATGAATAAATATAATACACTTTTTTTTTAAACATAGCATCTCATGGATTCTTAGATCAGCGCGTGCTTCAGCCCTGATAGAAGAACAATACTCTGTACAAAGCCCACCTCTGGTTAAGGGTATATTAGAAACACTAGCTGTGTAAAGTAAGATACCTGGCAACGGTACATTTAACCCTATGCCAGCAAAATGACGACTATAAGAATGTGCCGCTATGAGGAGAAAGACACAGATATGGTATTCAAAAGGAGAGGACGAAGAATGGATTGGCAAGGTTCCACCGATGGCCTTTAACGGAGGAAGAATTTCTGTTAGGGTTGCAAGGAATATTAAAAGAAAGAGGAGAAAGCATCGAGTGAGGAGAAAGACAGATGCAATGGTTCAAATGTGGGTCAGTCAGGAAATAGTATTTAGAAGGGAAATATGGGTTAGGGTGCGGGAACCACACAGGAGGAACATACAGAATTTTAGTACCAGCTCGAGATCCTGGGCTCTGTTCAATGTACTATATGGCTTTGAAAGTGCTTGTGACTCACCTCGAATGCTTCTTCCTCTCTCTCTTTCCAGGTCAGCAAACCAGGTTGTCCATTAGGTTCAAAAACGTGGAAGTTGTTTAGGAGAAAGCAGTGAACCTGCTGGTGGTGATGACTCTATTTAATCTTAAAACAGACCGGTGGAGCATCCTATAGCACCCCTGAGAGGTGGCGCCAAGATCCACACACTCATCCGGTATGAATGACAACTTGTAGATGTTGGACTGGAAGGAACCAGAGACAGCGGTGACATCGCCTGCCACAGTTCAACTCGTTTCCTTTCTCGTGAGCTATGAAGGCTTCGACATAGTTTCTAGGACTTGTATTTCTTGTCCTCATGGCAACTCTGTTAAGTAGGCAAGCATTTGAAGTTATAAAGTTATTTCTGGGTTCCCAATTATCTGTGCAGTTAATCCCAGCTACATATGCAAAACTCTCATTTGTATTGTCATAAAAATTATAACGAACAGTTTGACCTTTTTTTTTTTCTTCTCCAAAATACTTTAAAATTCAAGACAGGTTGTTGAAATCTCTCCTAAAAGAGTGGCTTATTTTAGCGTCGCCTTTTCCTCAGATTAAGAACCTCGGTTCCGCATCAAAATAAGAGCTTGGGTGCCAGGAAGAATCACTTAGAGCAGGCGCTGCATCTTTGGCGCTCTTAATTACAACTGGAGAAGACGGTGCGGTTGGCAATCCCGGGAGAGCAGGCAGGTGATCTGCTACATGTGCTTATTTATCTAAAACAATTTAGCAATTTACAACCGTATCAAGGCTGACTCGCCTGTCGTGGGGCATTTTCCAGAACTCTTTGATTCAGTCTCTGTCCGATTTTCTTTCTGCTTCAACTTATTCTCCATGCTGGGTACTTTTGGTTTTTTCTTTGGTTTATTTGTTTCTGAGCCAAAAGTTGCCCATACCCCCGCCCCCCAGAGTAAAGGAAAACGAATTGAGTGAAATGCACGCTTAAAAATTCCAGTCCTCTACAGACTACCTTCATTGGTATGAAACTCAGACCCTTCTTATTAAACACTGTTAAATATTCTCTTCATTTTCAAGATAAATATGAGCAGAAACACAGCTAAACATGTACTGTATTAAAATCATTGATTCACAATATTTAAATTTTCAGCTAGCCTCCAATTAGCAGGCTTTCCAATATTTGAACAGAAGACCATTTTAATGTAATTACAAACACATTTTAGGCATCTAAATTTTTTGCATAATTAGTTCCCTATTAAACTATTTATGTAGCCCCTTTTCCATCAGAAACAGAGAAAGCAGAACAATTTTATTCCTTACTGTTACAATAATTAACTATGCCAGTAGAACAGCATATTAATAGAGTATAATTTGTTTACATTTAAAAGAAAATTGTGTTAGATTAGCATAGCAAAAGACTATTTCCATATCCAGGCAGCAATATGCAGGCCTAATAGCAATTTACAGTGTAGTTAAAGAATATTATTAATAAAGTAATACAGCGTAATTCTGTTTGCTCCACCATATTTCACAATGTCCTTAATTACAGCTAATTCCATCGAGACTAATTTGGCTGTTATTAGGCAGTAGACACAGGAATCTTAAATACAACCTTTGCTAATAATGAATTTAGAAGTAACCATAGAACCTGTTCTTATACATCATAGGTGCAAGAGAACTATTTGTACCTTTTCCCTTGGGTGAAATCCGGAAACATCTACATACGGAATTGATGCCGAAACACAAGCTTTCTGAGATCCAAAGTGCCGTTGTCCGTTCCGGGAAAGGTTTATTGTAAATAAATATAGCTCAACGAGACCAGGAAGATAATGGTAATTGGTGACAGTTTGGATGGGTAACCTAGAATTTTCCCAGGGGAAAATCTCCACATTCGAGTGGCTTAATGTTTTCAATGGAATAGTGGTAGTGGTTAAACTGCATGACAATTCTACCGTGTGCCCTGGAGGTAAAGCAGTAATAGTTTTCCCTTAGCAAATTCTACATTTCCCAAGGTTCCATCATGTCTTCAGTTAAAGAAAAAAAAAATCAAGCTGTTAATATTCGGAAACTTTCATCTAAAAAAGAAATGTAGATTGCCAGCCCACATTGCTAGGTAACTGCCATCGTAGCTCATGTCACCTTAATTGAATGTGTTCACGATTAACGTCCCATGGAGTGGCTAACCGTGAGCGGATCCGGAAAGCTCAGGAGTCTCTTCTATGCTTGGTCTTCAGTCCTTGAGGCATCCCCAGAGTTCACAATTCACCCCCTTTCCAGATGATGAGGCAGCTGAGTCTGAAGACTTTAGGGAATTCCCTGGAGTCTACAGAATTGAGAGTCTCAGATTCAACATGGCCTTAAAGCTCAGACTGTGTTTAGGATGCTCCTGATCCCTTCAAAAGTGGCCATGCGAAGGCACACCTTAGAATTCGGTATCTGTTTGGTGGCACTCAAGGTAATGTCATCTTCCAGTGTTGACTTAGGCCTACAAGTAGATAAGATACACTTAGTCATTATCCACATACATAATGGCTAGCATTTCCTTTTTTCTCTTCTGGGTTAGCTTATAAAAAAAGTTTCTATGATGACATTTTTATTCATTTGTGCATTATTGTTGTTTTGTTTCTCTCTTACACTGCCCTGTATGATTAAAAATTTTCCTCTGTTATGCAAAAATCAGTTCAAAGCTGTCCAAAGATGACCTTCAGATTCCTTTATATTACCATCCACATTATTACTATTTCTTTTATAAAGTTCATTTAATTCGTGTTTGGTGTATGTGTAAGTGCATGTATGTATAAGTGCATGTGTGTATGAGTGTATGTGTTTGAGTATATATGTGTGTGTGTTTGTGTGTGTTTATGTGTGTGTTTGTGTGTATGTCAAAGGTCAACTTGGTGAATAAATTCCCTCTCCATCACCCTCTCCCTCTCCCTCGCCCTCTCTTTCTCCCTGTCCTTCATGGCTCTCAGGGATTAAATATAGGTTGTCAGGCTTTGGTACCTGACAACCCACTGAATTGTTTTCCCAGGATGCCTTGTTAAATGAGTGATGTTGTCTCTATCTACAGCTTCAAGTTCTGTGAACTACAATCTCCTTTTGTCTTTTGACTGACCAAGGGTTCTCGTGGATCATCTTAAAGAAGGAAAATCATAACACTGATGGTATTTATTTAAAATATACAGACGATTTCTTTACATGCAGCGGCTGGAGACATTGTCAAGAGTCAGTGCTGTGTCTGATCTACCACCAAACAGCCTTCACATTCTATAAGTTAGGACGGAGTTATTCCATGGTCCATCCCTTCAGGTGAGGCCGAGTGGCTTGCCTTTCATTGGTGGGCAACAATCCAATGAATGGCGAAGGAAGTGATACAGTTACAGAGAAGGAGATACACCAGGAACGTGCCACTATATATGGGTTTCTAAGACCAGATTGTGGTGCTGCCATTCATTGGCTATGAGCGTGCGGATAATTCTTGACCTCTCCATAGAACTCCCTTCTACATTTGGCATGCCTCCTACTTGTACCACACTTGAAATGTAGCCAGAGTGTCTAAGAAACAGAATTTAAAATTCTATTAACTGTAACTAATCAAGACCTAAGCAGCCACAGGTGGTCAGCTGATCGCATTTATGGATAAAGTCATGGCGAATGCTTTGGTGTATGGCTGTGGATCTGTGGAAGATTCCGTATGTAACGTTATTTGGAGTCCCTAAGGCATCTCAAATTGTTTTCAATACAATGACAGCAACAGAGCTTTCGATGTCGTTGATGGCCAGTGTTCGCACACAATCAAGATAGGAAATCCCAACAGCTGCCTTGCACTTTGGAATAGTAGCCTTGTGCTCTGCTGTTTTCTGTAGTTGTATTGGTCTGCCATTGATCCCGGCTTCTCTTAAAGCTCCAGGACCCCATTTTCTATAAGTTCCGACCAGGGACAGTCTCTGTAGTTTTTAAGATCACAAAATGTTATGAAGAAGAAGGGTCTCGGGGGTCTTTTTACTTTCTAGACGAGCACACTGAGGGCTAGAGATGGTAAGTGACTTGCCCATGATAGCTGGGCTACTTGGCGGTGGATTCACATATTGAACAGGCGACTGTCTCCTTGCAACTCCAGGCTTTCACTGTCTGACAAATCAGGAGGTGGAGAGTCACTGCTTAAGGCCTTTGTGATAATACTAGATGATCACATATCCCCACAGGACTTGATCACAATTCTATAAAGCTTGTATAAACCCTCCCATAATTATCTTATGAGGTAGATTCCTTCACGGGGCACACATTCTGTTAACTAGCTGGCAGTTCGGCTCTCATCTTTTTAAACAAATGGAACTGGAGGAGTAGATCTCCAAGGTCCCATCCACCTCAGAATGCCTATGGCTGCATCACTCTTGCACTGGCTTTGTAAAAATGGCAATTGAGCGCCTCACTCATCTTGTCTATGACAGCGGCTGCTGTAAATAATCGAAGAGTAAAGATACACTCACGTGCAAGCCACAATATTCTGCCTGAAGACACCATTGTCCATGTAAATGTTCAGGCTCCTTGTAGATCTATCGACAGTTGCTAAAGGTCTGGGATTTCTAGACAGTATTGCCTGGGTAGAGAAACCTTCTCTCTGGGCATTAAGAAGAGATCCAGTGAGAGTTTATATTTTGTGTTGTCTAGTACTTTTCTCTCTTTTCTCCCCATTGATTTCTATTTTTTATTAATTGCACGGTTTTATATTTATACGACATGTAGATATGGTGTTCAGAGTACAAAAGGATGGATGGTGGGAAGATACTGTCCCTAGGTTCCACTACTAAAAGGAGCACAAGGCTATTTTGTGAGGACTGATGATTTTTGTGGGGACATTGAACATTTACTAACAAAGTTGGGAAAACTTTAGAAAGGCCAGGACATGATGGTTACCCTACTTGTGTTCCCAATGAAGCCAAGTCCTGGTACCCATATCGGCTGCCACCGGAATTAATTTCGGCGAGCACCGAGCAATACATTTGAACCTGTCTCTCCATTAGCTATCTCGAGCAAATGAAACTTACCATCCTGAAGACGAACACAAGACCTGCGAATTCTACATCCTCTCAGGCTTACAAGAAGAAGACAGGAACTGAATAATAGGCCAAGGTATTCAAGGGGAATAGAATTGATGTGTCAAACTCCACTTTGAAACCGGTGAGCTGTGAGGTATGGGGGAAGATTGTAGTCACAAGAAAAATGAACTATGGCTTGATGAAATCAGCCTACAAGAGAAAAATTACTTGAGCCATTTAAAACTCATTTGTCAAAAAGCAAATAAATGGTCTCCATTTCCTTTTCGCTTCTGGTCACGGTGCAGAGTGGGATGAACCAAAGGATCTGGCGGAAAGCAAGATGGCTCAATAGCGCCTCCCTCTTTAATCTCTATAATTTTGTGTTTGGGGATAATGGTGATACCTTTTATTTCTGAAGGGTGAGAAGCTCATTTCTACATCAAGTAAATTATATACATTCATTAAGATTTCCCACTTAAAATGAGCGATTCTATTTTCTTTTGAATTCTGTTTGTGAATGTTCCTGCTATTGTGAGGCATAATGACTTGCAAAGCGTCGCCTCCTTTATTGAAATGACACAACATTGCATTTTCCCTTTGTAACGTCTTATTCAAAGCAGCATACATTTATAAAGTAGCTATTACATTTAAGTCACTATTCAGAGCATTGTAGGGAACACCCCAAATAAGTAGGCAAGTCTGTGCCCTCAAGAAGCTTAAATTTAAGTGTACAAAGTATCAGACAGCTGTAGAGACAGACAATATTAAATGGGTGCCCGACGATAGTCCAATACAGAAGGGATGATACAAATATCTGACGGGCAGGAGCAATTTGGAAGATGGAATTAGTATTTGGAGTGAGTCTTAATAAGGAGTGCATATAGTCGTACGTATTGAATGTTAAGTTTAAAGGACATGTGTACACACACGTGTGTGTGTGTGTGTGTGTGTGTGTGTAAAACTAATCTGTGTACATTAAAATGATGGCGTGTGTGGTGACTAGTGTTGGTCTGTACCAACTATGTTGCAGGGAGGCTCCAACACAAGCAAGTTCTGGACAAATGTGGAAAAGCAGTAAAGAAGAACTAGTCATTTAATCTCTCAGTTAACGGAGAGTAGCTGCAGACTTCAGAGCACGGACACCATGTTTATCCCTCTGTGGTCACGGGGTCTTGCTACTGGCTTCCACCTTAAACTGAGGTAAGAACAGAAAAGAGATGGAGGTAGAGAAGGAAGATGAGAAGTGGTGAGAAGCTAAACAAAAGTAGTCAGGGGGAGGGACCTCCGTCTCTGATATCTCAGAGAATTGCTTGCTGCACCGGCCTGGTGACCCAGGCTCCTTGTTCAATGCTGAGCACTGTAGTTCCTGCTTGTAATTCTAATGTTGGCTTGGGATGGAGACGAGAGGATCCCTGAGTTTTCTGGCCAGCCAAACAGACATGCCACAGGTCCTAGGAAGAGAACTTTCTCTCAGTAAAGTGGCCAGCTCCCTAAGGACCACAGCTAAGACTGCTGGCTGCCACACCAATGCATACACATATGCTCACCCACCTCTCACACATATCTCCAGACATGCAGTCCTGCACAGTGCAAGTATGTGCATGTGCAACAGATCATGAAAGGGAGAAGATACACTATGGGATGAGGGGCCACGTCCTAGGTGGGGAAAAGTGTACCTGGGGAGGGAGGTCAGGGTTATGTGACTGAGGCCTGACGACAGGGAGGATGTAGGAAGCAAAAAGCCAAGGAGGTTGTAGGGGAAGACTACAGTTGGAAGCTCTCAAAAATGTATTTCTGTTGCATTATTTAATTCCACCATTTTCCTTTGAGTGTTTTTCTATCTAATGTTATTTCATCTTTAATTAAACTGAAAGGAAAATCGCAACACCCGGTAAAAGGGGAATATGGTTTGGGGAAAGTATGATCAAAGTACTTTATAGACTTGTGTAAAACTGTCACAAGAAAACCATTGCTTTGTCCGATCCATACTATCAAAAGTTTCTGAAAAGAAAATTCCCATCAGTTTCTCAGCCTCTTGAATGTAGGGCTCCTTCTCCACAATGTCTCAGTAACACTCAGGCACACAAGGCAAGTGGAGTTAAGTGTCACATGATGTTGACTGTACTCATAGGTGTTAATAGAGCCAGTCCATTTTAATTTAACATTGAGCAAAATGTCACACAGCCTTGCCAAATGCCTGCCAGTACAGCAGCCACAGGTCCTAATACCATGAAAGTGGGTATTCTCTTCTCAGTATCGTGTGGATGCAGGGGATGGCTTTCAGAAGGTGCTTCAGGTCGATGAGCATAAGGTTCACGACTATGGAGCTAGCCCAAGCTAAGGGTACTGGGATAACACAAACAACAAACAAACAAACAAACAAACAAAGAAACAAGCCTTCTAGCTCAGATGGATTTCAAGAATCTTAGAATACAAACACAAAAGCCTCACCTGGCACAGACAGGAACTATTCCCTGACTGCTGTTACAAGGTCGAAATCTTATCAGTTACCACACTGGCAGGAGATCCAACAGCTCCCTACCCGACCTAATCAAATTAGAAGATGTTTGTCATCCTTTCCCCAGCTAGCAGGAAATTAAGTTTCACTGAAGCACTAGGGCCAGGCCCTGAGTATCTACCAAGACCCTCCTTGGGAGATAGGCTGGCAGGACTCAATGCCCTGGTTCTTTGCATTCTGATTACTTCTCTCATGGAGGAGACATCTTTGAGGTGACTTTAATATTTTACACAGCTGTTCCAATCTCAGCGTCCCTATCCCTGTGAGTCGCGTGGTGTCATCTCACCCCATACTGGTGGAGAATCTGAACAATAATTGTATGAGTTTTTCTTTCACAGCAATCCATAGTTTTGTGTTGTTCTGACTGAAAAGCTTTGCAGCTATGACAGACTGTAGTCTAATGCGGAGCGGACAGGCAAATCTGATTGGTCTCTCAAGCACTGGTTTTCTACACACTTGCTCTCCCAATGCTCTTTGTTTGGCCCTGACTGACTCCTCACTGGGTTATCCAGGCCCCGCCCAGCTCTCTTGCATTTGGGACTCCAGGATTCACAACGTTGGCAGTATAGTCCTCTGAGGCAGATTTAACCAGGTAAGGAAAGTGTGCTACAATTCCCTCCTGGTATAAATGATCAGATTTCTTTCTTAAGCTCATCCTTTTGGTCAGAGATGTGATGTTGGAATTTGAACACATCAAAATGTATAAACCACCCTCAAGAAATTCCAGGAACACTGCAAACCACCACCAAGAAATTCAAGAAACACTGACTCAGTCGATTCCTTCTTTCGAGGTTTACAATTCTCCACTTCCCATCTAATTCCTCATGATTTTTTAATTTTATTAATTAAACTTTGGATATCCTTGGGGGACTAGAGCGATGGCTCAGAGGTTCTGAGGATACTGGCAGTTCTTCCAGTGGACCCAGGTTTGATTTCCAGCGCCCTCACGGCAGCTAACAGCCACTTATAAAGGAGGATATCTAATTGCTCTATTCCAGCGTCTTTGGACACCAGGCATACATGTGGGCCACAGTCACACATGCAGGCAAAACACTCATGCACATAAGAAAATAAAGATGAACAAATCTTAAAACTAAAAAAACCTTAAAAAATTTGATATTCTGCCTAACCTCCCCCAAACTGTCAGAAAAGAAAGATCAGCAGTTTTCTCCACCATTCAAACATTACCTAATTTCTTATTTCTTTATTCTGTAAGACGCGAGGCGAGCATTAAGTTTAATCTAAGAATCAATGCCGAGTCGAATGGAGTCAGGCGCTATATTAACAGACACATTTTCAGTCTGGCAATTGTGATCAATCCCTGAAACATCCATAGCGAGCATTTCCTTGGTCCTTTGCAAACAGCCAAGTTCCTGAAACGGAGGCAATCGCTATTATACAGAGTCCATATACCAAAAGCTCCCAAGCGTTGGAAACCCCACCAACCTGAGGGGGGACTAGGAAGTCTGTACTTTTATTTTACTTCTTTACACTCTGTGCTCGCTCTTCCAAAGTTGCCTCGTCAAATGCAATCTTTGTACCTCCGAATGCATTCCAACAGCTTGTTCCTGAGTCACGATTTTCACCGCCGCCCTTAGAATCTTTGCTTCCCCCCCCCCCGTAGGATACACAATTTTGCATTCACAAACCATTGCGTGTTGCTCATTTAACCCCAGTCCCATACTCCTCTCCAAGTGCATTTCAGAGTGACCCCGCATGTCAGCACTAGGGCATTGTACAGTAAATAGACCGTTTTGCTTCATAAATCAAGCATACAAACTTATAGCCAACTTCAGCATAAAAAAAAAAAAAGTCCCTGAAATAATATGAACCAGCTGCAGGAGATAGGCTTTGTATTCATAAAGCTGGCTTTAAATTACTGACATTTAAATCCAGACTTGACAAAGCCGAGGCCATTTTGGAGGATTCTGAGTAATCCTCATGAAATTCCAAGTTTTCCTTTTGTTGTTTCTCAAGGAGATTCACTTTTTAAAAGGAACTAGGCTAAGATTTTTGTCTTTGATGGTATCTGAAAGGTGCACAGGGTAGCCAGGTCACTTAATTATTCAAGTCGCTTTGCAAGTCCTTTCTGGTTTCTTTGGGAACGTGCTCTCTGGGGCGTAGCTCTCCTATTTTAATTGCCCCAATCAGTAGTAAAATGCTAAGGTGATCTGGAAAATTCAGGTTTGGATTTCCTCCCCTATCTAAATCAAACTGACCCGCTAACATCTCGACGAGCGTGTCCAAAGATAGAAACTAATTTTACTTCAAGTAGCAATTCGTATTCATCTTTTGAACTATAAAAGAAACCGGAAGTCTTTGCAGCTCAGTGCTTGGTCAGACTTCCGGCGTTCACGGGTCCTTCTTTTCCTCTCTTCCTTTTTAAGTAGCGATTTTAGCATTCATTCAGAACTTAAAAACATGTACTTCCAGGGGTCCCCCTAAATCACACTTTGAAAAATCACCTTTAAAGATGTCCCCAGTCATGGGACAACTGTCTACACAAACCTGCTGAGGCCATAATCTCGCTAGCCAACCCAATTTTCTGAAATAAAATTCTATTATCTGTTAATTAATTTTGGTTTACCACCCCCAAAAATCTGCTTTTTAAAGTACAAAACTAAGTGTTTTAGAAATGCAATTTCAAAAATATAAAAATGCCTATATGACAGGAAAAGCTAACGTCTTTATTTCCTCTTCCATTTAAGTAAGTTGAAATATATTCCTATTTTATTATAAGCATTTATCCGAGAAATATAAAATGAATCAAACTAGATTAAATGCATTTTTCTTTTTTTAAAATTTCAGTGCCCTTTCTCACAGGTAATTTCTTTGTTCACTCAGGACAGAGTAGTCTGCAAACATAAAACGCTTTCTGGAGTTGAATTACTTTGTTTGGGGTGTAACAAGATCTGCGAGTTAACCTTAGGTAACACGAATGAACTAAAAAAAAAAAAAAAAGAAAGAAAGAAAGGAAAAAAAAAAAGAAGAAATGTTCAAAAATTTATGTAGTTCAAAATTTGTCAGATTTGTTGAAATGAATAATGTGTTTGGATTTTTGGAAGACCTTTACAAATTTTGAGCCTCCTGCAGCTCCATTTGGTGTAAAGACTTACACTATAAACAAGGAGCTCCATCTGTACTTTTGAAATAACTATTCAGTTTTCCATTTCAGCGCTCAGACAAAGTGACGCGACAAACTGAAAAGCAGAAGTTAGTGTTCGGAGAAGTTAAAGTGTAAACATTTAGCCAATTCATCTGCTCAAGACAGACAGGGCGCCCAGGAGCCCACAAATCTAACGGAAGGTTCTCGATCGACCAAGTTCTCGATCGGAAGGTTCTCAGTCGGCCCGAGGTGCGGGGGAGACAAGGTAAAAGGAGGGGCTTTCTGATCACCTACAAAAGCACTTCTGAGACTCAGTCTACTCAGAATTCCAAGTGGTCTGCGATGCTTTGCTACACCTTGTAGGGAGGTAAACTTGCACATCAATATTTCACTTACTAACTTTAGATTTTTCTGCCTACCCCCCCATCTCCGAGCTTCCGGTCACTTACTGGGTTCCATATTTGGAAGAAGGATAAGAAATCCCATTTCCAGAAAAGGGACTAAGGTGATAACAGCTGTTGGAAACGCCTTTGATGGAGCTCAGCAAGCCACGTTATAGAATGCAGGCTGAGTCATATTATTTTTCAATTCAGCTCAACAGGAAATTACAGGTCACCAATGCGCAAGGTTTTACGATCGGTGTTCTGTGATCTGCATGAAGCAGGGGCTGTCATTGTAAAGTAAAATTTAGGTATAAACGAATGGGGACGACGGGGAGCTAATAAATTCAGGCTCTCCCATAGCATTTGATATGTGTCATTCTCCTAGTGCCAAATCGGTTTTCACTAATACTTTCTAGTTGGGACCTGTGGGAGGGCTGTGGCCTGATCCTTGTCCCCTTCATAGTGCCAGGGGGTAAAACACACCCTAGTTACAGTTGCAGTCTCTCTGAGTCTGCATGCTGTCTTGTAATTATGCAAGACACCCTCCCAGGCTGCAGCCTTTGCAGCCATGCAACTTTTTCCTTCCCCACTCTTTCCACACTGACACTTCGGTTCTAAATGCAAAGGTCTTTGTCCCGAAGCATCTGTGCCTGTAAGTGGTGTTCCCTCCCCGGCTTCCTGTAGCACATGTGACCTTTACTATGAACTTAGAATACCCCATGCACAACCTAGCATCCTTGAGGAGCCTGCAAGTTGTGTCGTTTTCTCTCCAATAAGTCTACGTGTTCTCAGGAATTTGAATGCCTTTTTATCCCCCTCGACCTGCCTGAGAGCATAGTAGGCTGTCAAGGATGTTTGACCTGGCAGTGGTATACTGAACATAGATCTGTGACAGCCGGTGAGTTGACGTGCCACATTCTCCTGATGGCATCGGTTTTAGGTGAGACCATTTGCGTGACTGACTGATAACCATTTTATCTTATTCTATTTTTTTTAAAGTTGGAAACATAGCTGCCATCAAACCTCTAAGATGTGGATCGTGATTTAAAAAAAAAAACCTTTAAATTTAATAAAGTTTATTTGCTTCAGACATTCCATTAACATTCTCAGAATGTCTCCCTCATGGGGACCTTGCAGTGCGGCCCCAGTTTGTGTTTTTCTGACTATTCTCAGAAACATATCAATTTAGTAAACCCTTTAGCAATTGGACTATTTCCAGAGAAAGAGAGAGAGAGAGAGAGAGAGAGAGAGAGAGAGAGAGAGAGAGAGAGAGAACTCAGGTTGAGAATAAAGGAAGGGGAAGCCGAGCTCTTTGATGTTTGCCTTTCTGTGACAGCGCTACGAGGGAGATAAAACTTCCTTCACTGTATTCCCAAGAAGCTAGGAATTTGGAGATGTTACATTGATTGTCCAAGGTCACTCAGTCTGTCTTCGTCTGGATTTGTAGCTCATGTTGAGGAAGCTGATGGGTCTTCTTGAATCTGTTTCAGGATCTGTTAAGTCTAAAGGCCTGGGAGATTAGTATCTGAAGGCTGTAGGCTCCTGAGATGAGTGGCTAGACCAGAGGTACAACTGATTCTCTGAGTTATCAGTATTCATCCAGGAGACCTCTGTGGACAGTGGACTCTGGTTTGGTTGGTGGCCACTTATGATTTCTTGTATGTTTGATGATGTGTTTCTCTCATAGGTCCTATGATTGAATTCCTCCTTTCCTGTCTTCTCTCCTTCATTCTGGTTTTTGTAAAGCCAGCTTTGTGTTTTGAGGTACTTTTCATTTACCAGCTCTTACCATGGACTGTCAACTCTGTTGGAGCTCCTGTAGTGGTCTAGTACACTTATTGAAGATGTCTCTGCTTCCTTATGCTTTTCTGGTCTAAGTGAAGTGAGGCCTAGTCTCCTGCCCCAGAATATGGGCTGACCTTTTGATTTTAACTAATACAATGTGAAAGAAATGATATATTATTAGTCCTGAGCCTGGACGCTTGAAGCCCTGAGGAGCCTGGATTTCTGTATTTGAAGTCATTCTATAAAAAGCCCAACTCTCTTGGGACCATTACTCGGTAAGGGAACCCAAGCAGATTACATGAAGAGAATCTGTAGGAAGGGATACTCAGCCAGCCCACAGCTACTTCAGCCATCACAGCTGAGATAACAGATGGGTGAATGAAGGAGCCATCTTGGATCTCCCAACAGACAACACCATGTTGGACAAAATAACCATTTAGCTTAGCTTCACCTAGCAAACGATAACTAATTGAAGGTCATTTGTTCTTCTTGCTGTCAAGCCATTCTTGCCTTATGCTTATCACATGTTTTATTACTCAGATAACTGAATTCCTTAGAGGTGTATCCCAGTGTGATCCAGTTATTAGATAAATCTTATTGTTCAGATGCAATTAAAATTTAAAAATAGAGAAACAGTGGCTCATTGTCACCAGAAAAAATAAACGAGGGGCTCTCTATCTACCGTGTGAGATTGACGTCCACCCCTTTCCCATTTTCTGGAGCCGTATGTTAATTATTTGTCAAAAATGACAATTCTAGCAAGTGGGTCTAGAAGTGAAATAGTTTCCCGTAGAGAGGTCTGTCCTAGTCCAGGAAAGCAGGGGCCAGGATCCATGGTCAGAGGCCAGGTTGCAGTGGTCACCATTATCTTACAGGCATTGCCTTGGGGATCATTGAAAAAAATGAGAGAAATGGGCAAATAGGCTCCTTGGGGAAGGCACTTGCTTGCAGCATGAGTGTGCCTAGGCTCTATAGTGAAGGCCTTCTCTTGTTAGACAGTCATTACGCCAAGAGTCATCTCTTTACAGACGTTTTCTGTTTCTTCGATTACGATTTTAACTCTCCTTTCAGGAACCGAAGCAAAGCAGAATCAAAGTCATTTGTTTTATGCTAAGGAGTGATTTTTAGCCTCCATTGTGGTAATTTATAGTACCTTGAAAGATTTGGCACCCAACATAATGCAAAACTTACCGCATTATAAGTGTTCTAGGGCTGGGGAGATGGCTCAGTGTTTAAGAGCACTGGCTGCTCTTCCAGAGGACCTGAGTTCAATTCCCAGCACCCACGTGGAAGCTTACAACCGTCTGTAACTCCAGTTCCAGCAGATCTGACACCCTCATACAGACATATGTGCAGGCAAAATACCAATGAACATAAAAACGAGAATAAATAAATCATTAAAAAAAAATCTAAGTGTTCTAAGTACACACTTCCTCCCTATGCCACCGAAAATAAAATTTTACACATTTTAATAAGTAAATTCTTGTAGTTTTGACTACTGAACAAATAGTTCTTTTGACTCAAAACATTATCAAACCACCCAAACACATTGCAATTCTTTTATCCCTCCTGTTAGCAACTCAGTCCTTGCTCCTCAAATTAAAAAGAAACCTTTAAGAAGCACTTTATGCTAAAATATGTCTCATATGGTTAGTTTTGAGTTCTTAAAAGGACGGAAAAATAGAAAATATCTAACTTGAAAAATATTGCCCATCTTTGGTAACTGGCTCTGAATAGTAAAATATTGGAATCTCTCTCTCTCTCTCTCTCTCTCTCTCTCGCTCTCTCTCTCTCTCTCTCTCTCTCCCCCCCCACTTCTTCTCCCTCTCCCTCCCCCATCTCTCTGTCTCCCCATCTTCATTTATGTATATATGTACCTTCAGAATATATATTTATCTTCAGAAAATTATCTCTGCAGCACTTAAGAATAAGTTTTGTTTCCAGAACTCATTAGAAGTCTCCATGTGGGTACTTCTACCTGTCACACTGGTCTTGGCACTTGGTCTTGTGCGTCGTTATCCTCAGTGACGCCATTCCATCTATCCGTCCATTGGTCTGTAAGGCACACAGGAGTGATATACTCATTATATCTTGTCCTTATAGCCTTTTCAATTTCTGCCGCTTTCCTTCCCATTTAATCCTGTAATCTAACATGTCTGATGGAAGTCATTGTCACCCCAGGGTTCAAGGGTGGGAACTACAATTTGTTAATAAATTTAAGTTCATTCAGCTAGAAGAGGCCTCAATTAGAACTTGACCCTGTGCTGTGTGGTTCAGTTTCTCCCTTAGACATTTTGTCTCCTAGATCCAGTAAACACACACACACACACACACACACACACACACACACACACACACACACACACCACACATACCACAACACAATACACACACCAACCAAGAAACACCAACCCAATTCAGTTATCTCCAGTCCATTACTTACAGGTTAGAAGGATAAGCCTTGGATATATCAGAAACAAATACAATCACTACCCCTAGAGCTTGTGATCTTTCTGTCCCTGCTTCTGAGATGATCCCTGAGCCTTGGGGGACAAGATGTGTAATACAGGTGTCCCATTTAGTCCTTGGTATTCCAGAGTCTCTTCTCACCTGCACATCGAGCAGTGGCGGGTCTCTGTAAGTTATCATCTACTGTGAAAAGCATCTTTTTGTTGAAGGTTGAAAGATGCACTGATCTATGGGCGTAAAGATAAGAGCACAGGGTATGATTTATTACAATTTAAATATTTAAACAAAACCACTTAAATATGTCCATGTGGTAGAATAACCATATTGTGCTCTCCCTTGGGGCCTATAACCTAAGCCAGCCATGGAATGTTTGACTTAGTTAAGTAACAGTAGCAGGCGTGAGTTCCATGAATTCTTTCTGCTTCCAAAGACTCTAAGTTTCTTTATGCAGGGGTCTTCATCTTGCGATGTGTAAAATCATTTGGGGTTGGGTGGGTTGAATGGAACTAAAATTTATCTAGGTCGCTATTGTCTCCTATTTGATCGCACAATGCCTCTTAGGAGCACATCTCCCTTTCAAATGAAGAAAGATCTTTAGTAAGGCAAGCAAGTAAAATTAAGGAAGTTAGCGAAGCAAATCCAAAAGTTAAATCAAAGTGCCAGGAAAGGCAGCACATGGCCAAGAGTTCAGGGGGACCCATGAGGTTGGACACATGCATGGATGACTGGGCAGCTCAGAGAGATGGGTGCATGAGTCAGGGAGGGAGAAATGTTACCCTGGACATAGATCAGTATACATATGTTTAATTAAAAGCTATTTTTCAAATTATGTACGTTAAACACTGTGTTATAAAGATAAGTTAAACCCTGTTTGCTAAGAGCTCACTTCTGGCAGGGGGATAGTTGAGCACAAAACAGCAATATAATGACCGGTTTACAGTTTACCCTGGAGACAACAAGGGAGTGGCTGGGTGTTTGGGTGACTCAGGAAAACCGTCAGTGAGCTCTAAGAGGCAATGTGCCTGGTTGTGGAAAGGGACATCAGACAGATACTCAGCAGAGAGACCTGTCAAACCAGGTTCCACATAGTACAATGTGCCCTTTAGGTAGGGAGAACTCCAAAGGATAGGTTAGAGTCTTTAGGGGCAGAGTTATTTGTGAAAGGTGAGGCAGCATTGAGGTGGAGTTCTGGGAAACTAAACATTCATCCACAGAGCAGGAATACGTGGAGAAGGGATATTCTATCCAAATGATACATATTACTCTTTCTAGCATCAAAATGTATGGATTTATTTTTTACTTGATTTCAAAGGACAAATAAGGGACATTACCAGACACTGGGCACTCGGCAGTTCACAGGAAAGAATATGCATGGAAGCCAAGGAAGATTCAAAGAAAGTGGCATGTCTTAAACATCTCTGTGGGAAGATTAGATTACATACAAGCACAGCTACACAGTGATGAGAGAAATACAGTTTCTTCTCCATGTCCATAGAATCCACACCTGTGGACACAACCCAACATGGGAACTGAATGTTTATCTATATGCTTGCACAGAGAGTGCTTTACCCACTGAGACATCTCCCTAGCTCCTTTTAAAATTCTTTTAAAATAATATTTTTAAAGACCATCGGGTTATATATGTTCTGCCTTTCCTCATCACTACCCATTACTTAAGCAAGTTTGTTCGGTAACCCCTTCACACAGAGTACATACACGTCATGAAGCATTAACAGTGCTATACAGATGCTTTACTGAATACAGGGTGGGGCTGGAAAGGAGGCTCAGCTCTTAGTGGCGATTAAAGCTCTCACAGAGGACTGGAGGTCAGCTTTCAGTCAAGTGGGTCTCAACCACCTGTAACTCCAGTCCCCGTGGATCTGTCACTCTGGACTCCATGGGTATCTGCCGTTCACACACGAATACATATCCATGCACACTACCTCCTTGCATAATTAAATTACACTAAAAGAATCTTTGAGTATACCTGAGGCCATGGTATAGAAAATGCACAACTACATGATATTTCTTGTATAGTACTTGGGGATCCATAGATTTTGGTATTCCCCAAGGTTCTGGAACCAATCTCAAATGGACACCGAAAGGTGAATATCTAGGGTTAATTGATGCAATAGCCCAAAAGTACCATGGTGGACAGAAGTTCTTTTCTTCATCTGTGAGAAGAAGTTTTTGCAACATAAACTCGTGTTACTTATTAACACTGGGCTGCTGGATGGGGCCTGAAGCAACATGGACATCATTAAGTCTTCAGGTTTTAGTCATCTCTCCTGTATAAGCGAGTAATCCCACACTGACGCTGGAGGGTCCAAGCGCGGTGGAAGAGTCTAGAAACAGATAGGTCACAAATAGTTAACAGTCAGAGCTTGGGCCCTCTCCGAACCATTCGAGGCAGCCAGTAAATGGAACAGAGCCCCTTCTGGGCGCCCATGGAAGCAGGCAAGCTGCTGCAATGTGCACAAAGTGCAAGGAACAGATCGGGCTTTCAGAGGACCCCCCACACGCTGCACACTGCGGCACTCTCACCTCGGTCACAGAGCCTCTGCCTCACAGCTGGGCCGGAGGAATTAGCTTGCACGCCAGAATATTAATGTCAGCATCTTTTATCCCATGGATTGGGGATTTGCAACCATTTGGGGAAAAAAAAATTAAAAAAAAAATCCAAAACCAACCCACGACACCAACTTTGTGATTATCTGTGATTGAGAGAAAGGGGGCCACGTGATTGTTGTAAAGAAAGTCTGTCGTCGAATGCGTTGATGACAGTCTTTGTGTCAGGATGTAAGCTGAAGTTTGTGCTGCTTCCTTATTTCCAAGTAATCATGGCAATGCAAAATCAAGATAACAATGAAACCAGTAGCTCTTCGGAGCTGCTTTAAAACAAGAGATGAAAAGTTGTTAAGGAGGTAGCTCAGTGGGTAAAGCAGTCTGTGCAAATATATAAATTTAAGTTCAGATCCCAGGAGCCTGTTTAACGTCCCTTTGTGTGGCAGGATGCTTCTGTAAAGCCAGTGTTGGTAGACTGGCAATACGAGAATTCTCAGAGCTTGCCGACAAACCAGTTAGCTAGGGGGTGAGCTCTGGCTTCAGGGAGAGACCTTATCCATTGGCATCTTCTCCCACACATAGACTCAAACATCTCTACAGACAGCTACACTAACATGTATCACACACACACACACACACACACACACACACACATGTGCACACATTCAGAGGTTGCGGGGGGGAGAGAGAGAGAGAGACAGAGACACACACAGAGAGACAGAGACACACAGAGAGACAGAGACACACAGAGAGACAGAGAGACACAGAGACAGAGAGAGAGACAGAGAGAGACAGAGACACACACACACACACACAGAGAGAGAGAGAGAGAGAGAGAGAGAGAGAGAGAGAGAGAGAATGAGAGTGAGAATGAAAGGAATCCTTCTTACTTCAACCCATCCCTCATCTGTACCGTGCTGAGTCATTCCAGGCCAAGAGGCACTAGTCAGTGGCCCTGCATTGTATGTTGTTAATGTGAGAACACTCAGGGAGAAATGAGTATACTGGGATAGGAGTAAACAGGTGAATTGGGACCAGGTTTACCTTTTGATTAAGCCAAAGTCAAGACTCAAAGTGTGAGAACCAATAAGGTACAAGAGAAAGAGGTTGGCCTCAACACTGAGGATAAGGTCTTTGATCGGAAATGTCATGTAAATGTAGGCCAGAGGCTATCAAGAACCCAACCTCAGTTCCAGATTCTTACCCGTCACCAGGTCCCAAAGACAATGCAATCCCTCTCCACATGTGGCAGACTCTACCAAAAGCTATATCTGAATCATCTATAAATGTGCTGTCTGTCAGTGTAATTGGTTTATATTGACAGTTTCTGACCACTCAGTGATGATGAGTGTCTGTTCTGCTAAGACAAAGTTTCTATGTATTTTTTTTTCAAAACAGAAGACCTGAGTGTGAAATTCTGTTATGTTGTCTCATATGAACAATTCCTTTCTCAAGCTCTTAATCTAGTCCTTAATCTAGTCCAGTTACTCCTTGAATGCACTGTGTCTTAGTTAGGGTTTACTGCTGCGAACAGACACCATGACCAAGGCAACTCTTTTAAGGGCAACATATATTTGGGGCTGGCTTACAGGTTCTGAGGTTCAGTCCATTATCATCAAAGTAGGAACATGGCAGCATCCAGACAGGTATGGTGCAGGAGGAACTGAGAGTTCTATATCTTCATCTGAAGGCTGCTAGTGGAAGACTCACTTCCAGGCAGCTAGGGTAAGGGTCTTAAGACCACACCCACAGTGACACACGTACTCCAACAAGGCCACACCTCCAAACAGTGCCACTCCCTGGGCCAAGAATTTTCAAAACACAACAACTGCTTACTGTTTATAGTCTATGTCATAATTTCTTCATTCTCCAATGCTTACTAACTGTGCCTTTTGTCTCTTTAGAAAGTCTACATCATCTTTTGTTAATATTGCCAGTGCCTAGTTCCAGGACAGCCAGGAATTCCAGAGAATTCCTATATCAAAAGAAGAAAAAAATGTCAAAGCATTTTGACCAGGGAGTACTCATTTAAAAAAAAATATTGCCTTTGCCTCAACCCACCAGTAAATACATTTGCTTTTGCTGTACCCATCACTGGTCTATGAAAACACCTGCATCAGTAAAACTCAATTTTAGCTCCCATCCATGAAAGATTGCCACAAGAGACAGCAATCACATATTCTGTGATTCCCTCCTGATGTCCTCAGACTAGGGAATGTGATCTTTCAAAGGGCGAAGTTTCTCCAGGTCCACCTCTGTGTGGTGACACTGTAAATGAGACCTTTCTCCCTCATGACCTTCCACAGTATCACTGAAGATTCATTAGCCAGACTTTCACTGAGAGTCTACTCCTTACTGAGGTCTTGTGGATTGATGTCTATATGCAGGTGAGGGCAGGCATGAGATAAAGCAAGAGCTGGTGATTGGACAGTGGAAAAGAAAGGCAGGCTGAGGATTTTAGAGATAAGTACAGAGAGGATAAGAGAAAGAAGGAAGAAAGGAAGATGGAGGAAGAGAAAGACGATCAAGATTTTGCATGGCTTTGAATAACCACAGGTAGCTATGAATATCTTGTAAGTGGTGGATAATTATAGGACTAATTTGTCTTATCTAGGTGGGCAGTTTAATATCAATATCAATTGGCTCTGAGTTCATTGTGTGGATTTTTTGCGGGGTAAGAATTTACTGATATAAATCTAACTGATAAATTACAAGCCTCCAGAGTTTTGATTTTATCTGGTTAAAGGGATTGGTGACAGCTAACCACAGGGGGCAGAGGGCTGGGAATGTGGGCAGAATCCAAGTAAGAGACCATGAGATAGGCAGCTGCAGCATGGGGCTAGCCATGGGCTATGAGAGTAGCTGGCATTAGCTTGATATGATGCTTTTTTTAAAAAAAAATATTTCGCGCAACAGGATCTGAAGATATTGAATTGAGTATTTTCTAGTGTCTTAATACAGAGTGTTAGGCAAAGTCAAAGCCCGTCATGGTAGTGATGAGCACAGAGAGTTGACCACGATTAAGGCTCGTCTCTGTCTGGCAAGGCTTAACTAATCTGGAAGGTTAGTAGAGTTCTGATGGTCTGACTGCTGAAATGCCACCAAGTCTTTTCTCCTATTCTTCAGATGTCCATGTCTCCTCCTGTAACCTCATCCAAGAATTTACTGAGCTAAGTGAGTTTCTTCTACATGTTCCAGATACTGTCGATCTGTTTGGACAACGGGGCCCAATGGTTTCTTTTCTAGACAACCCAGGTCACCCCTACGTAGGTCTCATTCATTCTCCTTCTACACCCAAGAATGTTTTGAAGTTCAGCCATCTTCATGTTCTCCATATGTTAGAGGTAGGATAGGCTGCCTCCCAAGGGTGACCAACTCCTGATACTGCTGTGTCCTGGCTTCTCCTTTAGGAGCTTGCCTGGTGACTTAAACCCTTCTCTGCTATGTCCCCAGTCCTCTTGACTATAATTTTTTGTTGTTATTTGAAACACACACACACACACACACACACACACACACACACACACACACACACGCTTCTCTCTTCTCTTAATCTAAATCTATTCACTCTTGTGTTCAGCCATGTTGGAATGGTTTACATTTTTTCTTTTTATCTTACTATGGTAGGCACAGAACTCCTAAGGAACCTCAATGTTGTTTCTAAAGCTCCAAATGCTTTAAAGAATAGGTGAATGGTTGAATTTCCTAAGATATCAGGAGTTGAAAAATCACTGGATAACTGTTACATAATGTGATAGATATGTAACAGCAGTATACAAAATGTCATATAAATGTATGATTAGGTGTGAGATTCTAGACGGAAATAAATTATCTTAGGATGGCCCTTATGCCTTCTCTTCCCCGTTTTCCTCATCTATCCAATAAGGAGAGTGGTGTAAGCGGATCATGAAGATGCACAGAGATGATAGACCTAAATTCCCCAGTATAGTCGCTGCCACAGAATGAGTTAACGTTACATACATGCTACTTCCTGCCACTTGGGCTCTAGGAAATCATGGATAACAGAGACGAAGCAAAGTATCTGTTGGCTGAAGCTTCACCTTTGCTTCAGAAGTGTTTTTAGATAACAACACTGACGGTGGAGAGATAAGTGACCAGTTTGCACATCGAGATATAATTTGAGTTCCTATTTACATATAATCCGTGTTACAAATCTTTGTGTATTACATTATATTCTGTAGGTTGTTGCCTGTATTCAAAGAGCAGATATCCATATCTTTACTGTACTTGAATATCGATGTATGTATGCACAAATCTGAGTCATTTATTTTATAATAATGAAACTACTTTATAGTAAATTGTTGAAGTTCATTTTATAGGAGATTCTCTGGTCTGTGGAAGACTTTTGTACAGACAGTTTCATGTGATTGCCTGGTTAAAAATATCTCCTTCCCTTCACACAGCACTGTGGCTTGTCCAACCGCCAACTTCAAAACCTGTAACTTTTAGGCCTGTAGTGTCATTCAAGGGCAACTCTTGCTGTGCTAGTCTGGATAAAGAAGAAATGTCTCCCCTGACTTCCAGGGACTGTAGCCATACTTCTTACATTTTTGGTTGTGAGCCTATCCTATAACGGCTTAGCCATCTCTCCAGCCCTGTGGCTGTATTTCTAAAGGACTGCCTTATGCTGTCAATTGCAAAGTCCCATGACTCTGAGACTCCATTCTTGCCACAGAGGTAGTCTTGTGTCCTTTGTCAACATACTAAGCATGAGAACACAGGCCCACGTGATGGTAGGTAGGCTAACAACATCTTCAAAAGCACCATGGGCTGTAGAGATGACTCAGCAGTTAAAAATGGCTGCTCTTCTAGGTGTCTGGATTCCATTCCCATCTGCCTAGAACTCTACTTCCATGGGATTCAACTTTTGAATTTCAGGAAGATCAACATTTAATGGGTTCTCATATACATCTGAGAAGTATCTTGCAATTTAACCGTACTGAAAGACCAGGCATCTGTCATCCTCTGTATTGATCCATAGGTAGAATCATGGAAACCAACCTAAGTTCATTTCTGTAAAGTCAACCTCCTCACTGCATAAGTTATGTTATTAATGTAATGAACCAAATACCACTGGAAGTATAAAGGCAGCAAGCTATTCATTTATACTTGTGAAACTATTAAAAAGAGAGTTGGGGCTTGATGTTATAATATTAACCTAAAGTGCAGAAGGCCACAAGTTCAATCCCCAGTACTAAGGGAAAAAGTCTCCAGCTTGGTATATATGTCACAAATGGTTGCTCACAACCAGGGATGTTAAGGATCTCTCGAAGACTTTGTTGCTTGCAGTGAAGTCTGCAGTGGTCAAAGATGTTAGATGGGTAACAGTTATGAGTGCCGAGATGAACCACAACATCTCTTTGCCAAAGATTTGTGCCAATCCAACGTGCCATGAGCAACAATGGAAACATCTTTTATTTCTAGTTCCCATCGATGGGCATCTTTAGAAAATGAAGCAATGAAGCAATATGTGGTTTAGAAACCCAAGAGCTACTACTTTTATTTGTAATGAGAAGGGCTATTTTTATTTAGCCTCCCTTTATAATTTTATTTTTGAGAGGGGGAGGGTCTCATGTGGCTAAGGGCAAACTGCGACTTGATGTGCTACTAAGGATGACCTTGGCGTTTTGGTGTTCCTGCCTCCACTTGCCAAATGGGTTATAGGTGTGATAAAGGCTAGGTATGGTGTCTAATGCCTTGCACACGCCAAATGTGTCTTTGAGCACTGACTAGGCTTTTTATTCTTTATATTTTATTCCCCTCTAAATCCTCTTTGATGTATTAATTACGCATGCTAAGACTTTAGAATTACTTGCTTCTAATCCTTAAGCCACCTAAAATACAGGCATCTAGTCTTTATATCTTGACACCGTTTCTTTTTCTGTTGTTATTTGTTTGTTTGTTTATAATCTTTTCCTCTAACATTTCTCCTACTCTCAGTTTAGCTTAATTCAGAATATTCCTCCTTATTGTAAAGACGACACCATTTTCCCGCTGCGGTTTTTGGGATGCCTAACTTTGTTCATGCTTTTGTTTTACTGATTCGTTTGTATGGAGTGATTTTGGCTTTTGGCATTGTTCTCCAGGACCTTGGCCTCCAACAGGAACTCTGTAATTCCCATCCCGGCCCTGCTCAAGTCTAAATTTCCTCTTAATTATTTTAGTGAGCACTGCCAATCTAGACGGACCTGTCATCTTGGTTACTAACCCCAAGCCTTCATGGAAAGGCCCGTGATGCTCCAGCGAATAAAGCAATCTTGTCGATCAGCAGGTTTTCTCTTCCTCTCCTCACACACCACGCTGACAGGAGAGACGCGAGTATAATAGGAAGAAGGCAATGCTGGCGGATGTGATTTTATTTTCTTAGCCACGGACTTTCCATTCCCCAGGTATACCGCTCACCTGTTAGTTAAGCTGGGGAGAAAAATAATAAAAAACAGACGACGGTTTTAAAAGCATCATGGAGTCCATTCGCAGAGCAATTGGGAGCTCCTCAGCCCCAGGCCCCGAGCGAGCATGTGCAAGGGAAATTTGAAGGAGCGCAAATGTAGCAAGCGGATGCAAGTCAGGTCTGGAGAGACAGAAGTAGCTTTAGAATAGCCTTTGTGAGGCGGAGGAGAGAAAGCACAGCCTGAGGCTTTAAGAGCTCCTTAGGAGAGCCCACCGCTCCTGCGGTCCTCTCAACAAAAGGTTCCCAATTTGGTTTATTCATGGTAGACGAACAAAAGGCAGTGGGGCTGAGGACTGGGAGCAGGCTTTGGGACTAAACAGTTCTTGCTGTGTTTAAGAACAGATGACCCGATCTCTTCAAGGCCATCAACTATCAAACAGAAACATCAGACATCTACCAGTACAGGTTTTGAAGAAGAAAGGAAGGGTTTAAACATCTGCCTCAGATCTCAGCACACACGGTGGCTTCCAGGAAATGGGATCTGGGTTGTTACGGCTGTGTTGTTGTAGCACAAGGCTAACCCTTGGGCCGTGAGCTTCAGAGGTACCAGGAATCATCCTTTGGAGAACAGATCCTGGATTCGAGTATGTTGTAACTGAGAAGTCGTTGTGCAGTATTTGAGGAGGAGAGTGTGTGAAGAGTGGGAACCGATGTTCCTGTGTTGGTGTATGCTTATTACAGAAACATGCTATCTATGGTTTCCTTGCTTTTTAGTTTTCTAGAATAGTCTATACAGTTTATATGAGAAAGAGGGGGTGGTGGTGGTGGCTATTTGGAGACTAAGAATACACAGCAATGGTGCCAATGGCCTTTGCAACCCTAGAAAAACAAGGCAAAAAAAAAAAAGTCAAAAAAAGTGCTTCAGGGTCATTAAGGTAAGTGTGCATGGACTTAGACAATGGTGGCCCAGTCTTTCCTAGTGATTAGCGTTTTAGTCAGTTGCAGGGTAGACTCATAGAATCACTCTAATCCATTATCAAGTTTCTCCTCTATGTGGCTAATTTTAAAAACAAACGGGATGCATGAAAGGGAGAGGGAGAGAGAGAGAGAGATAAAGGAAAGTAAAAAGAAAAGGAAGGAAGGAAGGAAGAAAGGAAGGAAGGAAGTAAAAATCAGACAGGGATCCATTCAGTTTGATACTGTAGATTCCACAGAAACGGAGTTAAATCCCTTGTGATCACTTCTAAAGATCAAGCACCGACAAGAAATTCTAGTCGACAACGAAAGAAAACAAGTTCACAATCATAAATTAGAATTAAGGAACTTAAATATGATATAAAATCATTTAATCTTGCTGATTTATACTGGCTTTCAGAGGCAATTCTTCACTGACGCTTATGTTTATTGTTCTTTTGACTTTTTTAATTACAGTAAACCCCAAATTCAATTATGCACTCGCCTATATATTTCAGGCAGTAGTATTGTAAATAAAAGCAAAAACCAATTAATAATGTGCTTAGCCTAGCAAATGTGAATCAAGTATAATACAAAAAAAGATTGTGTATGTAGTTTGATCAAGGTCTGAAAGCTCTGAAAAAAAAAAAAAAACCACCTGGTTAAGCTGGAAAATCTAGAATTTGAAAAAATGACAATTCTTTTCTTTCTTTCTTTTTCTTCCTTCCTTCCTCCCTCCCTCCCTCCCTCCCTCCCTCCCTCCCTCTCTCCTTCTTTCTTTCTTTCTTTCTTTCTTTCTTTCTTTCTTTCTTTCTTTCTTTCTTTCTTCCTAAGAGCACTTGTAAATAAATTACTCCTACCATGTTATGTAAGTTGCAATTTTCTAGGTTTAGGGGTGATTTAAAAATATATGTATGCTTAAGAACTGAGGCTTTCTTATCAGCAGTCAGTGCCGTGTTTTGTTTTGTCTTTTTGTTTTCATAGCAAAAAACAACTTTTTTTTTCTAAACAAAAAAACAACTTTTTTTTTTTTTTTTTTTTTTTTTTTTGTGGACTCATCCATCCTCCTCTCCTGGCAGATGCTTTCGGGATGAGACGGCTGATCCAGCTGTGTTTTGGGTTCTTTAAACATCTCACACTATTATGGGAAATTTCATCCATGTGTTTTTGATTGCTTTACACTTAACTCATCAAAATCTTGTTGTGTAAGGTCTCTTTGATGTCCAGGGGACTTTGAGCTATTCCCCCTCCTTCCTCTTTTTATGGGACACTTTAATTTTTTTCCTCAGGAACAGGAAGTTGCAGGAATGCCAAGAAGAAATGAAGCCACCCCCCACCCTCCACACCTTCCCCTTCAGCACAGTGGTGTTTGATTGAACGCTTAAAACTTGAGAGCTCGATCTGCTTCAGGATTTGACCGAAATCACTTCACCTGGCCACTCATTTCTTGTTAAATTTGTTGCTTCTTGGTGGTTTTTGAGGTAATGAAAGGGAGTAGAGGATTATAAAGTGTTTTAGACTTAACGTGAAATCACCTGATACGTGAGTTTGTCATTTTAACCTGTGCCAAGTGTCGGACCGAAAATTGGGGATAATTATGTCTTGATCTATCTGTTACCTAGGGCTGCCTGGGAAAGGGTCTGTGTGCAGGGGGGAAAAAAAACCCATTTGAGAGATATACTTCAGCTCAGTTTTCCCAGACAGCAGAAGACAAGTATACAGATTTTGCATTTCAGTGCTTACCACAGTGAGAAGGAAATGTCATGCATGCACACACATGTGCCCACATACAAGTGTTATGTAACGAGATGAGCACTTCGAGGGAGGCATGTGGTAGTTCAAAGCCTGTGAAATAAGCACAGTAACAGTGCCTATGTCTTGGAAGAGTGTTTAACTCTGTGAAATTTAAATTAGTTAATACAGGGACAGGCCCTGAGACATTGGCTGGCCCATTGTAGCTCTCAGCGATGCAGTCAAATGTGGGTTGGAACTCGACGTCAGTGATTACCATGACCTTGCCCAAGGGCTCTCTTCTTTCTTTCCCCTCAGTTCCTTGACTACACACACTCATCATCGCTACATGAAAACGTCCTGCACATGGCTTCCCTGCATTCATGAGAGAAATGCATCACAGATGAAGCAGTCACTTGCCCAGTGTCACCAAATCGTAGTTTAAGCCAAAGTCTTCCAACTGCAGTCTGCGCTCTCTATGCTACTTCTCAAGACAAAAGTCATGACCAGCGGCAAATGTGAATAATAAAAACCACAGATCAGGACACAGCATTACAGGTGGCTTTGTGAAGGTTGTCAGAGGCCAATAACTTAACACAAAACCTGCTATTTTCTGAGGTTCATTCACTTGCAACATGAAAACCTTTCCAGAATTATTAAGTTAGAGAGAAAAGTGAGGAGTTATGGTTATAAGTGACATCTCTTTTGTCAATCTGAACTTAGCCTGTTCAGTACAAACCCTTCAGTTTCTTCTTTTCTCCCTCCTCCTTCTCTTCTTCCTCTTCTGCCTCTTTCTCCTCTTCTCCCCCTCTTCTTTTCTCCTCTGCCTCTTATTCCTCCTTCTCCTCCCCTCCTTCTTTCCTCCTTCTTCTTCCCTACTACTCTTTATTTGAGATTAGATATTAGAAAGTTAGGGTAGGAGCCGAAGGACTTGGGCAAACACTCTCATTGGAGAGATATGGTTATCTCTATATTCATATTGTGAAGCTGAAGAACCACCTTTTAAAATATTTTTCTTCACATATCCCCATCATCAATATTAGCAGACTTAATCCAACAATTTTCACCGACAGTGGCTTGTCTTTCAAAGGAGGCTGACACAATTGTGAGCGCCTCCACCTCACCCAAAATAGAGAAGAAAATGGGAGCGGAGTGGGTGGAAACATATCATATAAAATCATGTATTCTGATAGTAAGCTACTTGATAGAGTTGTGAAACAGAACAGGAAATATAGACATTTCATATTTCGAGAGCCACAGCAGAATTGAGATCAATCAGATATGAAGTTAATCATGTGAGTCACTGCAAATGTTTTTCCCCAAACTACGAAATTATTATTTTTGTTCGGTGCTTGGAGAAACAGCTTTTGGGCAAAGGGAGGGGTCTGTATTGTGTTCTACTGAGAGAGAGTATATTCTTATATTGCTCTCGGGGCTATTCTTTGCACAAATCATTAGACGAAATGATAGTCTTATCTTAATTGTAGATTTCATGAACTACAATGGAGAGGAATAATTTACCATAAATTATTGATGACTAATATAGTAGATGGTAGTTTTTCAACCTAATTTTCACCCTGGCAGCATTATTTGCTATTTATACACTTATTTAAATGACAATGATAAATAAGGTTTTTCTGAGCCCTCACATATGTCAGATACTATTCTTGGTCATTAACAGATATCAGATCATTAACCCTATACATGCATGGATAACATTATTATTGTGATTTTACAAATAGGTGAACCATGGTACAGAGGTTAGGCATCCGCCCAAGTACTCAGCTGATGGGACCAAGGCAGGAATGCAATATTCTTGTCTGAAATATGGGCCGTGTGGAAGGATCACTCATTTGTATTTCTACAGTAAAAAAACAAAAAAACAAAACAAACAATTTTGCTCTTCAAGATAAACTGCCCTCCACGGAAAAATGATGTTCTCTAGAAAGCTTTTAGGAGATAGTCTGTGTTCAGTTCATCCAGATATCCCCAAGTGTTTTGCCCACCACTAGAGTACATCAAATCATACTTTCCTTCATCCCAAGTGTGTCTGTGCATTGAGGATATCAGAGCAAAGAGTGTTGTGTTGGAAAATGATAGCCACTGTTTTTAAGAATTCTTTAAGAGGGTCAACATATGCCATGAGTGTCAATGATCTATAGGGGGACAGGATGACATGTGGGTAACAGTGCCCTAGAAATGAGTGCAAACCCTAGCCGGGCGCCTGGACTCAGGTACTGTCATTGTTAGTGCTTTCCACAGCACGTCAAGGCAACAGGACAAGGATGAGAGCTACCTTCCGAGGACTTTACTGCAGACTAGGGAATTGCATACATGGCCAACACACAAACAAATGACACAAACCAACAAACAATGCAATGGTGGGGCTGGATTAAATGGTTGGTCAGTTCCGGGCCCACACTGAAGGCCCAAGTTCAGTTCCCAGTAGGCATCTCTGGCTGCTCACAATTCTTATGGACTCCATAGGTGCCTGCATACACACACACACACACACACACACACACACACACACACACACACTTTAGAAAGCAATAAAAATAAATGTAAAAATCTGAGGCAGTGGAAACAAAGTTAAGGCCATATAAAGCTCATCACTGACAAAACTGTTTTAGAGGTGATTTGGCAGTTGGTTTATTTTAATAATTTTTTTTATTTTGTAGAAATCTTAGAATCGTTGGAAAACTTTAAAGGTAGAATGGAGAGTTTCTAGGTACACTTCACTTACAACCGCACGACCTGTATCTTATAGACTTTGGATTCTACCAATTCCGCTACTAATATCTCTTCTTGTTCCACGATATTCAGTGGGAGACCACATTATACACTGTCTCCTTTTCTCTAACACACATGTTACTCTTACTGTCCTGTGACAGTTAATCTTTTCTTATCTGTCACTTGCGAACTTTTGTAGTAAGTCAGAGGGAGTTCTCGGCGTGTGTCAAATCCTTGTGTGTTTCTGTAGGTGCAAGGGGAGAAGAAAAAAAGAGGTGAGAAGAAAAGGAAGAGTGCACATATGTACACAGAACACCCGGTCTCTGGAGGGATCACTGGAAGACACACCCAAACTTAAATGATGCTTGCAAGGGAAAGGAAACCACCAGGAAACAGAGTTTCAGGAGGAAGGAGTGGTCAGAAGTACTGAAGGCCCAAGACAAGGAGACCAAAGGAAGTTTGTTGTGATCAAGGAGCTCTGGAGAGCCAACATGCCTGTAGTAAATTTGCTAAAGGGAAAGAACAGAAGGAGACCCACGGACAGACAAGGAGCAGCTCGTGAATGGCTTGGAGAATGCTCATAAATGTGATCTCTCCTAAACGATTTCCTTCGTGCTATTTCAGAATTCAAATTCTCCCGAAAGAAAGGCCTAGGCGGAACAAAACTGGGAATATACTCACACTCAGACACAATACCAGACTAGGAGTATACGGCTGCTTCCTGAGACAATCCCAGGCCTGCCCTTCCATGGAAGATTCCGTTGGAGCAATATTTCATTATTTGGTTGTCTCCTTACTGATGTTCTTAGCTTGTGGGATTCTTTTACCCATGGATGTCACCCACTTCCCCCTCCATTGCTCCATTGATCTATCTATCTATCAAAGTCACTCAATCTGATAACAAGGATGAGCGATGCAACTGTCTTCGTGGTCTAAGGGAGTGAGCGATGTAGCTGTCTTCGCGGTCTAAGGGAATTTGTAACTCTGGGGTAAGAGGGATTCCAAAGCGGATCTCCTCAGTCCATTCTCTCTGCACTTTCTTAAAGTGGCATGTGTGAAGCTGTCTTCAAGCTGTGCGGCTCTGCATTCACGATCTGCAGTGGCTGGACTGCGGTGTCGTCTGTAATAGCTAACAGAAAAGAGTGGGAAGCGAGCTACCCACATTGCTGCTTCTGTAGTAGCTGTCAACTATATAAAGCCAGAGAATCGCAAAAGCAATAAATGGAACATCAGCCACCTTCTTCTATAGATATTCTCAAGTCTTCCGTCGCCCACAAAACTAAAGCATATGAATTGTAATGGATTTTTATAAAGGCTTCATAAAAAGTTATCTAAACGTTTGGAAACATCTGTGAGGTAGCCCAGGAATCTTATTTTTATTATTTTTGAATGAGTCCAGCTTGGGAGATCTGTGATGAATTCAATCTGGCAGTGTACAGAGTCAATCCAAGGTATAACGCTGTAGACTAAGAAGGGGCCATGCTGTGAGAATTTCCACGTTGAACCTACCCCATCTCCAACCTTCGGTGCTATGGCCCTGTAGGTTTGACCCTGGCTCTGGGTCTTCCATTTGTCAGCTCTCTGACATTGGATAAGTTACTGAAACCTGTTTAATCTTCCACTTATAGGTTATATAATGGAGGTGACATTTCTACAATCTAGAATAATTGTGAATATCCATTTATATCAAGGCTTAGCATAACGAGTCTTTCATTTTAACTGATCAGTAAAAGTTAATGATTAATGTAATCACTAATGTTAATAGGATGAAATATTTATTGTTCTTGTTAATATGTAATGCAATATTTCAAGCATTATATGACTTCAGAAAAGTCTTGAAAATCGTTATGTTTAGGCGACCTGGGGTCTGTCCATGTGAAGCTTAATTATGAGCACAATATCTAAGAAACAAAATGAAAAGAAATCAGAAAGAAAGCAAATGATTATCAAGAAGCCAAAATGGAAGTCCTAGGAAGTAAAAAAAAAAAAAATCTATGGTTTTGTGAGCATCAAGGTGGAAGGCTCACAACCTTAAGATCTATAACTTCAGATCGAGACACATCCAGAGCCTCTGGCCTCCGTACCACCCAAATGCACATGCAGATGCACACGCATGTATGCGCATGTCAAAACACACATGTGACCCACACAATTAAAATAAGTACTTTGAAAAATGCTAGGGGAAGTAGGGAGCATTCTGTCATGGGCTTCAAGACTTCGCAGGTGTAAATTATACATCAAAGATAGTATTAAAAGAAAGCTTAGTTAATTGTTAAAGAACGGCTATATAGTTAAGAAGAGTGGAGTTTTAATAAGGAAATAGTTTGGAGCTGGCCCACAATAGCTAACTAGATTAATTAGTGTCAATTATGCACACTGGCTTTACTGAAACCTTTCTATAAATCGGATTTATTTATTTTTCTCCCAGGGAGAAGTCTTGTAGTGGGTGGAAATATTTTTGCTAGCCTTTGATTGCGGCTTTCAATTCAGCCCCTCAGATCGTGTAGAGCGGCTGTGATAAGGACTGCTCCTTGGAAATGAGCAAGTATCGGGATCGTAACACCTTTAGGCCCAGCACCCCTACAAAAACCCTTGTCACTTTAGTTTAATTGCAAATTCCCCTGAGAACCTCCTCTAATGACCCATTTACATTAAAGCTTTTAAATTAGATTTCAATCTTAATTTCACTTGAAATGTTACCCTGGAGTAATCATTCCATTATAAATCATTTTATTTGATTTTTATGGAATTGCTCAATTACAAGAGAAGTATTGAAATCAAGCGAAGCGATATTGAGAGCCGTGGAGAGACAAAAGCCGATTCTGTTTGACTTTGGGAACATGTTATCAGTCAGTGCAAATCTTAGTCATTTATAAGCTACACAATGTCTTACAGTACTGAACTGTGGGATATTTTGTACTAGAGATAATTGGACTACTGTGACAGTTTGAATGAATATTGAGGCTTTAAACTTAGGCAGGAAGCATAGCCAAACACCAAGATCATTCTAGGCTGAGGTAGGATGCTTATTTCTGCTGGACAAATTGCTGACCCTGTGAGGCCATTGTTAATGACAGCAAACGCATGTCAGAAACTACCTTTCCCAGCACACCTTTGCCGCATGTATCCACGTGTGCTATGTGACTCCGTAGGCTAACCCTCACCCTAATGTACATTTTATTCTGTTGTCCCTCTACACACAGCAACTTTCCTATACAGCTAGTGTGAAAACTTCTTCAGAATGTCCATTTAAACTAATTTTATATGGAACGTGGTCCTTTTTTTTTTAAATTTGCGATATGCCACAAGAGGGCTGTGAGCTCAAAGCTCACACATACCTTTAATCTTAGCATCTGAGGCTGAGCCATGAATGACAGTGAGTTCCAGACTCGTGAGTACACAACATGGCTTTTGTAACTGTAAGCAGTAGACAGTTCAAAACCAGAGGCCACAAAAACAGTTCAAGACTCAAATGTTACAGGAGAGGGCACGGAACTTAAAGGCCGGTGACTTGTTATTTAGTTATGCACAGGGTAAGTATATTAACTACCTTTGGTTAGTGTGATAAAACACTGTGACCAAGAGTAACTTAGGGAAGATTTGATTTTCCTGTGTGGTTTCTGAGGGTCTCCGAGTCCATTCTAAGGAAAGTATAGCATGGGGGGACAGGAGCAGGAAGCTGGCTGATCACATTTCGAACTCACACAGAAAGCACAAAGAGAAAAAAAAAACAACAGGAAGTGAGGTGATCCTGTAAATGCTCAAAACCCACCCCCAGTGATGAACTGCTCCCAGCAAGGCTGCACCTCCAAAGAATACCATACCCTCCCCAAGCTGCCACCAACTGGGAACCAAGCATGCATTCACACATGAGCCTATGTGGGAAATTTATCTTTCAAACCACCACGTTTGTCACCTGACCCCTATAGACTTGTGGCCTGTCACATAATGCAAAAAATGCTTTTAGTCCAACTTCAAAATTCCCCATAGTCTTCAGCAGTCTTTGCTCTGTTTAAGAGTTTTCTGTCTAAGTCTCTTTTGAGACTAAAGACGATCTCTTAACTGTGACTATAAAAACGTGTAAGATTAATACATGAAGAACTAAGCAAACTACATCCTCTAACATACACACGATGACACAGAATAAAACGTCCCACTCCAGAAGGGATACAGAGGGGGTGGTGAGAAAAGACTGGACCAAAGCGAGAGCAGAACTTACCAGGGAAACACCAGCTCCTAGAGCTGCAGGCCCCATACCTGGAGCTTCGGTTTCAAAGGGCTTAGGTGGCCTCGTTCTTCCAGTTTTGCTGAATGCAACAGACATTGTTTTCCTCTTAGGATGGTTCCACTCCCCGTGGGAAGCTGTCCTTGGTAGGTGTCTTATGATCTGGCACCTCCAGCATCTCTATCTTTCCTCTCTCTTCTGGAAATTTTTAATATCCACTTTCTAGTTTTCCTGCACTCTAGGTAATAAGGCTACACCAATAAGAAAACAAAAGAATTCAAAGCGAAAACCCACCATCTTGCCACCTTGTCAACCATTATTTATTTGTTCTATACTCTAACTCTTCTTACTGAAAACTCCAGTTCAGCCTTGGGTCGGCCACCCATACCTAACAGGCTCTATCTGGGAAGTAGAATGGCCACACAGGCTGGGAATCAGCCAGAGATTGGAAACAGCCTAGACGTCCATCAGCAGCATGAATAGGTAATGAAAATATGACACATTTACACAACGCACAATCACACAGCTGTTAAAAATCAGTGAAATCATGAAACCCACGGATAAATGAATGGATGTAGAAAAAATATTATCCTGAGCGAGATAACCTGGACCTAGAAAGACAAACATGCGAGGTGTCTCACTCAGCCATCATCAGAGAGGCTGCTTTGATGGGAGATGGGGACTTAAAACAGAGCTCCACAGATTGTCCACCAGACGATCAGCAGAACGTGTCAGACCCTGAAGCACTGTCCTAAAAGGGATGCTTTCACATCCACCCTCTCGGGGCTCAGGGAACTATGTGGAAGAAGATGCAGAAAGACTGTGGGAGCTGATGGGAAGGAGAGCAAGTCCTTCCAGTCACAGCAGTTCTAACATATGTGAATGCACAAGGACTGTGGCTACACGCACGGGGTCTGCACGGATCCAAGTCAGATGGAGTCCTAGCTCTTAGAGGGGAACTAGACACAAGCTCCCCATCCCTAATGTAGAAACTACTGCCAACTGACAAGTGCTTGAAACAAAAACATTAGTGTTAGCCAATGGAGTAGCACTGGATATACAATCTAGAGTGAAGGGTAGGCCCCAGGCCCAACAGTAAATGGCCAAAGCGAAATGGACTCAATGTTAATTTTGAAGATGTTTTGTTTTGTCTCATAATGCCTTGAGCATTTTTAAACCTTAATTGTGTTTAGCTTACCTATTATGATTTCCAATCTTAGTGTTCTCATAGATTGTGTGTGTGTGTTTGTGTGTGTATGTGTGCATGCATTTGTGTTTCTTGTGCCTTTTGTTTGTCTGTTTACTTTGTTTTATTGACTTATTTGATTTCTAAATATAGAAAAAAAATAGGCGGGGTTGGATGGATAGGGAAGTGCAGAGGATCTGGGAGAACACAAAGAAAGAGAAACCATGATCAAAATATTTGGAAATTTATATATTGAAAAGAATGTGTTTATATGAATGATTTCTTAGGATAACTTTGAAGTAGTTGGGAAACAGGACTCTATTCCATACAAAGTTTTGAAAGTAGATATTTTCCCTTGTCTCTTTTCCTTCATAATAAGTTTTATTCTACTTCTAAAAAAATGTCAAATTCTGAGAGGAATTTATCAAAATGACCCCTTTTATTCATGCTGCAATGTTCTTCACACATTTCTGAACATTTTTGCTTTAATTATTTGGCCTAAGTTTTAAGTGAGGACAAATAGAGCTGCTGTAGCTCATGAGTGAACCGTACCTTTTATTTTTAGGACTGTCCCTGTCTTGATGACTTGTCATAATCATATTTGTGTGATATCATTATAGAAAGAACATCTGTCTTTTGACTTGGATAAAATATTTCAATAATCTTTGATTTTTTCAAAAATTGTGTTTTTTAAAAGTAACTATTTTGAACAACATATGGAGTTCTTTTGCATTTTAATTCTGACTTGCACATAGCTATTCACCAGCTCATCCTCTCCTCCATAATCTATTTAAATTATGAACCTATTTTCTTTTAACCTTTATTTTGTTTCATTAGGTTCAATGCACAAAATTTACCGCAAATTTCTCTTTACTGTCTTTACTGCTACTCACTGTTGGGCATTATATTTATATCTAAATGTATTCTCATGTCCTGGTTTGTGGATTTACATCTGATAGCTTTCTTTCTCTGTTTCTCTCTCTCTCTCTGTCTCTCTCTCTGTCTCTCTCTCTGTCTCTCTCTCTGTCTCTCTCTCTCTCTCTCTCTTTCTCAGCAGGATCTCACTTCATAACTCTGGCTGGCCTGAAATCTTCTATGCTGCCATAAAACTCATAGAAATTCACCTTCTTCTACCTTCCAAGTGCTAGAATTAAAAGCATGAGTCACTACACCTCCCCTTTCTAACACCTTCTTAAATGCACATAGGCTGTAAGTATCTGGTCCTTTATATAGAGTAGATTTACTTTGGCTTCACAGTGAACTGATAGTTTGGTTGGGTATAGAAATATTTCTCCCTTTGGGTTTTGAGTTGCTTCCTTGTCTTCTAAAAGTTCACTGTCTCTTAGTTTCTTGTATTTTTTAGATTGCTTAATTGCAAGCAATATATACTCTCCATAAAAAAAGATGCAATTTATTAAACTATTTAAGGATGCAGCATCCCAGAGAATCAGTCATAGAGATTATTTTACTAACTATAATCCAAAATGTACTTCAAGGGGCAGCTTACCGCATCCCACTACTATTGCCAATTCAATAGAGACTCATGATGTGCATGCTACCTGTTAAGCTGGAACTTCTATTATTTCCATTGTCAACTGAATCAGACAGGATGTCCTCTAGTATCTTCTTCTGAACCAATTTTTTAATCTGCTGTTACGGATAAGGTAAATGGTCTATGTTCTTGTGTAAAAGCAGCACAGTGAAAAGTATAAGGTTTCTGTCTTTGAGAAATAAGGACTTTAGGCAGTCATAAACAATGCCATCCAAGGAAAAATGGGTGATGCAAAAGCATGACAGGCACTGAAATTCGAAGTTCATCTCATTGGCTTTATTCAGACAGTGTTTTTGTATTTATTTCAGGCTGGTCATCACTATATAGCCTAGGACGGCTTTGAGCTCAAATAATTACCTTGCTTAAGCCTCTTGAGTACTAGAATAGCAGATATTGTCCCATCATACCAGGCTTCCCAATTCCATTTCTATGCTGGCCATTGGAATGAAAGTTTATGTGATTTTCCTGCCAGTCGATAGTCTGTGTTGTATGGTCTAGAAGGTAGTTTAGGTGTCTCCACATACAGAAGCAAAATAATACTATTAATTGCTAAAAATATGAGACAGAAAACCAGTGTGTCAAAACAGTGAGAAATTGGATCCCAGCAGCCTCCAGACCACCATCCCAACCATAAAAGCCATTTCCCATCTACTCAGTCTTCCAGCAGTAGCATCTATGCCACAACAAATTGCTATATATATGCTTTATGTGTACATAATAGAGCTACACTGGAAAAAGTATGAAATAAGAACTGCCTTGCCAGATTCCTAAAAGATGTTGCTGTCAGATTAGAAACGTTTTCTACATGAGCGGAAAGCAAATATGGAACTCATAAACTGACACTAGAGGAACACATCCCCCACAGCACGCCCCGTCCTTTCTCCATCACACCGAGACTTTGCTGCAGTTGACTTTTAAGCCACACCCCCGTGGCATAGCAATCCTGAAAGCATTTCTAGAAAGAGTCTTTTTTAGAGCTCCTCCTTTGAAGTTATTGCCCAACTAATATAAGTCATCTTTCACGCTATAAAATTAGTACCAGGGAATCCATGTGTAACCATTTTGTGCTTGTTCGCTATACAGTATGCTACATAGACATTTTTGAAACTATGATTTTTATTATTTTGGCATCTGAAGTTGAACTTTTTGCCATCTTGTGGGTGAGCTACTTCTGGCACCATGGGGAAGATTTTAGCCATTGAAAGATTCTCTCTTTCAAATTTCAGGGATGTTGTTGTTGTTGTTGCTGCTGCTGCTGTTGTTGTTTGTTGTTTTACAGATGTTATTTTCATTTTCTGGAAGTAAACAGATTTTGAAAGGAAGGCCTCACGTCATCATTATGGTGAACGTCTTGGTCTCAAAACAAGAAAGCTGTTAGAGCCTTTAAGTAGCTCTTATGGTAGCTTGCTCTTGAGGAGAGTTAGGTCTGAAAATATCTTGATTCTTCTCTAGTACTAGGTCTGTGTACTGATCCAAAGTTCAAACAGGGAAGTGATTTATATTTAATTGTGGATTATTACAGCAATGCCAATTAGCACCAGTTCAGGGCAAGATATTTATTGGTTTGGCTTTCATGACTTTCCTCATCCTCTTTTTTTTTTTTTTTTTTTTTTAACTTGTTAATAAATCCTTAGTTAAGGCATTTGAGGTCTGATCCTTAGACCTGAAATATTTCTCAGTATGAGAGAATAAGACAGTTCTGTTATACTCATCTCCTTACCCAAAAGGGATAGCTACCATGACATAGTACGGACCATATGTAAGTATTCAGAATGATTGCAGGATATTTCCTAGCATGATATGTATTAACAGTTGGCTAGGACAATTTTATCAAGGTGTATGAAGATCACATCAGGTTCTTTCACTGTCACACCCATAGAAGAAACTAGCCTGTGGCACGGTGCCCAGAATACCTCACTAGAAAAAGGGTTTTGAACAGATAACGGACTGCCTCCCTCAGCCCATCTTTTGATTCTTCCAGAGGTAGAATTAGTGGTCTTTTGGCAGCGGATATTTTCAGGTGGCTAAAATCAGCAGACACAAGTGTAAAAACCTAACTTCTCTATCAAAACTATAAAAAAAAATCATAATGCTCACTCATCACCATCTAGAAGAAGTAGTAATTAGCTCACGCTGATAACTCAGATGTTGACATCACTCTCAATGGTCAAGTGGCAAGAAACAGGGAATAAAGGTCACTGATGGACCGTGGAACACAACTGCCTCATGTGTCCTAGCCTGTACCTTTAACATCCATGAAATATAGTTTATCATTTTACTCTAATGTACCATGATTTTAGTTTGTGGCCAAGAAACCATTTACACTACATGGGCTTATATATATTTTACATTTTTAATGATTACCTTTTAATTATATCTTTAATTTTTTGTACTTTCACGTTTTGTCAGATTTTTAAAGATCAGTTAACGTTTCAAAAGAAAAATGTTATACATGTTCACGAGGGACATTTTTATGGATCTTACCTTGTAATGTTTTCAGTCAGCTTGATGCTGGTCTCAAGAAAGATCACACAAGAATGACATCCTTTCTAGCTTTCTGAGGCTACAGTTGCAATTCAGGTTGTAGCAAGTCTGCCCGGCATGCTCAAAGCCCTAAGTTCATGCCTAGAGCGGTAGGTCTCAACTTTCCCAAGGCTGTGACCCTTTGGAACAGTTCCTCATGTTGTGGTGACCCCCAACCACAAAATTATTTTTGTTACTACTTTAGACTGTAGTTTTTCTATCGTTATGAATTGTGGTGTAAATATCTGTGTCTTCTGATGGTCTTAGTAACCTGGCGGAATGGTCTTTCAAACTCCAAAGGGACTGAGACCCAGAGATTGAGAACCACTGCCCTAGAGCCTCACAAATAGCACATAATGACCTGTAGTCACAGTGCACTGAGGTGGACACAGGGGATCAGATTGTCAAAGTTACCCTTAGCTACACAGTGTGTGCTATGCCAGGATACATGAGATACTATAAAACAAACAAATTTTCTGGAAAAGAATTCTATAAAATCAGTACATTTTCCTTCCTTAAATGTTAAATAAATGGTCGTAAGAGAAGTCGTCTTGACCTGAAAATTGATTTTTGAAATTTTTTTCAAATACTAATTCAATTTTCTTAAGGCACAGATATATATGCTGTTGTCTTCATACATGAATAATCCTTGTTGTGGTGTGCATATTCAAGGTAGCCTACTAAAACAGAACGCCATTAACAGAGCACCTTATAAACAGGAGAGAAATATTTCTCACCATCGTGGAACTGGGATGTCTGAGATCCCGGTACCTGCATGGTGAGCACCAGTGTTTGCCTTCTTTTGACTGTAGTCTGTTGTCCGTTTGTCTCCTCACGTGGTGAGGAGCAGAGGGAGCAAGCAGGTTCTTGTAACCTTCATAATTAATTTATGTAACAACACAAATCCATCTCATTCACAGCAACTCCAGTCTTATGACCACATCTAATCATGGTTAGCTCACAAGGGTGCCATGTCCTAACACTCTTACTTTGGGATAGGGCAGAATTTTCACATTTGCATTCACACAGCCTAACAGTCATTTCAGAATGGGCACTGTTTAAAGAGCCCACCTGGGTCATGGAGGTTGTTAAATTTGTGGATATCGGGAGCCTCATGCTATCTTCTTCTTGTCCTCTCTATGCCTGTAGATTAGGGACCAATGCCACCTTGTTCCAGATGCTGGGCTTTGGTTTACAATCACAGTTTACAGTATGTCCCCATGGGTTCTGAACAAACTGGGTGTGGAGCAGGCTGAGACTGGCTCTCAGGTGGAGACTTCCTTCAAAGCTGGGACACAAAATCTGGTAGAATCTGGTCCTCTTGACTGTCTAGGGGCAATTCCTACAGAGTCAGAGCAGGATGGATGAGACAGTAGTAAAGTATAAGCCAGGGTCTTTGATCCCTGGAGAGAGCACCCCTTCTCTATGGGGGTAATGCATGGGAAAGTAAGTACTCACTAACCAGTAAGCAGGCTACTTAGCAGGTAAGAGGAATTAAATGATAGTTATACCCTAAAAGAAGCAATGGGCAGGAGTTGATGAGAGATGAATAGGGAAACGCATAGATACACATTGACAGTCTGTTACGAAAGTCTTTCAATGACTGCAAATGGTAGACAAGCAGTTTTCTAGAATTGAAAATGCTATTTTTCATCACCATCAAATCTCAGATTTCTATTTATTAGCATGCATAGACTAGTCCTAAGCTAAAGCTAACTATTTCTCTATATATTAAAAAAAAACACAACTAAAAACATTGACGTCTTTTTATGGGCTCAGGTCTAAACCTTCAGCTATTTCCTTGGAAGGGGAAGTAGCAAAGATTCAGGATGCTAAAGGGACCTTTCTTTCCTTTTCTTTTCTTTTCTCTTCTCTTCTCTTCTCTTCTCTTCTCTTCTCTTCTCTTCTCTTCTCTTCTCTTCTCTTCTCTTCTCTTCTCTTCTCTCTTCTTTTCTTTTCTTTTCTTTTCCCAGTACAGAGACCAAGAGCCCAGAACTCAGCGGAGAAAACTGACGATGTCTACTGAGAGCTATGCTGCTTGCACACTTACCTTCCAGACCTTTCTCCTTCCCCAGTGATTCAAAGGCCCGTCTCTGGATTGTGCTTCTCTCTAGGGTATAGCACAGTTGGTCTGTGTACCTGTGGATTGTGCGTCTTCAACTTCCGCTAACTGCATTTTGTAACTCCTGTTACATCTAAACTGAGCATGAATGTAGTTTTTCTCTATCCCTGAGAAATGTAGTATGACAACCCACCATGCGGCACCCATTTGCCTCTCTGTCATCAATGTGGCATATGGCTTGGGGGACACTCAGCTCAGTACAACATGGTCCTAGTTGATCCCAAACGCAAAACAATTCCATTATTTTTTTTTCTTCTGTGATTCCTTTGGGTGAATCAACTTGTTAGAAGTGTTTGGGGAGTATGCTGTAAATGCTACCAATGAGTTGAATATATGGTATGTTTTTAAATCCTGGTAAGCATTATTATAATCCGAGGAAAACTGTACTTTTGAAATGAGTAATGGCTCCCCAGTCCTTTTCCCTATGATCTTTCTGTGTCCCCACGGCTCTCTTATCAGCTTTCCTGTGGTAAACTGTGATTCAGACCTGGCTAGTCTTTTCCCCAGGATTCACTTGTCCAAGCTGATGCCGGAACAGAATCACAGGGCCTTCACTGTGTAGCTTGTATTCCTTACATTGCAAATCCTTTTTGTAGCATTGAAAGAAGACAATACCCCAACCCTGGGCTTATTTAAAACCTGCCCTGCTGTGTGGAGTTGTTGATCCCAGTCCCTTGGCACCTGTCTAAGAGAATTCTCAATCATCCTGAGGTTAGTCAAGGCACTGTCTCAGGCCTACCTTACGCAGTGGTAAAACACAGAATTCTATTCTCAGCACACCCGAAGGAGTAGAAAAGGATCTGAACAATAAGTGATTATTACTGGAGTGTTTAATACACTGATACATTCATGGGAGGAAACACAATTCCACCTCCTTTTATTGGGTGTAACAAAGCTCAAATTGGCTTTCACAAAGCAAATTTTTCCCTTTTAACTTTTAAACCCATGTGCACTTTAAAGGAAATCCAATCCACATGCCTCTAAGTTATTTGCACTTAATTCATCAAATGTTGTTTGGTAAAAGCTATTTGGTTTCCCAGAAGCCTTAGAACACTTGTTTATAGGATTTTAAAGCCCTTCTTTCCTTGAAATAGAAAGTCTCATTTTGTTCGTTTTTCCCTTCAGTATAAGCCACCAATGACTCAAACTCAAGACCCTGGTGTTCCTGGGAACCATACATCTCACTGACAGTACTGTTGTCAGGGTTTCCATGCTGTCATATCTGCCATCAACCCATGTGCTCCTTGAAGTCTGTCCTCCATTTCTACAGTGTTTTCCCCATCCTCTCAGCCAAATTTTGATACTGCTACCGCTGTATCAGTTGCGTCTAAAATTCTCGTTCTTGCTTTAGATCCTAAAATGAAATAACATAAAAAGGAAGAACCGAAAGCCATGTGATGTTGCTACTTATCAAAAGAAGACGATTGGATTTCCTTACTAAAAATATGGAGAGATCAGTGGATATCATCACTGAATATGCTCAATGTTCAACTGAGGAGCTATGCCTCAAGATAGAGCAGCATTGTTCCAACAGTGTAACTGTAATTACACTGAATTGCTATGAATTGAGGGTAAATAGCTTTTGCACTATGTTAATCATTAATAAACATCCATTCTATAGCACACACACACACACACACACACACACACACACACACACACTCAGTGCATTTTACATGTTCTCACCAGAGTCCCGTCTTAGCTCTCTTCTCCCACAGTGGTTTAGAACAAAAGATGTTCAGTAAGAATTCATCACCAGAAGGGTTGGAGAGATGTCATAGTTGGTAGAGTGATTACTTTGCCAGCACCAGGGTCTGAGTTCAAATTCACAGAGTCAGGTTGGAAAGCTAGGCACAATGTGTGCTTGAATCCTAGCACTAGGGATTTAGAGAAGAGACAGGTGAACCTCCGAGGCATGCGTGTTTCTGCTGTCAATACCCACATTTCCAAAACCCCTCATTATTATGCCAATGACAAACCCCTTTGTTGTTACTCGTGATTCTAATATTAGTTGTTATCAGACATGGACAGAAGGAACTTGAAGCGAGGCTCTGGTTCCAGCAGGTTAGCCTGTGAGGCTGTCTGTTGGGTATTTTCCGTGGTTGCCAATTGGTAGAGTGTAGCCCACGGAGGCCACTGTCAGCCTGGCATATGTTCCCGGGCTGTATAAGAAAGCTGACTAGGTCTGAACAGGAGGGGAGTGAGGAAGTATGCTGTGTTCCTCCATCACTACCGCCTCCTGCTTCCGGCTTCCGGTTCCTGCCTGACTTCCCTCAAGGATGGAATATAGCCTGGAAGATAAAATAAATCCTTTCTTCCCTGGGCTGCTTTTGGCCGTGGTGTTTATTCAGCAGAAAAATAAATATAATATCACTAAACACTCCATGTTTGACTCTTTCTCAACTCTTCACGTGCTCTGGGTACCTGCTCATTTACACGCCCAGGTTATGTGTTACATAAGGATTTACGTATTATAAATCTAAAAGCTAGGCCTGATGGTGCATGTACATATTTGGAAAGTTAAGAAACAAGAGATGCAGATTTGAGACTAGCCTAGAGCAGAGCATTAGTTTCTTTCCTTGTTTCTCTGGGAAAAAAAGAAAAAAAAAGGTAGAAGCTAATTAAGGAATAAAGGATGCATTTTGGCTCATAGTTTGAAGGAATACAGTTCACCACAGTTCCTATGGCATGGCAGAGAGTGTGAGGCAGCCGATAACGTAGCCTCTGTGGTCAGGAAACAGAGAGATGGGTGTGGTGCTTATTTTTCTTTCTTTTTTATCCCTTTGTATTTAGTCCATGAGCCCAGGGCACAGGATGTTGATACCTGCATTCCGGGTCTTCCCTCCTCTGTTAAACCTCTCTGGAAACACCCTGACAGACACCAAGATCTGTCTCCTGTGTGATTCTAAAGCCTATCGAGGGACTAATGAAGATTGACCATTACAGCAACAGGGGGAGGATTTTCTCAACACACCCATCAACAACAACAGCAGCAGCAACAACATTACCACAATAACAAACCTTTAGATGACTAAGGAATACCAACAAGGTGTTACTGCTATCCCATTTCCAGCATGCAGCACAAACCGTAGTGCGTACAGGCACTTGATGAAGATGTTGGGTAGCTGGGTAATCCCTGTGTGTGTGTAAAGCGAAAAGAGCTTCTGTTCTTTGGCTGCACCCAACTTAGATCAGAGTTCAGCTCATGTGAGTACCAACTTCATTTGTTATCTCATATAGAGAAGGGGGAAAGATGACCAACAAACGCTACCCAGAAAACTTCTTATTCCTGATTAGCTGTTTCTGATCACACACCCCAGTTGGTTTTCTTGAGTTATTCCTCACCTCTTGCCACCTTCCTTTGTCCTAGTCCCTAACTTTCTTCAACCATTGTCTTTAAAATTCACCATAGCGTTCAACCAGCGAGCAAATTGGCTAAGTAGACATGAACTGCTTTTCCTCACCATACTTCAATACGGCAGGGGAGAAACCAAAGGAATGAATGGGAGGGTTTGAACCAATGATAAATAATGATCAATGACCAAGAGAGCTTGCAGCTCACCTATTCAATCTATTTCATCTTTTAATTTCTTAGAACAAAAGTTCTAGTCCTACCTTGTTCTCTTTCTCCCTGGTATAATCTTTCCTGAGTCTCAGCCAATGCCTTTTTACCTGGTCAATACTCATCTACTGGACTCTTTCAACCCCAGAGAAACTCTCTCTCTCTGGTCTCATCTAGCTCAGACTAGTCTCAAATTCACCATGGCTCTGAGTTTAGTCTTGAGGTTTGCACTGCCACATCCACTTTATGTACTATGAACCGAGGGTCGTCTTGATGCTAGGTAAGTTCTCTACGCACTGAGTTATAGCCCCAGCTCAGCCCCAGACTGGATGTGAGTGCCTTGTGTGTGCACATGAATATTCATGTGTGTGAGAGTGCATGTGTGTAAGAAGAAGGAACAAAGGAATAAAGAGAGGGAAAGATGAAAGGCATAGGGGAGGAGAACATGACAAATGTGTTTAACTTACAATACATACAATACTTGTATAGAATATTCTTATATAGCATAGCACTATGTGCAATGAGTACACATAATGAATATTTTAAAAATAATAAGAAAAAAAGAAGCAAAAGGGTAGACTCTTCTAGATTGGATAGGTTAGAACAAATCCAACCTTGGCAAAAATTGCCCCCTGCCCCATATATTCTTTAAAGAAGTGACTGTAGAGATTGTAGTTAATATTTATCTAATTTAAAGAGGAGCCTGAGCTAGGCCTGCCATCCTAGGTATGGAGGAGGATGAGGCCAGAGAATTACAAGTTCAAGTACAGTTCAGTATAGCCTGTAAAAGGAAGGCAACCAGGATCATTTTGCGAGAGCCTGCTATAGATCGTAGTAAGAAGAGAGCTGGGAATATCGTTCAATGGTGGTGTGCTTGCCTATGATAGGCAAGGCCCCAGGAGCTCAATCCTTAGTAACAGAAAAGAAACAATTCTTGACACTCTTCACCTCTTCTCAGGTCTATATCCCAGCACAATATAACCACGTGACTTAACACTGACTAGAAGCACATAGCTCCTCTTAGCTCCTCTTAGGCTTGCCAAGGACTTCAACTATTCCTTGACCTTGAGAGTGTTGCTTACGAATGAGGCCACTGTAGAAATCTGACATGAAGCATTTGGTAAATGTGTGCTTTTAAGCCAGAAGCATAACTATATATTTTTTTCTGTATTTGAACATCTTCAGATCATTCCCCTTGTCATTGTAGTTCGATGTTTCTTGTAAGGCACCTCACTGCACGACACCTGAAATGAGCCCTCAAGAGGGCGTGTGACTCAGCCGCCACTAGCACAACTCTCAAAGCCCCAAAGCGACAAAACACTGTGTAATTGGAGTTGGCTTTGAACACTTTTGTTTTCCATTTTTTTATTAAAAGATGTTTTGCAAATAATACATTATTACACTTTTCACTCCCCCATCCTCCAAGATCCTCCTCACTTCTCTGCTCTCCCAGCTCCAAGCCCTTTCTACATTTCTCTTTAAAATAGCAAACATGCAAGCGAAGCCAGAAATAAATTTTATTTGATGAGTAATGTGCTGCCAGGGTCCATCGCATATGGAGATTATGAACAACTAATACTGTGATCTATATGATCTAAGTTGTTCATCCATTAAGAACAACAGAATCACTAAGAAGGATTTTTTTTCCTGTCTCTAACCACTGCCCTAGTATGCCTTATAACACATGAAAACTTTTCTGTTTCTCTTACTATGTCACAAGTTTAGACAGATTCATTTGTATTCGTGATTTAGAAGCGTGCAACCCAATATCACAGGTAAGTTGGATTTGAAATCCCTTTTCAGATTTGCTGCACTTTCTTTTTATCGCCATCATAAAAATCAATAAAAGTCATCACCAGGATGGCTTTATCCCAAATATGTCAGCCACCTGTGCAGTACATCTCTGGAAAAATCAGGTACAAGTATTTTCAGACTTGTCCATGAAAACTTTGGAGTTGTGTCTTCCAAAGGTGCCTGAACTTGAGAGGTACAAAGTCCCCATGTAGAGAAATCCCAACTTCAAACTATACTTTGGTATTTCCCTCAGTTTATTAAGAGAAGCTCAGGGGGAAGGAAATCTGTTAAAGACATTCTCCAAACCAGTTTTTCAGTTGGCCTCCATTCAACCCCTATGCATTTATTCAGGACAGAAGTGTGTGAGTTTACCCTAGGGAAACCCTTGCAATCTCCAGACTTAAGCTATTAAGATATCTTTTCCAAGAAGGAGTCCTAGGATCCTGTAACCCAGAAATCAGACTGCTGAATTCCCAAGGCTCCCGAGAACCGTGTATCTTTATTTCTTGGTTTTCCTGCCATCATGGAAGGGGTGAACCACTCAATGAACTTTCTTCTCTCCCCACGGTATCATGAGTGCTATCCTGAGCCCAGAAGGCACATGTAAGTCCAGGATTTTCAGGATTGGCAGTATAAATAGATCCTGGCCTCAGCAAATTCTATATATTATCTGTAATTTTTTTCTCCATGAGCTAAGCTAAGTCTCACTCTTTCTCTGGGACTTGAAATCATGGTTTCTACTAGATTATAGTTACTCAGGTGAATAAGGAGATGACACACCCTGTGGTTCCTTGGACTGAAGTAAGGACAACAGCTTCAGTCACACTGTCAGTAGGAATTGGTCTTTAGAAGAACTTATCACACTGTCAGTAGGAATTGGTCTTTAGAAGAACTTACCTAAAACAATTTAATAATAATTTGAAATCTTATCTTTAGGAACCAAAGACTATAAATAGGAACATCTTAAATATTTTTGTGTGTAATGGAAAATGAAATATTCTAGGCAGTGGTATATATTTGATTGGAGGATCTGTAGTTCAGAGGTAGATCTGTAGTTATGGGCATTCCAGAGAACAATTAGTGACTTGCATGGTGATGTAGGCATCCCAGTCAGTGGGAATGTGGACACTTGCTACTCACTCAAAATTTGCCTAGCCAGAAGTCAGATAACAGCCAACCTTCTTTTTTTTTTTTTTTTTTTAAGAGCAGGGAAACCTTTAAACAGAAAGAAAGATTTAAAGAATAAAAGCACCAAGAAAATAAAAACGCGAGTCTGCCTCCAATCAAAGCCAGTGACTTTATATACTGAAAATGAGATTTAATATATTATAAAACAGTTTTATGTAATCTCTTCCACGCTGAAGTCAGCTCCTTTGAAGGTTAACTCCCACCCAAGTGTGTATTGTTAAACGCGGGCAATTGATCCTAACTGTAGACAGCCTTGTTCCCATGCTTTGCTTCAGATGGGCTCTCTCTTCTGTAGTCATCTGCTCTCTCAGAAACCCAGAGATGAAAGGCTACCCTCCACAGTGTGTGGCCAGGCAGTGAACGTGCTGGTGACTTAAGAGGGGTTAACTGGTGAGGCCCGATACTGGATCCTGATTCCCTGAGATTCACTGGTGCAGGCAGAGCAGGCTCTGCTGTACCACGGCGCCTTGAATCACACATATCTCATAGCCGATTGCGGGTTTGCACGCAATCCTCCTCTGCTCAGGAGCACCGGTCCTGCTTCCACCTTGTCTCAGGCTTGAAAGTTCAGGTTCAAACAGGTGAAGCAGATTCCTTAAGCTAATGCCAGACATGGGAAGACTGCCAGGGAAGAGGTCTTCGTCACCACACGGGGCACAAGAAGTTAATGTTGCAGCTCTCGATGGCGCTGAATTTCATTAATTAAGTGTTAATATTTCCAGTGTGAATCATTCTAATGAAGTGTTTATTCAATGAGAGGAGGAATGGGGTGGAGCCGCGGTGTTTTAGCCATAACTCCAACAGGCGCAGAATGTCTTCGGCTTAATTACTTGAGGGGTGTCCTATGCCGCTGACATGTACAGATGTTCTCTTTACAAGAGGAGCCAGTTCAAGGAAGTAAAAATGTTCCCTTTAGAAGTCTTTATTTGCAAAAGGATTTTTAACCGACTTATGTTCTGCAGTCTTGAAGCAACGTGTGTGTTTTTAACTTTCCTCATCGCTCTGACCTGATAAGCAAAGAGAGCTCTCCCTGAGATCGTGGTTAGAGAAGATTCTTCTCATCGTGGAAGGGAAGGCATGGCTGTAGGTATCAGCTCTAAGGTGACTGACATGTCCCATAGTTGCTTGGTCACATCGAGCCAGGAGGCATAGAGGAGATAGGAAGTTGGTCCATGCTACAAACCCAAAGGCCCATAAGCCAGAGATGCACTTCTTCCAGCTGGTTCCACCTCCTGAAAGGCTCCACAACTTTCCCAAGCTAGCATCACCAGCTCAGGGCTAAGTATTCAAATATGTGTGAGGAACATTTTATATCTTAGCAGTAACAATGGGTTCTATAAATGTTTATGATATGAATCACGTACAAAATTTTGATTTCCACAATTTCCATGTTGACTAATTATAGACTGTCGTGATAACACATGTCCATGAGTAGACACTCTATGCACACATCTATACATACACTTGTTCTGCAGGCCAGGCAGAGACAAAACGGAAGACTAAATAGCAACAAGGAAAACTTTAAAATTTTGGGACTCCTTTAGATGAGTTTCCTCTCCTTTGTGACAAAGGGAAACCCTTCCTAGCCACCAGCACAGAGACCAGGTGTCTTGGATGAATTGCATCATGGGAGAATTCACCTCTCAGATTTTTAAATATACCCACTTGACTGTCCGACAGATTTGATATTTCCATCTCCTCTCCCTTCGTTGTTCTGCTGCAGGAGACACTAGAGAGCAGATTCTGCTCTTTGACTGCTATTCTCACAAGGACATGAAGACAACAAAGACTAAAACACACGTCGACTTCTTTTGACTATTCCTCTTAGAAGATGATTTCCGAACATCGTTCTCCATTACCTTTTGTCCTCATGCGGGCAGCTCTGGTTCTGCTTGTCACCGTTACAGTATTATATGTACAGAAATGGAGCCTAACAGGATGTAGTGAGTATGTTCTGAAGTATGTGTGGACCTTGCTGCTTTCCTTGCTGGTAGCCCGTGATGAGGATTCTTCCTCATGTCTTACACTTTGTGCCTTGTAGATGAGAACCAGCTCACAAACGAATGCCCAGCCCTCATCTGCCAGTGCTGTTTTCAATGAGCGACTGTTATGAAATGTTTAATTTTAAAGCTTTTGTTTTTCTTTTCATTTTTTTAAAAAAAAATTTGGTATTAATTCAAAGGAAAACAAGCATCCCAGCAAGTCAGTTCTACGAATGTTTAAACATAGCTTACAAGGATGTCATACATGGTTCACATATATGGCTCCTTAACTCATGGAGAGGAACACGTCTTGGGACATTTGCCCAGGAAAAGACATTCAACCAAAGCAGACACCACTGGATTGTTTCAACACTGTCAACTAAAGTGGAAATGCTGCTAGCAAGTGACTTCTGTTCATGGTGAACTTGGCCTGTACAAAACATGACTTCAAGATGGCTTTTTGGTAGAAACCACTGCTCGTATGTATTTGCTTCCTAGTGGTATTGGGAAACATACTGCCTGTTAGGCAAGACGCAAGCGTATCCAATCATAAAGACCTGAGAATCGTTAAGCTGTTCTTTTTAATTAAAATGTTTCAATATCCAAAGAAAAGCCCATGAAATGGGAGAGATGAAAAACATCTCTGGGTGATAAATTCATATTCGAAACCCAAAGTTGGGTCCAACAATAATTTTTTTTTGTTGCCCAAAAGATGAAAAAGATCACAAAGAAGACCCAGGCTGTGGTTGATTGGAAGGAAGTAGTTGGAACCAGCCAGTTGGTGTACAACTGTTGAACCTCATGGGGGAATCCCATTGACTACAGAGATCAGTCATTCTCATGAGTCAACTTCCAGAGAGAACTTTAAGGAAAACAGGTTTATCCCATGTCATCCTTTCATACTTCATGTACTAATTCTGCTCCTGATGTCTGTCTGTTTTAGAATTCAAGGTAAGCTACTAAATTGGGTTTGAGGATAACGTAAGCAAGCAATTATTACTTTTTAAAAAAGATTTATTTATTTTTATTTATATGAGTACACTGCAGCTGTCTTCAGACACACTAGAAAAGTGCATGGGATCCCGTTACAGATGGCTGTGAGCCACCATGTAGTTGCTGGGGAATTGAACTCAGGACCTCTGGAAGAGCAGTCAGTGTCTTAACTGCTGAGCCATCTCTCCAGCCCCAAACAAGCAATCCTTACAGTTGGAATAACATCAGCTCCTAAAAACCAATCCTTCCTGAATTGCTCCTGTTTAAAGGAAATACAGGGACAAAGAGTGGAGCAGAGCCTGAAGGAAAGGCCATCCAGAGACTGCCCCACCTGGGGATCCATCCCATATGCAGACACCAAACCCAGTCACTATTGCTGATGCCAAGAAGTGCTTGCTGACAGGCGCCTGCTACAGCTGTCTCCTGAGAGGCTCTGCCAGAGCTTGACCAATATAGAGGTGGATGCTCACAGCCAACCATTGAACTGAACATGGGAACCCCAATGGAGGAGTTAGGGGGAGAAGCCAAAGGGATTTGCAACCCCATAGGAAGAACAACAATATCAACCAACCAGATCCCCCAGAACTCCCAGGGACTAAACCACAAACCAAAGGTACACATGGAGTGACCCATGGCTCCAGCTGTATATGTAGCAGAGGATGGCCTTATCTAGCATCAATGGGCAGGGATGCCCTTGGTCCTATGAAGGCTTGATACCCCATTGTAAGGGAGTGCTGGGTGGTGAGGGGGAAACGGGTGGGTGGGGTAACGCCCTCATAGAAGCAGGGGAGGGGTATGTAATAGGGGCTTTGTGGAAGGGAAACTGGGAAAGGGGATAACATTTGAAATGTAAATAAATGAAATATCCAATTAAAAAAGGATAGAAGATACCACTCTTAACATGGAGCACGGTTATATAGCCAGTACTAACCAGAAATGATCATTGATTTATTACTTTGTATCAGTCCCTTCCAAAGAATCTGTTTCCTTTTAACAGTCTTCCTGCTGAATCCTAATAGTCTTTTGGGCAGATATTTCCAGCATATCTTAATTCATCTTAGATTATTACATTCTGGTCAACTCTCATCCAAGGGCCTGAAGACCAGTAAAACTAGAGTCATCAGTAAAACACAAAGAAATAATGACAAGTCTGGGAGTGAAGCGTGCATAAAGAGGTCTTCAGTAGTCTTTTTTACGGCGTTTTATGTCTCGATAACAAAGGGTTTTATTATTGTGGAGTTTGCTCAAGAAAGCAAACAGAACAGGAAGGCCCTATTTGCTTTGATTGAAAGACTGTTTTGTGCCTTTATGGAATGAAAAAACACCAAAAGCCTGGGTCCCTTGCAGGAATTAAGCCACAAACATCAGCCACATAGATATTGTGTGCCTTGCTTAGAAAAAGCTGATCTTTCTTTTGTCTACTCTTTTTCTTAGTTTTTTCAAAGAACATCATCTTTAGAGTTCAACCATCTTTGCAATCCTTCCTTCTTTTCTTTCTTCCTGCCTTTGTTTCTTTGTTTTTGTCCTTCCTTCTTCTTCCTTCCTTCTTCTATTTCTTCCTTTCCCAATTTCTGAGAATTTTCTTCCACTTGTGAACATCTGGGGAAAGTTAAACCAATTCAGAGATTGCATTTCATGAAAATTTTACCCGCTAAGGCAAAAGTATGTTCTGTTCCTTTTAAGGATGTCTGAATTAGAACTAAGCAAATAAACCCAGATGAGGGGGGGTCTCATCCATTCAATAGAACTTGGTATACTCCATCACATATCTCAGTGTATGCTAGCCATTGCTGCCTACATTGAAGAATATTCTGAACAAAGCTTAATTTCTATTTAAATTACCACCATCCTAATAATCTCTGGCATGTGCTGAAAGCTTACATTATATCAAGCCCATGATGTATATCACTTAATAGCCTGGAAATCTATGATGTAGAAACCCACAGTTTAGTGCTGGATATACATTACATGGTTAAGATTTTTGTTCCTGAGTAGTCAGTAGTAGAGAAGATTTTTTGGTCCTGAACTCAGGTCTCCTCATTGATGTACTTTTAGCAGTTCCATGGAGAGCGGATGTGGAAGACTGTCTCCTATACCTCTACCGTAAGTAACTTTTTGTTCACAAGGTTCTGATTGCCACCTTTAAGGAACGAAGTATATAATGTCATGGGTAAGTTAGCTCAACTGCATTCACTTGAATTGAAATTGAAAAGTGCAAAATATCCTTGACAAACTATCAACTAACCATGCACATTTCCTGGGAAATGTGAAGGAAGTTACAACCTATCTTAAATCTCTGATGTGTGGGAGGATAATTTCCCAATAAACTCAACCCTGCTACTTTGGAACATTTAAAAAATGCTAACGATTATTACCAGTGCCTCCAAACAAGACCGGCTGGAGACAGCCAGTCAGAAGCCTCAGCTGGGTTACACTTGAGTTTTATTTCCAAAAGGTAACTTAGGAGAAATGGAGTAACTATTCATTATTTCCTGTCATTTTTATATCAGTGTTTTTTGCCATGCATATTGTGCAGTAATTGCAGGAAATTAAATTTGAATTTTGTGACACAAGTATGTTGTGAATATCATAAAAAACACATATGTTCATAAATAGCAAAAAAGGAAAAGGTGATAAAATTACATTTAGAGAACTTTTACAAGCTTTTAGAAACAATGGGAAAGGGATTGTTTTAAGGTTCTTTGTTCAGACTAAATTGTGAACACATCAGTGTTTTGGTGTGGTGGGCATTTTTGAAAGTTTCTCTAGTGTGGCCTTTCTCCTAGGGCATTTTCAATGATTTCTTGTGATCAGGAGGAAATTTTAAACACTACATGCAAGGAAGTGACTTGAGAGCAATGCTTACCTCTGGCCAGTCATGACAGAGCAAACTGATGAAGCTATTCCTTGGGAATAAGTCAACAGGCCTTCTACCTGCAGTCTTTATCGTCTGCTTCCTTCGTACTCTTTCTTGTGACGTGTGCTGCTGCTCTCTCTCCAGCCAGTGGTCTTTTTTTGTTTAACTCTTTTTTCAATTATAATTATTTTACTTATTCACTTTACATCCTGCTCACTGGCCCCCTCCCAGTCACTCCCTCTCACAATTTCCCCCTCCCCCTCTCCTTCTTCTCTGAGCAGGTGCTGGCCCCCCTGGATATCCCTCCACCCTGGCATATCAAGTATCTGTGAGGCTAGGCACATCTTCTTCCACTCAGGCCAGACAAGGCAGCCCAGCCAGAAGAACATGTCCTATGTCCAGGCGACAGCTTTTGGGATAACTCCTGCTCCATTTGTTTGGGACCCACATGAAGACCAAGCTGTGCATCTGCTACATAGGTGCAGGGAGGCCTAGATCCAGCCCTCCTCAGATATTCTTTGGTTGGTGATTCAGACTGAGAGTCCCAAGGGTCCAGGTTAGTTGACTCTGTTGGTGTTCCTGTGGAGTTCCTATCCCCTTTGGGGCTTCAATTCTTCCCCCTGGTCTTCCATAAGAGTTCCCACACTCTATCCACTGTTTGGTTGTGGGTGCCGGCATCTGTCTGAGTCAGCTGCTGGGTGGGTGGAGCCTCTCAGAAGACAGCCATGCTAGACTCCTGTCTGCAATCATAACAGAGTATCATTAAGAGTGTCAGGGATTGGTGCTTGCCCATGGGATGAATCTCAAATTGGGCCAGTTTTTGTTTGGTTGTTCCCTCAGTCTCTGTTCCCTGAATTTCTTGTAGACAGGATAAATTTCCGGTTGATAGTTTTGTGGGGTCGATGTCCCCATTGTTCTACTGGGGTTCCTCCTGTCTACAGGTTCCAGATCTCCAATTCTGTGAGTCACAGTTATGGACATGCCCATTGATTCTTGAGTGCCTCTCTTCTTCCAGCTCTCTTCCTGGAGATGCCCCCCCCTACTCCCTCACCCCTGTCAGCTGCAGATTTCATTCATTCTCATGGCCATCTGATCACTCCTCCTGTCCCTCCCCACACCTGATGCTGAGCTCCCCATCCCCCTCTCCATCCCCTCCCTCCCAGTTCCCTCCCTCTATCTATCTCTTATCACTATTTTATCCTCCCTCCTAAATGAGATTCAATCATCCTCACCTGAGCCTTTCTTCTTGTTTAGCTTCTTTGGGTCTGTGGAGTGTAACATGGGTATCCTGAATTTTTTGACTAGTATCCACTTATAAGTGAGTATATACGATGCATGTCCTTTTGGGACTGGATTACCTCACTCAGGATGATCTTCTCAAGGTCTATTCACTTGCCCACAAAACTCACAGTGTCTTTGTCTTTAATAGCTGAATAGTAGTCCACTGTGTAGATGGACCACATTTTCTTTGTTCATCCTCAGTTGAGGGACATCTAGGTTGTTTCCTGGTTCTGGCTATTATGAATAAAGCTGCTGTGTACATAGTTGAGCAAGTGTCTTTGTGGGATGGTGAAGCATCTTTTGGATATGCCCAGGAGTGGTAGAGCTGGATCTTGAGGTAGAACTATTCTCAGTTTTCTGAGAAACTGCCAAATTGATTCCCAAAGTGGTGGTCCGGGTTTGCACTCTCAGCAGCAATGGAAGAGTGTTCCCCTTGCTCTATCTTTTTACCTGCAGTCTTTTTAAGGACACTGAATGCATCGTGATGACGAAATCTTGCCATTTGTAGGTTCGGTGGTTTCTTTTGTTGACACGGTGCAAGAGGGCACGGTGGATGTCTGGATGGGGACTTGAAGTCACCATCACTATCTCAAACCCAGCTCGCACTGTCTCCAGGTCTCCAGTAGTTCTCTTCAGAAACACACACACACACACACACACACACACACACACACACACACACACAAAACAAATAAAAAAAAAAAAAAAAGCCCTTCCATATTCTTATCATGAATGGTAGGATTCATTTAACATAGAATTTTTTTTTTGGTAGCTGGGGAGGAAATTCATTCTAACAAAGCTAAATCCCCAACCCCTGAGAAATTATTAACCACTGCCTTCTACTCGATTGATGCTACCCAGAACTGACATGTTTTATAAGTGCACAACTTTCTGTTAAATTCTTCACAACTATTCAAGTGCCATGAGCACTCCTGTTCAAAGAGTTTGGAAGCACTTAGGGGTCAAGTAAATGATGTCAACTTCACCATTGAAAACTAATTGCTAGAGAGTTTTGTAAAAGTTTTCATTCCTTGTAAATAAAAATTATGTCTCAATGGTTGCTCCACAGCCTTCTGGATGCTTACACAGTATTTCTGCCTCTATCCTAGGCCAACCTTGTCCTGGGCTTTCCCAAAGCAAGGCCACTCACTCTTTCTTGACTATGCTGTTTCTGCTGCTGTAGCCAGGTTCTAAGCTATGGAGAGGTAAGTCTTGTCTCTCCTATATCATTATCTATAGTTAAGTGCTAAGTTGGTGGGTTGATAAATTTATTTTATTTTTATATTTGACTTCTTTGTGGAAAATTTATGTTAAAGAAATACTTATATTGAAGCTCAACAAATCAGAAAAGTAGTTCTGGAAATAGGAGCTAACCTGAGATCCTGGAATCTACCGTGAAGTCCTAAAAAGAGTCGCAAACCCCCCAAGGATGAGCACTAATCAAGGACCACAAGGACAGCATCAGTCTCCAAGTTCCCAAGAAGCAGTGGGAAAACAAGAATGCGAAGAGCATTAAGGTGAACCTGATGTGACCTTTCATTGTTATCTGTTAACTTCCATATCTTCCTTGATTCTATCTCAGGATCTCTCTCTCTCTCTTTCTCTCTCTCTCTCTCTCTCTCTCTCTCTCTCTCTCTCTCTCTCTCTCTCCAGAGAGAGAGAGATCTGTGAGTGCCCATCCAGATTTGGGGAACCATCACTTCTTCTCCTGACTTCCCCATTTCCCCTTCTTCATTCACTTACCATCCAATCTAACCCTCATTTCCACACTGTGCTCCCCACAGCACATCTTTTTAGATCCCATGATACATTTGCACATGGCCCACAATCACGTAGCTCCTAAGTTAAGAACCAGGGAGTGAGTGATCCCAGGTTCTGCGTTCTTCACAGTGAAGCTAAACCCTCTTCAAGAACTACATCATGCCATCATCTGATGTGCAAACCCCAAGCTTCAGGAAGATTTCCCTCCTCCTGAGAGCATCAGACTCCTACACCTCTGTCCAATTGTCTCCTTTGGCACAAGATCCGAATCGAAACCCATCTTCAAAGCTGCATGCCCACTTTCCGACCCTCCTTGCTTTCAATAGGAAAAAGGAAAAAACCTCCATGACTATTTGATGCAGGTTTGGGACTCAAGTCACAGGCAAGAAGGAATAAGAATTTAGCGTATTTTTCTCAGCAGAACACCATGAACTTTTAATAATCTAAAAGGTGTTTTTGAGAGTCATCTTTCCTGCCGTCTCTCTTCTGAGACAAGGCACACCTTCAGTTATAGTCCTTCTTTCTAGTTTATAATATCTTTTATTTTCTTTTTGTTGAAAGGCTCAACTCTAGTCGGAGGAGAGTGCTGTGGTAATGGGGCTCAATAGGGCCCTGCTTCCTAAAGCATTTTATCACCTAAACCAAAGAATACTGCTTTTGTGCACCAGACAGCCTTGTAAGACAATGCCTCTGCTGTACACCGTAGGCTTTCAAGTAATAATCTCAGTGTCAGTTATAGATTGTCTCTTTTGCAGCTTTCAGTCAATGGGACCACATAAAGCTGCTCTCTCCCACAACGTTACAGGTTACTGCCACTGCCTTTGGCTGTTCTTCAGAACTTGTTAGGATTCAGTGGCTGAAGCTACCACACCCTTGGATCATTAGACATAAAGAAACTGAGCTGGTACCACATCTGGAGGCTTCCTCCTTACTGGCTGTCCTTTAAAGGGCTTGATGGTGCTAGGCATGCTACTAGGGGTGAAACAATTATCAACGACAATTGCCAACAATTATCAACAGTGAACCCAGAGCGCTATGCTAACACCTAACCTGGCGAGGTACGTCTGCTGGCAAAATAGTAGAATGAGTGCTATGTGAATAACCAACCACATTCTGGTTCGATTGAAAATATGGTGCAAAACACAAAACCCATGCCTAGCATTGTTAATCGGGCTAAAACCTCATGGCTGACTAGGTCATTGGGGAACTCATGAAGACCCTATGGGAGAACGTAATATGATTATGAGAAAATGTTTCCTACGTTATCTTTATAGCCATAGAATAGTTCTTTTTCATCCCTCAGTGGAGAACTATGTTTTCTATGGTAGGTGACAGTGAGTATAGAGGCCCACAGCTAGTTATTGTGCTGAGGATAAGAGAACATGGAGTGTCAAGTTCTAAATGGGCAGTTAGATTACATACACCCAAAGCTCAAAGATCATGGCGGAAGAGGGAAGGGAGAGATTGTAAGGACTAGAGAAAATAGACATTTGCAGAGAAACGGCATTTGCCAGCCATGACAGCACCATTGCCCAAGGACACACAGTAGCTGTTATTGTTTGAATAACAAGGCCAAACCAGCACAAATATTGACATGGACGAGAGACGGGTTCCTGATGCCCCACCCTTATCTGAAGCACTATTAGCAAGTGGTGGCTGCTGTGGGAAGGAGAGTCAATGTCCTTCAGGGATGGTGACTTTCATAGGCTAGAAATGCTTGATAGATGCCCCTGTAGGCAACAGTAAGTGGACTCAGGGCCTTTTGTTCGTTTGCTTGTTTTCAAGAGCATATGGAGTTGAGAAGAAAAAATGGTGGGGGGAGGTAGGTTCGGGAGAAGTTGATGAGAGAGTGATGGGGCTGGATCTGATAAAAATAAATTATATACGCATACAAAATTCTCAAAAAAAAATTGAAGATAGGCTGACTAGGAGAAGACGCTTAACAGAAAACAGAAACTTACTTTCAAGTATAAATGAGAAAAGAGAGTAACCTCCCTTGTAGCGGAGCTTATCTGTGTTTAATGTGGTGACTAAAAGAATTTGTAGAAAATTCACCATGAGGCAGAATCGCCCAGGTAGGCTTTGAAGATCCCCATTCATTACACTCTTTCCAGAGACATTAAATAACCTGTTTAAATACGAAGATAATGGCGGTTTTAAGTGATCAAAGCTCTTTGGGAATAATTACCTGCTTATGTTAAAAGCAGTTTTTCTTTTAAGTATCTTCAACCCTTTCTTGTTGACTTCTCTTACATGTTATACGTATCATTTTTTAATGAGGATAGACTCATCTGAGTAAAGATGAATTTACTATACCGTCAACAGAGTGATTCCTCACCATTTAGTGGCTTTCTAGTCAGTAATGTTATACCTGAGCATGTCTTAGGAATATGGTTTTGCAAGGATACTCCCCTGAAACGATATCTTATGTGCATGTGCATGCACATTCATGTGTGTGTGTGTGTGTGTGTGTGTGTGTGTGTGTGTGTGTGTGTGTGAGAGTGAGAGAGAGAGAGAGAGAGAGAGAGAGAGAGAGAGAGAGAGATTGTTTTAAAAATGTTAGTGCGATTACACACGTAACTTAGTGGTAAAGTTAGAATGTACAGCCCATTCTCATGGGGATGGGATAGGCACAAAAAAGACCCTGTTCTATCACAGAAAATTCATTATAGGTGTTTGGAGGAAAAGGCACCCTCAACCACGATAAACACAATTCTTCTTGGCCAAAATGGAATGATGGGGCTTGGGTTTAACTCTGAAACAGACTGAGTGTGAAAGGACAGCTTCCAAAAGAAAGCACAAACAACAGGCAATTAAAAACAGTTTAAGACAATTAAATCAACCAGCTCCCTTAGACTACTGCCTTGGGAGGTTTGCTAGGTTACAGAACAGGTAAGGGAAACTCTGCAAAGCCAGGGAGCATCCAGGATTGGAAGGGCCAGTGCTGACAGAATGAGGGCAAGATGGTTAGGTTAGGAAAGCTGGAGTATGTGGAAAGAGGCAGACCTAGCAGTGAGCATGGAGAAGGAACTCCGGTGGTTTGCACAGGGTCCCATAGAACAGTAGCTGGATGCTGATGAGATACAAGTGTCAGGAAGCTATCCAAGGTCCCAAAGACACACACACACACACACACACACACACACACACACACACACACACACACTATATTCCCAACCATCTACTCTCTATCATATAGATTCCTGTGAAGATCATCTGCATGTGCTGAAAGCAATTTTTCCTTTAAGTGCCTTAAACATCTGAGTGCTAACAATTACAAGGTATTGGTGGGAATTACTCCAGACAAGCTTGTATTACTAGTGCAGAACAATTAACCCCAGAAATAGAACAACTATGTCCGGCCTAACAAATCCTAACAATAGGACTGGAATGGGTGAACTTTTCCCCAAGTAACTTAATTACACTGAAGAACCAAACATGAGAATATTTATAGAAATAAAATAGGCAGTGTCCCCAAAAGGATTCAACAATGAAGGAAAGTCAGGAAAAAGAAGCAATCAAACAGGCGTAAGATTACAACTGCTGGATGTGACAAGACAGTGTTATAACTGTAGGTTTCTTAGTTAAATAAATTTTTTAAAATGTCTGATGTGGACATTCAAACATGAGCACTGCAGCGTCTGGGACTAAGAACAAATTGTACTGGACATTTCAGGGATGAAAAGACCAGTAAGCGTGAAGACACCAGGGAAAGCACACTGGTCCATCCATTTTAAAGGGACGTGGAGAGAAGAAGCCAATTTATGAAAGGAACAGAACATTACGGAACTGCAGAACGAACTTCATGGCTTAATGCAAGCTTAAATGGAGACCCCAATGGGGAGGGGCGATAAGATTGAAATTTTTCCAAACCCGATGAATGGCATTATCCTATTGATTCAAGAAACTCAATGAAGCTCAAGTTTAAATATCATAAAGAAAACTACAGGCCATAGGAGAAGCCAGATGAGTCAAGACCATCTCTAATGAGTGCCGTGCCCAACCTCGACCAGCAAGGAAGACATGACCAGAGAAGATCTTCTTCAAGCAGTTTTACTCAGGAACCTTGATACAATCTTCTGATCTCAGGGAACCCCTGCACCACACTTAAATAGCTAGCGCTGGCCAATCCTAGCAAGCCACGTTGGGTCATGCAGATAGGCTGTCACTATGCAGAAGATAGCAGGCCAGGCAGGCATAGCCAAATAAGGACTTGTTTACTGCAAGGAGCGCTCACCGTTGGGAGGGTGGAAGGCGGTAACCAGCGCCATCTTTGAGGCGCAGCACGTCGCAGCCCCCTACAAATGAGAAAACCCCAAATGCAGCTAGAGGAGGAGGAAGACATGTCTACCCATACTGTGTAATAAAAGATAAGAATTTAAGTGATTTTTTTTTTAAAACTAAACCAATGAAGTTTTAAATGAAACAAATGCCAATCTAGACTTTCATATCAAAAAATGTCTTTTGGAATCAAAGGTTGTTTAATATACCTTTTAAACATGAAAGCTGAAAGAATTAATCACTGTCAGACTTAAACTGATGAAACAGTTTCAGGAGTGGGGGGGACAATAATGGCATTCAGGAGAGAAGGAAAGACGGATCAGGAAAAGGAATGAAATGTCTTGGAAATGAAATCTTCATTGGTAAACACACACCGGTTTCCGTCAGTATTTCAATTGCTTTGCGACGTAACTGACTAAGGAAAAGCAATCATGGAGCATGAAGGCTATAACATATTGGAAAATAAAACGTTGCACCACAGGGACCCACACCCTAGAGAACTGCGTGGCCCTGTGCACCTCTAGTGCGCTATGTGAAATGGGACGTGAGGTTGTGTAGAGTATGACGAGATGAATTATTGCTGACTGCCCTAAGCACCAAGGCAACCACTAAAGTAACAGAGACTAATAAGTAATAGGCCAATACAGAAAACAATAAAAATCATTTTAAAAACAAGGTTGCTGAAAGTGTAAAGAAACAAGAAAGATAACAGGAAAAGGATGGGAAACAGAACACCATGCTAAGACTTAGCAAGAGATGCTAGAGTCTACTCTTCTACCTACTGAAAGATAAAGTGAATTTCAGCCCAGACTATATTACAAGAAATATGGTTGTTTTACTATAAAGAAAGGGTCAATTACTCGGCGGAATATAGCAGTCCAAATACTGTGCAGCATGGTTAATGTTATGTGCAGGCATGTTTCAGGCACAGGTGACATAGCTGTCTCTATTTTTTTAATAATATGTATGACTAGTACATTTTTAGATCAAAGATTATACTATATTTTATTTGAGATTTCCACTCAGCATTTCCACATAATCAGTTTAGGAACCATTTCTTCTTTCTAGATCCTTACTATTAAATTAAAAATAATCTGACACTACTTGGGCTATACATTCTTTTTTTAAAAAAAAAAAGAATTGGATATTTTATTTATTTACATTTCAAATGTTATTCCCATTCCAGGTTTCCCCTCTGCAAACCCCCTATCCCATTTGCCCTTACCCTGCTTCTATGAAGGTGCTCCCCCACCTACCCACACACTCCCACATCACCACCCTAGCATTCCTCTACACTGGGGCATCAAGTCTTCACAGGACCAAGGGCCTCTCCTCCCATTGATGCCAGGTAAGTCCCCTTCACCTCCTTCAGTCCTTCCCGTAACTCCTCCATTAGGGTCCCTATGATCAGTCCAATGGTTAGCATCCACATCTGTATTTGTGAGGATCTGGCAGAACCTCTCAGGAGACAGCTATATCAGCTTCCTGTCAGCAAGCACTTCTTGGCCTTTCCTTCAGTCTCTGCTCCAATCTTTATCCCTGTATTTTCTTTAGGCAGGAGCAATTCTAGGTTAAAATTTTGGAGATGGGTGGGTGGCCCCATCCCTTAAACTGGGAGCCATGCCTAACCTCTGGATATGGTCTCAAAAGGTTCTCTTTACCCACTGTGTGTTATTTCAGCTAATGTCATTCCTGTGGGGGTCCTGGGAGGCTTTTGCTTTCCTGGCATCTGGGACTTTCTGGTTGCTACATCCAGTTTCCCATCCCCCATTGATACCCACCTTTGTTCATTGTCCTGACCCTTTGTACATCTCCTCCACACACACCCCATACCTGATTCTGCACTTCTTCCTCTCCTCCTCCTCTCTTCCTCCCAAGTTCCTCCCACCCTCTAATTCCTTTGATTATTTTGTTCCAATTTTAAGTAGGACCGAAGCATCCACTCTTTGGTCTTCCTTCCTCTTGAGCATCATGTAGTCCGCAAGTTGTATCATGGGTATTTCAAGATCTTTCCCTAATATCCACTTACCAGTGAGTACAGACCATGGGTGGTTTTTTTGTTTGTTTGTTTGTTCGTTTGTTTTTGTTTTTGTTTTTTGTTTTTGTGTGTGTGACTGAGTTACCTCACTCAGGATGATACTTTCTAGATATATCCATATGTCTGTTATTTTCATGCAGTTATTGTTTTTAATAGCTTAGTAGTGCTCCATTGTATAAATGCACCACATTTTCTATATCCATCCCTCTCTTGAGGAACATCTGGGTGTTTCCAGTTTCTTGCTATTATAAATATGGCTGCTATGAACCATAGTGGAGTAGGTGTCCTTATTAAATGTTGGAGCATCTTTTGGGTTATATGCTCAGGAATGGTATAGCTGGGTCCTCAGGTAGTACTATGTCCAATTTTCTGAGGAACTGCCAGACTGATTTCCAGAGTGGTTGTGTCAGTTTGCAATCCCACCAGCAATGGAGGAGTGTTCCTCTTTCTCCACATCCTCGCCAGCATCTCAGTTTTGACCTTTGCTATTCTAACTGGTGCGAGGTGGAAACTCAGGGTTGTTTTAATTTGCATTTCCCTGATGACTAAGGATGTTGAACATTTCTTTAGGTGCTTCTCGGCCATTTGAAGATTCCTCAGTTGAAAATTCTTTGTTTAGCTCTGTTCCCCATTTTTAAATAAGGTTATTTGGCTCTCTGGAGTCTAACTTCTTGAGTTCTTTGTATATATTGGATATTAGCCCTCTATCAGATGTAGGATTGATAAAGACCTTTTCCCAATCTGTTGGTTGCCATTTTGTCCTATTGACAGTATCCTTTGCCTTACAGAAACTTTGCAATTTTGTGAGTTCCTATTTGTCGATTCTTTATCTTAGAGTATAAGCTATTGGTGTTTTGTTCAGGAAATTTTCCCCTTGTGCTCATGTATTCAAGGCTCTTCCCCACTTTTTCTTCTATTAGTTTCAGTTTTATGTGGAGGTCCTTGATCCACTTGGACTTGAGCTTTGTACAGGGAGATAAGAATGCATCAATTTGCATTGCTCTGCATGTTGACCGCTAGTTGAATCAGCACCATTTGTTGAAAATGCTGTCCTTTTCCCACTGGATGGTCTTATGTTCTTTGTCAAAGATCAAGTGACCATTGCTGTGTCATTTATGGGTCTTCAATTCTATTCCATTGATCTACCTGTCTATCTCTGTATCAGTACCATGCAGTTTTTATCACTATATGCTCTGCAGTACAGATTGAGGTCAGGGATGATGATTTGACCAGATGTTCTTTTATTGTTGAGAACAGTTTTCACTATCCTGCATTTTTTCGTTATTCCAAACGAATTTGCAAATTACTCTTTCTAGCTCTATAAAAAATTGAGTTGGAATTTTGATGGGGATTGCATTTAATCTGTAGATTGCTTTTGGCAAGATGGCCATTTTAAATTTATTAATCCTGCCTATCCATGAGCATGGGAGATCTTTACATCTTCTGAGGCCTTCTTCCATTTTTTTCCTCAGAGACTTGAAGTTCTTGCAATATAGCTCTTTCAGTTGTTTGGTTAGAGTCACACCAGGATATTTTATATATTTGTGACTATTGTGAAGGGTGTTATTTCCACGATTTCTTTATCACCCTTTTTATCTTTTGAGTAGAGGAAGGCTACTGATTTGTTTGAGATAATTTTCTATCCAGCCACCTTGATGAAGTTGTTTATCAGGTTTAGTAGTTCTCTGGTGGAATTTTTGGGATCACTTAAGTATTCCATCATATCATCTGCAAATAGTGACATTTTGACATCTTCCTTTCTAATTTGTATCCCTTTGACCTTTTTTTGTTGTCTAATTGCACTGGCTAGGACTTTGAGTACTATATTGAATAGGTAGGTAGAGAGTGGGTAGCCTTATCTGATTGTAGTGGGATTGCTTCAAGTTTCTCTCCATTTAGTTTGATGTTGGTTACTGTTTTGCTGTATATTGTTTTTACTATGTTTAGGTATGGGCTTTGAATTCCTGACTTTTATCATGAAGGGGTGTTGAATTGTGTCAAATGCTTTCTCAGCATCTAATGAGATGATCATGTGTTTTTTTCCCTTTGAGTTTGTTTATATAATGGATTATGTGAATGGAATTCCATATATTGAACTATCCCTGAATCCTGAGATGAAGCCTACTTGATCACGGTGAATGATCATTTTGATTTGTTCTTGGATGTGGTTTGCCAGGATTTTATTGTGTATTTTTGCATCGTCATTCATGAGGGAAATTGGTCCTTCCTTTGTAGGGTCTTTGTGTGGTTTAAGGGTAATTGTGATTAGAGAATGAATTGGATAGTGTAAAGACAATTACTTTGTGGAATAGTTTGAAGAGTTGGTATTAGGTCTTCTTTGAAGGTCTGATAGAATTCTGCACCAAACCCATCTGGTGCTGAACTTTTTTTGGTTGGGAGACTTTTAAAGTCTGCTTCTATTTCTTTAGGAGTTATAGAACTGTTTAGATGGTTGATCTGATCCCAATTTAACTTTGGTACCTGGTATCTGTCTAGAAAATTGTCCATTTCATCCAGATTTTCCAGTTTTTTTTTTTGAGTATTTGTTTTTGTAGTAGGAGCTGATAATTTTTTGAATTTTCTCAGGTTCTGTTATTATGTCTCCCTTTTCATTTCTGATTTTCTTAATTTGGATACTGTCTCTGTATCTCTGGTTATTCTGGCTAAGGGTTTATCTATCTTGATTTTCTCAAAGAACCAGGTCCTGGTTTTGTTGATTCTTTGTATAGTTCTTTTTGTTTCTACTTGGCTGATTTCAGCTCTGAGCTTGATCATTTCCTGTCATCTACTTCTCTTGGGTGAATTTGCTTCTTTTTGTTCTATAGCTTTCAGGTACACTGTCAAGCTGCTAGTGTATGTGCTCTCCAGTTTCTTTTTAGAGCCACTTGGAACTCTGGGCTTTCCTCTTAGCACTTCTTTTTTTTTTTTTTTTTTTTTGGTTTTTTTTTTTTTTTTTGTGTTCATAAAAGGGCCTGAGACCCTGATAGTATGCATGGGATTATTTTAATGTATCAACAATGCCAAATGGTCAATCAGAGCTTCCAGGGACTGAAAGCCACTATAAAAGACTATTACATTTGGATGATTTCTGGACTCTGTGACCTTATAGGTAGTCCAATGAATATCCTAGTAAGAAAGCACCAGTGGAAGGGGAAGCCCTGGGTCCAATGCTAAGACTGAACCCCAGGGTGAACTAGATTGTTGGGGAGGGCTGCAATAGGGGGGAGGATGGGACCAGTGGGAACACTGAACCCCATAAAAAGGGGGCAATGGGGGAGGAGGGAGGGGGGGGGGATGTTTGCCCAGAAACCGGGAAAGGGAATAACACTCGAAATGTAAATAAGAAATACTCAAGTTAATAAAAAAAAATGGAACACATGCATAACAAATATAAAAAAAAAAGAGTGGGGTATTGAAGTCTCTCACTATTACTGTGTGAGGTACAATGTGTGCTTTGAGCTTTAGTAGAGTTTCTTTTATGAATGTGGGAACCCTTGCATTAGGAGCATAGATGTTCAGAATTGAGAGTTCATCTTGGTAGATTTTTCCTTCGATGAGTATGAAGTGTCCTTCCTTATCTTTTTTGATAAATTTTGGCTGAAAGTCAATTGTATTTGATATTAGAATGGCTACTCCAGCTTGTTTCTTGAGACCATTTGCTTGGAAAAAAATTCCCCAGCCTTTTACTCCTAGTTTGTGTCTGTCTTTGTCACTGAGGTGTGTTTCCTTTATGCAGCAAAGTGCTGGTTCTTGTTTACCTATCCAGTCTGTTAGTCTATGCCTTTTTTTGGGGGGGGGATTGAGTCCATTGATGTTAAGAGATATTAAGGACTAGTGATTGTTGATTCCTGTTATTCTTTTTGTTAGAGGTAGAATTATGCTTGTGTGGCTATCTTCTTTTGGGTTAGTTGGAAGATCACTTTCTTGCTTTTTCTAGGATGTAGTTTCCCTCTTTGTGTTGGAGTTTTCCTTCTATTATCCTTTGTAGGGCTGAATTTGTGGAAAGGTATTATGTTAATATGGTTTTGTCATGGAATATATTGGTTTCTCTATCTATGGTAATTGAGAGTTTTGCTGGGTATAGTAGCCTGAGCTGGCATTTGTGTTCTCTTAGGATCTGTTGACATCTGCCCAAGATCTTCTAGCTTTCATAGTTTCTGTTGAGAAGTCTGGTGTAATTCTGATATGTCTGCCTTTTAGGTTACTTGACCTCTTCCCCTTACTTCTTTTACTATTCTTTCTTTGCTTTGTGCATTTGGTGTTTTGTCTATTATCTGGCGGGAGGAATTTCTTTTCTGGTCTAATCTATTTGGAGTTCTGTAGGATTCTTGTATGTTTTTGGGTATTTTGTTCTTTAGGCTAGGGAAGTTTTCTTCTGTAATTTTGTTGAAGATATTTACTGGCCCTTTTAAGTTGAGAATCTTCACTGTCTTCTATTATCCTTAAGTTTGATCTTCTCATTTTTTCTTGGATTTCCTGGATATTTTGGGTTAGGAGCATTTTGCATTTTGACTGTTGTGTCAATGTTTTCTATGGTATCTTCTGCCCCTGAGATTCTCTCTTCTATCTCTTGTATTCTGTTGGTGATGTCTATGTCTCCTGATCACTTTCCTAGGTTTTCTATCTCTAGGATTGCCTCCCTTTGTGATTTCTTTAGTTTCTTTTTCTATTTTTAGATGCTGGATAGTTTTGTTCAATTCCTTCACCTATTTGATTGTGTTTTTCTGTAATTCTTTAAGGCATTTCTGTGTTTCCTCTTTAAGGGCTTCTACCTGTTTACCTGTGTTCTCCTGTATTTCTTTAAGTGAGTCATTTATGTCCTTCTTACAGTCCTATATAATCATCATGAGATGTGATTTTTAAATCAGAATCTTGCTCTTTTGGTGTGTTGGGGTATCCAGGGATTGCTGTCATGGGAGAACTGGGTTCTGATGATAACAAGTGGCCTTGGTTTCTGTTGCTTAGGTTCTTGGTCTTGCCTCTTGCCATATGGTTATTTCTGGTGTTAGCTGGTCTTCCTGTCTCTGATTGTGGCTTGTTAGTCCTGTGAGCCTGTGTATCAGCACTCCTGGGAGACCAGCTCTCTCTGGGCAGAATTTGTGTATGGAGAGCTGTGGCACAAGGTCAGCTCTGATCTTGATGGAAACCGGAAGGATCCTGACTCAGACTGTTCCTCAGTTCCTGTGTCCTTAGGGCTCCAGGCAGGACCTCTTTGGGCCAGGTAATTGAGCAGAAGTGGTGGTCTTACCTGTGCTCTCAGGTGCGTCAGCACTCATGGGAGATTGTCAGGATTTGGGTACAGAGAGCTGTGGTACAGGGGACTAGTACATTTTAACTGATATACCCAGACCATTTACATACAATGCCTATGGTAATGTTTCAAGTTAAATCTCTTCTCTGATGGGAAATACATAGCTTGTTTTATTTTAGGGTGTGTTTTTAGGGCATGATTAGTATATCTTGTGGAGCTCAGCACTGGGTTTCCCAGTGTCCTTCTGTAAATGATAGTCACAATAAGATAGACATTGTTGGGAGAGTCATGTGATGTAAGCTTCCTAGGAAAGAGGCTTTGAAGATTTCTCTGAGACACCAAAACAAAATTTCATCATGATGAAATTTTAAAGGTGGGATACAGAAAAATAAAATGTCTCATTCAAGTGTTTTGAGTCAACCAGAACAAGGGCTACCTAGCTTTGGACAATATCTCTTTCCTTTCATCCTACGCTAGTGATGTGAAGCCAAGCACGTACACACTTAATATTCCTTTGTGGTTAATGATGCTATTAGAAGTAAACAGCAGTTGATTGTGCTTGCCAAATAGTGCTTCTCCCTGTATTTTGACACAACCTTCTTTTATTCCAGCTTTCTCTGGAAATTGGCAATGATAATGACATAATATAGAGGTTAGAATTGCCAATAATTATTAGCACAGTCACGATATTTACATAAATGCCAAATTTGATGTAACACCAAAGTTGCATTTGACATCCATGCTATTGCAGCTTGGAACACAAAGGCTCAGTGCTGTGGAAATGCCAACTGAATGGTTTTAAATCTTACCGGAGCTATCTGCACTGCTTTAAACCAAGGAGTGTATCATATGTAAAGGCTAGATACACCACATTTAGAAGAGACAAATATATGAATACAATAGAAAATGTGTGTGTGTGTGTGTGTGTGTGTATGAAATATGAGACTCATAGTGATTAGAGTTCTCTCTTTAAAAATCATAGCGTTGCAAAGATTGACTACAAAAATTGAGACAATTTGTCTGAGCCCCCAAGAAATGAAGTGAAATAAATAAAGCCAGCAAGAAAGTGATGGCCGCTGACTCCTTGCCTAGTTATTCCTCTGAGAGCATGTTTCATTTGTGAGGTGATTAATTATGACTAAAATCTCAAGATGCACAGAGGCCATTTATATTAGTATATGCATATATACATGCACACATATGTATGTGTGCTTATCACATGGCAAACTGGTGAGGGAACTACTGGAGAAATGAGAGAGTGATACTTAGGTACAAGTAAGTGATGTAACAGGACCAACACATCAAGCAGAAGCAGATAGTAACTGCACTCTGTCCTCAAGCATCCCAGATCATCTTCTGTTCCATGTCTCAACACCGTTCAAAGGGTATAAGGGAATACATCTTTCAGGTCCCTGGGAATCCCCTTCCATGGTCTTTATTGCTCTTTACAATTGAGGTCTTCTCCCTACACATTGCCTACTTCCAGATCAATCTCTTGAGCTACCAAAGAGAATCTGGCTTTGGATTTTTCTCACTATCTCTCCCATCTTTCATTCTTTGTTTGTGTCAACACCTTCTCTGACGGAGAGAGAAGCTCAGTTCCTTTGCTAGCTCTGGGTCCTCCCAGGCAACCACCCCACAACCCACTGGCATTACTTTCCCTTCATCTTTGCTTCTTGATTTAGATCCTCTTGCTCGCCTCATCCTTCCCAGAAGGATGCTCTTCCAGAAGCTCCCCATGCTGCCTTCCGGTATACCAGCTGAGGATGAGCAGGGGCAGAACGGTGCTGTTACTGTGCTCCATCGTGCAGAATGGTCGTCTGTATTATAAAAGCCATCTCAGATATTTCCATTCCACATAAAGTCACAAGTCCAAGATTAGTTTAGCTGAAGTGTTTATTATAGCTGCTTCCTAACAGAGTCACCCCTCTAAGAGGAATTCTACTCTCCTATAACACAGAAATGGATTATTCTTTTTTAATATTGGGCCATGGTCCTTCCTTATCTGTATTTTTGCTTCCTTCAGTTCCAACTACATGGAGCCAACTGTGGTTCCAAAATATTCACAGCAAAATAATACAGATACTCAGTTCATGTTTGAGTATGCCAGCTACTCTGAGGGGTGTGGTCAAATCATGGTTCTTCATGATCTGACCAGTCCAGGATGTGAACCTTGCCTTTTCTTTCCCATCTATTTTATCTATGTTGCATGTCCATTCATAATTAGTAGTCACCTTAAAAATAAGTTCAAATGACGTCTATTTTAGTTAATGATGGTCCCAGTACATAAAAGTTGTGCAGACAGCAAATTGAGTAGGACATACTTCCTTTCAGGGGAAAAGTGAAAATTATCAATAAATTTTAAAAAAGGAAAATTTTTGCGTACTGATGTACTGAGATTGCCAATCTATAGTGTAACAAGATACTTTAAAATAACTTTCACTTGATTTTATACATTATATTTTATATGTAACATATTGTATATTGTTATAATTCCATTTTATTATTGTTGCTGCTAATTCTCACTATGCTTAGATTATGAATTAAACTTTACTATAGGTATTATGTATAGAAAAAGTGTATTGTGTGTGTGTCCAGTGTTCATGTGTGTGTGAGTGTGTGTGTGTGTGTGTGTGTGTGTGTGTGTGTGTTTTGATCTATGTCTGTTTTCAGAAATCTATGAAGGACCTTGGAAACTATCACCATTAATAAGGGGAGCCTACAGCATTGCAGTAGAATCTGCCTGCCATACAGCATAATGCATACTGTACTTTTGGAAAGGTAGTTTCTTTTAAACAATTAAAAGCTTGTTGCATCCACATTTAAGCTTTCACATGGCTATATCAGCACCAATTTAACCTTTCTGAGAGCTGAATGTTATTTTTATTTTTACTCATTAAAAAAATTGATGCCCTAAAGAGTCCTAAAACGTGACTATAAAACCGTAATACTGATTTACTTATAGATCTTTGCCATAAGGGAATGGAGACCTCTGCTTGGGTAGAAAACAGAAATGCAAATATTTGGAGGACATTGTCTTATGTTATAAATTTGTCTGGAGTGATCACAGCTTCATGGTATGTTTGGATACTCTCCCAGATCCACCACCCAAGGTAGTATCTGAAAGCTGGTAGCTGCCCACGCAATGGGTACTGCATTATCAAGTGAGTATATTAATGAATGTTATAATTCTACCAGTCCTGACTCAATAGTGTAAGAAGTAAGACAAACTAAAAAGCCACTTCCAGCAGCTCATTTAGAGCGTTTCTCACAGTCATTGTCTTAGTCTATGTTCTTTTTTTTTTTTTTTTTCGGAGCTGGGGACCGAACTCAGGGCCTTGCACTTGCTAGGCAAGCGCTCTACCACTGAGCTAAATCCCCAACCCCTTAGTCCATGTTCTATTGCTGTGAAGAGACACCATGACCAAGGCCACTATCAAAAAGGAAAACATTTAATTGGGGCTGGCTTACAGATTCAGAGGTTTAGGCCATTATCATCATGTCACGTTGGGGAGCATGGCAGCCTAAAGGCAGGCATGGTGATGGAGAGGTAGCTGGGAGTTCTACATCCAGATCCACAGGGGGAGAGAGGAGGGGGCAAAGGAAGAGGGAGAGGGAGAGGGAGAGGGAGGGGGAGGGAGAGGGAGGAGGGAGAGGAAGGAGGGGAGGGGGGAGGGGAGGGGAGGGAGGGGGGAGGGGAGGGGAGGGAGGGAGAGGGAGAGGGAGAGGGAGGGGAGGGAGGGGGAGAGGGAGAGGGGAGGGAGAGACTGGGCATGGCTTGAGCATTTAAAACCCTAAAGCCCATCCCCACTGACACACCTCTTCCAACAAGACCATACTACTCCAATAAGGCCACACTTCGTAATCTTTCTCAAGTGTTGCCACTCCATGGTGATTAAGAATCAAATCTATGAGCCTATGGGGGCATTTTTATTCAAACCACCATAGTCACCTTCCTAAGAAATTCTTTTTTCAACCAGTCTTCAATTTTTACTTAAATAATAATTATTAAAGGGCCAATACACTTCATTTTAAAAGTCCAGTTATACTACTTTCACTGGAGAAAAGTATAGAGTAAGCATTTGAATTCTCTGGGTGCTGCCCTGAGTCATACAACAAATGAAAAAACAATCTTTTTAAGAAAACGTCCTCCATCTCTGTGAAAACTTTATGAGTCAGCACATTTGTGTTGTTTGGTCCGCTCGCTCTGTGCTTAGTCATGAAGATTTGCCCTGGGCATATGTAATCAAGGCAATCCAGGTTTTTTCTCCTATCTCCAGGTCTTGAGCTATTGGTTAATTTAGGGAAGAATAGATTGATGATACTTTGCACCCCTCCTCTTCAGTCTCATGGTACAGAAGCTAAGCTGTGTTCCGACTAGTTTCCTATGAGAGAATGGGTTTGTTCTCACTTTAAAATACTCTACAATACCACAGAGATTTATTCTTGCACATTCTCCATACTGCATCAACTGATTAATGCAGAAATAAACCATTATATTTCTGGTGAATTAATTTTTGACAGGGATGCCAAAATATTGATAGGAGGAATTTTTTTGTTCTGAAGAAGTACTGAAGAAGTGACTGGATATGCATATGGGTGAATGAAACTTGCTCCTTAAGTCTGGAGTATATGATAATTCATAATAGACTATCTAGTTCAATGTAAGAGTTCAAATCACAGAACTCTTAGAAGAAAACATAGGCATGCACATCTATGACCTCAGTAGCTGTGACTCCAGAGGTAGGAGAAACAAAAATGTACTCAACCAGCTGAGTCCCTTCAAGACAAGGCTAAACCTTTGACCCTTAAAATTAGCTAAAAATATGAAGTGTAGAGACAAAGAGAAGTAAAGGTTTGCTTTTCAAAACTCAGATACTTCAGAAAGGGACTAATTCCCCAGAACTCCCAGTATCTCTAAGTAGTAGAGTTTAGTAGTACTTTGGCAAGAGAGCTTGTAACATGTTGTGTTCTATCAAAGGTGCTTTATTGTGTATAACAACATGGCCATGTAGTTTTTCTCCGTATTTCAATTGTTGCAGTAAATTTTATTGATTGGCACTTTTTATAGCATTTAACTTTATTGCTGTGATATACTCAATATTGTTATTATACAACCTTGAATTTTGTGTTGAATTGACTATTCACTGTTTTTCTTAATTAAAATAATATCTTTTTTGTGTGTTTTCATGGAAACATTACATATACTTACTGGCCTTAAGAAATGGATTTTAAAAATGTTATGTGCTTTTCCACACTGTAGAATTATTGTGATTGGTATTATATCTCTGTGAATGCTTCAAAAAATTCACCAGCCCATCTGATAGGGTTTCCTTTGCAGGGATATTTTAATATGTGAATTATTTTAAAAGTTAGGGATTTCTTCATATTAGTTTTAGTTAGTTGTAATTTTTAATGATATTTATTTATTTAAAATTTTTATTAAATTATTTTATTTATTAATTAAAATTATTTTTCTAAAATCTTAATATTCTTTTCTACACCATTTTCTGATCATTAGTGGTAATCAGTTTATCTTGTTAAATTTCCCAATTAACTAATGACTTCTTGGTTCTTTTTCCTGGTCAGTCACATTAGGGAATCACTAATTTTCATTATTCTTTTTATTGAATTGATTTTTTATTTTCTTGATTTCTCTGTGTAACATTTTTTCTCTATTTTGTTAATATAAACTCTTTTCTTTATTGCTTTCTTCATATATTTAGCATTTAATATGAAATTAATCTCCTAATTTTTTTTTGAGACAGGGTTTCTCTATATAGACCTGACTATCCTGGAACTCACTCTGTAAACCAGGCTGGCCTAGAATTCAAAAATCTGCCTGTTTCTGCTTCCCAAGTGCTGAGACTAAAGTCGTGTGTCGCCATACTCAGGGAGAACTTCTTTTCCTAAATTCTTAAGAAGAACACTTACCTCATTGGTTTTCTTGGCTCACGGACTTATAAAATGTTTGCTTCCTTCATGACCTTTTGGTTCCCTTTTTATTCTGATTCCTAATTCTTTGACACATGCACTTTCATACTTTTTGTTTACTTTATAAACATTGCCTTGCTAATGCTTTTGTCCTTTTCACATTAATTCTAGAGCAGTTAGAGAGCACACTGCAATGTCAGCATCACGGTGTCTGGTGACAGTCCGCACATAACCTTTCCTGTGCTTTAATGGCCACTGCAATGAACTTGAGAAGAACCCAGACTCTGCTGTCATTTGATTTGTTGGTCTTATCTTCCCATTAGAGTAAACTTGTTAAGTTTTTGCTTCATACGGTCTAAATGTTTATTCATATCCTGACTGTTTTTAATGTTGCAGAAAAATGGGCTAAAAATCTCCTGCTGTGTTTGGAAATTAATCTATTTCTGGTTTCTTGGTTCATCCCAATTCTAGAGATGTAAAAATGTGAGGATGTATGGCATAGAATCAATACAATTAGGAAAAATATTGCTTATTTGGAAACACAAAAATGCAGATTTTTTGCTTAATATAGTAATAAGGTAGTGAATGTATATTCATGCCAATTGAAACAACAGAAAGATGTGGGATGTCTAGCATTCGACCTTCTGTGTGGGAAGTAAGGATATACTGTGGAAAGTAACCTATAGCTTACCTAAGTATCTGCCGAGCTAAGAGACAGACCTAAATCTGTGTGTGCAATACAGGCCTCATCTTCAGTACCCTGGAGAAAGAATTTCTACTTGGGGTTTCATAGATACTTTGCAATTATCTGGGCATGTAACAATGACTTAAAACATACACAAATTTTTGTGTTCATACATGTATATGTATGCATATATGCGTGTGTATGTATTCATGTATCTGGACAGGGTTTCTATCTTCTCACCAACTTAACCCACAGAAGGAAGCAAGAATCACTGCTCTGAAGCCAACTGAATATTAGCCTGCCCTGAAAAATGCAAACCCAAGGGGAAAAAGATAAGGGCATGCCAGCTAAAAACAGATTCCCCACATTTCCAGGCATCCTCCCTAGTGAAGTCAGCCCAGTTTTTCCAGGTGGCTCTAGTGAGGCTGGAGGAGTTGACGAAAAAACAGGAAAGAATTCCTCCATCCTTACCTAATCCTGCATCAAGGTTACTATGAGTAACACATCTTTATGTCTTTGCTGTCTCATTGGCTATCTCCCTCTGTGCTCCTGGATCTTTAATGAGGACCAGTTGAGTGACATAGGATGTGGGGACCACCATGTCTCTTAGAGCCTAGTGTCTCTCTTTTTAGATGTGTTGGGGGAGTCTAAGAAATATCTTCCTGGGAGGCACTGAGTGCATTCCATATGTCAGGTACTCTGCAGCTGCCGACAGCATGAAAGTCTGTTATCCAAGAGTGTTGTTTGTTCCTGGATACATTTCTGCTATGGCAACAAGCCTAAGACACGGCTTAAGTCTGATCCTGGCCTGTGATCTTACCCCCCTTTTTCCACGTTTTATTTATAAACACTCCATCATGACAGTTGATGACAGGGTCACACCAGGAGGAAGACCGCTGTGAAAGGAATCTCAGAGACAGGAAAGATCAATTCAAGTTCAGAGGCCTTTTTCCAGGTCTCTGCTCTCTGGATCGCTAGCATGGAAAACTGGATTAGCTGCCTTCTTTGTCCAAAGGAATGATCAAATGTGCTGAAGACTTCACTGTAAGACTCACGGAGAAGACTGAAGAGACAAACTTTATCTGAGAGGGTCATGAACACACACATACACAAACACATGTACAAACACACACACAAACACACAAACACACACACACAAACACACATACACATACAACACACACACACACACACACACACACAAACACACACACACAAACACACAAACACACACACACAAACACACACACACACACACACAAACACACACACACACACACACACACACAACACACACACACAAACACACACAAAAAAACACACACACACAAACACACACACACACACACACACAAACACACACAAACACACACACACACACACACAAACACACACACACACACAAACACACACACACACACAAACACACAAAAACACACACACACAACACACACACACACACACACACACACACACAACACACACAAAAACACACAAACACAAACACACACACACACACACACAACATACACACATACACAAACACACACACAAACACACATAAACACAACAAACACACACACACACACACACACACACAACACACCCATGCATTCTAAAACCAAGTAATGAGGAAAAGTATATTTTGAATATCATTTATAATATGACTTTGGTATATATAACATAGTGTTAATGCCTCAAGTTCAGTCCAGTTTTTGTGTTACTTACTTTCCTGTAGATAGTTGACTTCTGAGCTTTGTATTTGTCATTGCCTAATAGAAATCCACAATTTTATTATCAGATCATTTTCATTATTCTTGACAATTTCGTATGTGCGAACACTCAATGATACATGATTACATTGACCGCCCTTTTCCCCTCTTCTCCCATACCCTCTGATGCGTCACTGCCCCAACTTCCTGTCTCTGCATAGGCACACCCTTTTTGATAACTCACTAAATCCAGTTAGTCCCCTGGATATACACATAGGTACATGCACTGGAGCACCGGAAATCTGCCAGTGGGAAGACTCTGAAGAAATAATGATGCCTCCTCCTGTAGCCACTGTCAACCATCAGACACTCCTCATGCAGGAGTTGGAGGTAGCATGAGCATCCCCCATCTGTGCCAGAATCCTGGCTGGCTTGATCTTCTTATGCAGGTCTTGAGCAGTTTGACCACATCCATTGTGAGTTCGCAAGTGAGATAGCCAAGTCCAGGTGGCATCATTTTACTGTAATCTTCCTCACCCTCTCTGAATCTTGGGTTAATGATGATGATGTACCATTTCAAGCTGGCCGCCAGTCTCAACATTATACTCATGTCTTAACCAGCAGCCTACAGTTAGGTTGCTATTCAAGGCTCTACATGCCCAACAAGTAAACTGACAAAGTAGTTAAAACTTACAATGAAGAACATTACACATGCTCTTTCAAAAAAAGCCATAATTACTTATTTACCATTATGATTGTTATTTGAGTCTATTTTCCATCTAATCCCGCACGAAATTCTTCCAGGCTATCATAGGATTTTATGATCATTATCCCAATAATTCTGCAATATTTCATCTAGTTGAAGTAATCTAAATAAACAATTTTATGTAATTGGATATCAGGAGTCTTAAGAGAAATTGTTCCATAGAAACTTAAATTAAAAAATATATTACTTTCTAACCACAAAATTTCCATAGTAGAATTAACAGGCCCAAGGATACAGATGTAATGTTAAACATGGGTGTTCAGTGTACTTGATGCTATATTATGTGAAAATTTCCCTTCTCCTTCAGGGCACCCTGCTATTATTTTTACTCTGTGTGTCTCTCACCTTCTGTTTGGTCGCCCATTTTCAGGGATGGTTGTCTTTGAGTCCAAAGCTTGGGCCTAGTCACAGTGATTTTATCCCCCTGTTGAGTTATTAGCTTAGTAAAAGAATATCATTCTGTTCCTTTCAACACATCCAAGGGTCCACAGGAATGGCTTCTTAGACTCTCAAAGCCAATGAAGAATTTAGTGATCTTTTTTGTCCTTTCCTTCATTTTGGCCATTGTTGGATGGAGGCGTAACTCATAGACTAACAATAGTTAGCCTATGATTCATTTGATTTGATAAAATACCTAAAAACAACAAGTGAGAAGTGGAGAAAGGTTCACTTGGTTGTGACTTGACAGCACACCAGGGCAGGAGAGGGATAGCAGGAAGCAGCTTTTGGCTACTGTGCCAGCCGAGCAAGTCACTTTGCTCACACATGACCAGGATGATAGCGACGCAAACACTAGACAGGAAGCAAGGTCAGGAGAGTTACGTCGGGGCCTTCTCCCCAGTGACCCACTTCTTCCAACTCTGCTAACAGCTCCTCTTATAAAAGTTTCCAGAATCTTCTAAAACAAACTCATTAGGCAGCCTTACAGTAGTCGAAGACATGATGAGCCTCTGAGGGACATTTTAGATTCAAAACATCAGGGGTGGATTTCATGAGATGGTGATGGCTAGCCCTAACTGACATAGCCCAGAAAAAAAGAAACGTAGTCCATAAGACTTGTTGAACAAACAAATGAGCCAAGGTTTAAGCATCTTTCTGGGAAATCTCTTCATGACAAATTACGAGGTCTAAACCTTGGTTTTTGATTGTTGTTAAGATTAGTGAATCGGGCCTTCTCCTGTGTGTAACTGTGAACATTAAAAATGATTAACCCTATCAGACAGAAGGTTATTAAAGGTTTGAAACAATTCTTTTCTTGTCAGCAATGAGCTAATATGTCAGTTTCATTGGCATACATGAAAAAACAAGTATACTTGCGTATGAATACATACACATGCCTATGCACACATAGGCATATTGTTGGAACATACACATACACATTTCTGTTAAATTATCTACATATGACAACTGTTAGGGCTGGCTCTGCAGTGGTTTTCCAAACCACAGGAAGTTGAGTCATTTTTTGTTTTGTTTTGTTTTAACGCAGATCCTCACACTCTAGACAGTCCAAGTGATTTGCAAAGATTTGAGTAATGACATCAGAGGTTGATGACAGGTTGAATGAATAACCCATTTTATTAAAATATCTTTAGTATTGTGACCTGGGACCACACTCCGACCCTTAATCATGTTCCTTGTTATTCTGTAGCTGAGGTTTCCATGCGTTTTCATGGGCTCTTACTGAAAAGGAGAAAACACAGTCCTCATGTCTTGGACAACAGTGGTTGTGGATCTATGGCTTAGACTTCTTTTGTTGGTAGCTGCCATATTCTAAAGAATAATTCAGGGTGATAGTGCAAAGACATCTTTAAAACCATTTCCAATTGGTTGCATTGAAAGTTATTGAATAAAGTGCAAAATTTAAGGCAGTGGTAACTAGAGGTAGACTATAAATGTTTTCTAGCATAGCAAATGTGAGAGAGCTTGGAGAGCTATTACTCTGGGGAGGGGGAATGAGGAAATATAAATGAATGAAGTCTTGACTGGTGTTTTAAGGCTTTTATTTCTTATGTCCAAAACATTTTCATTGATCTTTTCAGATGCGAATAATAGTTGAACAAAACACATTTTCAAGCTGTAGAATACAATAAAGAGTATTTTATACATAGTACCAAGGAATATAGATTCACGGCCTTCCAGGGGGCCCACTGCATTAAAATGACGGAAGTTCTCCTAGCTGATCATGCCAGCAGCAGATCTGAACTTCTCCGGGATATTCAGGATTTGGCACTGTGACATTTCCTGCCTTCCCCCTGTTACAATCCAGTTAACCTGGCTTGTGGCTGCACAGTCCAGATGGAGAGGATTAATTACCTCCCAGCCAAGAACGCAGAGGGCTTATATGGCACCCAGCAAATGCCCATTGGCCTTCTGCTTTTGAATAGGAAAGAGTGAGATGCCAGGCAGTGGCCATCCGCACCATTCAGCTTTGTTGGTCTAGGCTGAAGAGATGTCCCACTTTCACCATATTTACAGATGGGCTGGCTTGGTACCTCAGGAAGGACACATCTTTCTGTCCTACCCCCAGTTTGACTCAAGAAAGACCCAGATTGTGCTGAGAAGCCCCATGAATCTATGATGACCGCTACCACGCAGGCTTCAGCCGCCTTCCTTTTTATTCCCCATGTACAACAGGATCAGTTCACTTCCTGTTTTAAACAGAGCAGCTCGACTGCCTCTGCTACAAAGCCACAGAGAGCTGTTTACGGAGTGGATCTTGCAAAGCCCGTCCAGTTCCCTGCATGCGGGGGTCTCCACTGCTAGGACACAGCAATAAGCTCACTGAATCAAGGCTGAGCTCTCACTGCCTGTACGGAGCAGCAGGAATGACGGGTTTTCCTTTGCCTGCTTTTTGCTTGAGTGCATGATCTGGGCTATTTGCAAGTATTTGCATAATCATTAGCCATAGGATATGCAATCAACCCACACATTGGCTTGTCCTAAAACAAATGGGGTGAAAAGATGGTAATTTTGGGCACATGTTCTCTCTAGCCCCACCTCAGATCCTTTCCTTTACCCCTGTAGAGGCTTGGAGTCACCTTTTCCGAGCCCATCTCTTGACTTAACAGATCTAATACTTGTCGTATTTTTTTAATGGAACTTAAAGTCAACTGTGATATACATTTAGGCATGGAGTCACTGTGTTAAGATGGCGCGCTGGGCAACCCATGAAACTTGCTGCTCACTTCCAACAGTGCGGCATGCTCTGCTTGTGGCGTTTGCTAGTCGCCCATAGAAGGCATGCTACGTCTTCAGTCTGTAGAATATAGTTTCCTGCTGGTGACCCAGTCAAAACACGTGAGAGCCTATAAGACATGTCCATTTCTAGAGTAGCGCTAAGTAGAGATTGGTTTTCAGAACTGGGGCCCTGAGTGGCGTATCCCCTGGGATATGCAATTGGAAGATACTTTAACTTATAAAACTGGTGGCAGTGACTGGTTGATTGGCAAATGGCCTATTTTATCGAGCTCCAACTCTTACATTCTACTGTGGTGTTCAGAGACTTGCCTGTGCTCAGTGTGTCTGGAGTGTGGAAACAAGCATAGGTCTTCTAGGATTAAGGTTGTGACTTTCCACAGCGTCGCTCTCATCTGGACAATCTCACCTCCGAGTAAGAAGTGGAGGTTGGAGGGTGTGCACGTAGCATCCTAAAAGAGAGGGGACAAAGGAGAGGACAGTAGTAATGAGAGCTAGAAGCATTATTCCTACAGGTGTGTCCTCTGACCTCCACAAGCCGTTCCTGACCAATACTTTGGAGATTTTTTTTTAGGGAGACTTTCTTCCTCTTGTCATGCTAGAGTCTTTGGTAGCTGTACTGTTCTTGTGCGGGTGTGCAGGCAAGCTATGAGCAAACCCACGGTGAAGGAAAGGACTGAGGAGGCAAAGCTGGGCAAATTTAAGCGCATCTTTTGTAGAACTTCTTTCAAGGGTGAGGTGAAGATCCCACTTCCTTCCTCCCCACTTCTAAGTCTTGGCTTGTTTCCCACAGTGTTGGACTTCTGCTAAGAGTAGATGAAGTGTCCTGAAGAAATGGCTTCTCTCATAACTGCAGGACTTCACTCAGGACTCCAGGAAGTAGAGAAACCATCTCTCTTGGCTGACACGGGCTGACTGAGTAACAGAGATGGCAGCTGCCAGGTGAGCCCCAGTGTTTGCCAAGGGGGACGCACTGAAGAGAATGTTGATTCGCACCTGCCCTGTGGGCTTTTGATTTGAGTACGGGCCCAGGCTAAGCCCCAGAGCAGACAGCTCTATCTCTTTCCTAGGAATACCCGACAAGAAAAATGTAGTCGGAAATCTCCACCTTCCTCTTATTACGTATCTGAATGAGCTCTCCACCTGCCTGATTCTAAATGGCCACCTTCACCTCCGAGAAGAGGCCCACAAGTCCTTGCAGGAGCTTCTTGGCCTTGGCAGATGCAGTAGCTTCATTCAGATTCCAGCAAAGAGGAGTTGGCAGGGCATGAATAAGGGCAGAAGGTAATTGAGGAGCTCGGGCTAGTTTCAAGGCAGGACAGAGCCCAGCTCTACAAGCCGAGCTGGAAGCACGTTACAGCGTGTGCCAGATGTCATAAAGAGCTGCTGAGCTCGACGGGCTTTCTGGTGCTCCGGAGTAAATCAATCACCGGACTGCAATTGCTGCTCTGCCACAGACCCGGAGCTAATGCGAGTTCCCCATCCCCCACCCCCACCCGGGCGCACCAGTGCCACCATCGAAGCCAGTAGCGGGGAGGCGAGGAGTCCGCAGAGCTGATGCCAGGGGCAAGAGACAAAGGGGACTCTTTTTTCAACATGGAGAAAAGCCCCGGAGTGAATACGGCCCTCAACAGCTGTGCTCTCTTTCCCATGGCGGCTGGACGTGTTGGGGGGGTGCTAACTGTGATCCTGGAGAGATGCTCAGAGCCAAGCAGCCATGTGCAGGCGAGCAGGGGTTGTCTCGGGAGAAAAAAAAGGGGGGGGGGTTTAAAACTGAACAGACGTAGAGAGCCGGTGAAGGAAGTGGCGTGGTGGACCCCTCTTGTGTGCTACCTCGGCAACTTGATCGTACCGTTCTTGAAACACACGTTACAGTGATGCGGTCTTTGAAAGAACAGCTCTTCTTTGGGGAACTATTGCCGTGTTCCAGGCACATTATGATAGGTTGAAGAGACTAGAGGCTTTAATGATTTTTCCTAAAGACACATGGACGCTGCTAGAGAACTAGGTTAGTTGGTAAAGGACAGTAGCAGAATACAAGCCCATAATTTGCATAGAAAGCTGGGTTGCTGGGTCTGGGAATCGCACAGCTGGGCTGGTGAAGGGAGGTGGATCCCTTCGGTTCTCTGGGCAACCAACATAGCCAAACTGGTGAGTTCTAGGTAAAGAAAGATCCGGTCTCAAAACAAGGCAGTGCCTTTAAGAATGACCTCTATGGTTGACTTCTGGTCTCTAAAAACACATGCATATCCCTCACACATATATCCACATACCTGCACAAAACATGCACATACATGTACTAAGAAAAATTTTTTTTAAAAAAAGTCTAAAGAATGTGTGTGTAGCTATTGGGAGGGAAGATGGCTTCCAAAGCTAGGTCCTTCTTGCTTCTTTGAAAGCCACAAACTTGTCCACTTGGCCACTGAACTTCTCAGTTCTGAACCAAGCTCTTCATAAGAGTTTTATAGATTCATAAATGACGGTGTCTCTGGTCAAGAAAAGACAATAAATCAAAGCCAAGCGGCTTGGAGACTAAAGTGAGAATATTCTCTGGGAGCCAGAGAGAGGGACATACATTGGACATATGGTCGAAGATTGAAGTTTTCCGTTCTCTCTCTGTGTAATAGCCCTGGCAGACAGCTAATAAGGGAAACATATTGCAGAAAGGAATCTTCTCTCTCTGAGTGTGTGACATGGATTTCTGGTAGCAGTAGAGTTTGGTGACAACAAAATGGTCTGACAAAGGACAAACTCAGCCCTTCCCCTTCTAGTGGGATGGACAGCCAAGAGTCCTGAGCGAGTCCTTTTGAGGATGGACCAACTTCATCCCGAGGGCTTGTTAGAGACCCTTTCCTTCCAACCAGGCATGGGGTCATCCAATTTACAGAATAAGTCAGGATGCTTTTGAGAAAGATAGATGCTCCTGTTTAGTGTCTATAAAAGAACAGAGGAAGCTCTGTTAGAGTCGATAGTAAAACTTTCAGCATGGAAATATCTTCGCTTGCCTGGGGGATGGAAATCACTTTGGGGTGCAAGTGATGGGAAAGCCTATTTCTGCCAACAGAAAACCCCCAGGTCCCTTTGGATCCCTGTGTTTCCAGCTATTTCAATCAAGGTAAAGGACCGAGGAGCACAGCTCCTTGGGGTGGGGTGGAGTCCATGGAGGCTTTTAGCAAACTGACGAAGGAGAAGAGAAGTCTGTTCAGACATCGAAGCCTCCTTGCTATGCCTTGCCTCAGAAAGAGAACCAGAGCGGCTGTTCGTGCTCAAGCCTGTTGGATCTCCACAACTCTTTTACTGAGGAAGTCTCAGGCTTTGCACCAACAGCTTTTTTCTTGACAATCCTCTACTCCCAAGGGCCTCTCGCTTTCTGAACCAGTGCACGACAAGCACTTGGTGCAGTGTTTGGCAAGTTGCATAAAAATATCTCTTTTCAAGTATGTCAAGGTTTATACATCATATAGCTTCAAGGAGTGAGTTTTTAAACAATATAGAAGTAATCTTTCTTTTTCTTAAAAAAAAAAAGCCATCTTCTGAAGTATTGCTTCCCCTCAGCAAATTAAACTAAGCTATCGTATGACAGAGACATTCTACATCTAGTTACGTATGCTTGTACACAAATACTCAGCACCATTCAGAACAGCCCCAGCGAGACAATAAAGCACATGTCCTAGCGTGGCTGGTTGAGCACAATGCCTGGACGCAGCCACACAATGGACTGTTATTCAGGCATAAAAAGGAACGGAGTGTTGACACACAATACATGAAGGGACTCTGGGGTCATTAGGTCAAAAGAACGAAGCCAGACACAAAAGGTCACATTTCCACTCCCATGACATATCCAGAAGAAAGTATTTACAGAAAGTAGACCGGTTGCTCTCTGGGCTGGCGGGGGACAAGAACTGAGGAGGGAGTACCAATAGGGGACAGGGTATGCTTTCAGAGTAAAAAAAAAATAGTTTGGAATTAGCGGGGGATGGTTATCAAACCTGAGGGGATATTTTAAAGTGCTGAGTTTATGTCTTGAGGGGATATATGTCTCGAGACTCATATATGACTACATCAATATTGTGAAAATAGAGGAAAAAAGAGGAAAGAGTTGTCAGACTTGTCTTTGAGATTCGCAGATGTCTTATAGGCACAAGAAAGTGCAGCTTACAACCATGGGCTTGTAGCAGCCAAACTCACATTCGGTGAGACGGCAAGGCATTGGGCTCTCAAGGTTAAGAGCGTTACCCTGAGGCCAGGTTGCCTGGGTTTCGGCTTTGAATCACCACCTGTAGCGGGATGAGCAGCGAATCGCTTTACATCTTGCACATCTGCTTTCTCATCCGCAACACGAGGATCCTAATAGCTGTCTTTCAGAGTTTAGTCAGCTATGTGTGGTTACTGTACGTTGCTTTCTGCCATTGTCAAAACCGTCGTACTGAGTGGCACAACGTAAGCAGTGTGGTTGCCGATTTTCAACATGCTTGTAGCCTATGTTATATAATCGATATTTGTTTCTTAGTTATACATCATGTACCATATATATTTAATTGTATCTCTGGACTCATTGTTTTCCATTATGCTTAAGAATTAAGCACAGGAGCCTCTGTCTGTCTTTCCGATTGTCTACAACTCAGGACAGTCTTCCCAAAGACTCTTTGTGATTAAATTATGGCTTGACATTCTTCCCTCTCAAGGTAGGGACTACTGAGAAAGTTTCAAGGCTACACTAAAAATCTACAAAGGGTACCCATTTATAATTCTCCCAAAGACTCACCGGCACTTTGGGAATTCTTGGCGGTAGCGTGTCTTAGACTTCTCATTCTCTGTGAATGATAAAACCGCAGTGCAGAGAGAGTCAAAGCAGTCCACATAGCGCCCAGGCAGGGCAGGGAATAGAATTTAGAGGGTTGTGTCAATGAGGAGATAGTCCCAGGAACTGTTCTCTGATCCAGAATGGAGCCCCCTGTAAGAGATAACGAAAATTTATCTAATTACGTCCACATACGGGGTGTTTTTCAGCTTTGTGGCCCTAATTAGCAGTAACTAATTAATCCTCAAACACTTTAATGGGGTTGGGAGAGAGAAAACAAAACCACAGAAAAAGTAGTTGTCAACTGCCCTGAGAGGAGTTGAGATAGGATTATGTCCTAAGGTTTTCCAGCTGCCTGTTGGTTCTGGAGAGACAGTGGCCCTCTTCCTGTGTGGAAACTTCGGCATACATTCTCCTATGCCACCAAGTGTTTGGAATAAAGTTACACTATGGGCTGGGAGAAGCCTAAATTTGATATGTTTCTCTGTTTGCTCTCATGTTAAGCCAAAGGCATGGCGGCCCTAGAGCCACCCAGAAAAACATCCATTTGTGTGTTTTCCGAGGGCAGATTTGGTATTCCAGTCTTTTTCCACATTTATTTTCAGGGCAGTCATAACGGAGTGGAATAAACAAACAAACAAAAACAAACAAAACCCTCCAGGGAAGACCAGCAAACTTCAGTGCTACTTCAATCTGCAAAGGGCAAACTGCTCAGAGTTTCTCCTGCCCTGACCCAACTTAGAAATCCCAAGCCCGGCAGGAAGCACAGCTATCTTGACTTGGCAACGTGAACCGAACAGCTTGCACCTGCAAACCAGGCCTCCCCAATGGGAGTAGCTGTGGCCAGAGGGGTCAGTCTGTACTCAGCTTCTCCTCCAGAATCTGAATTCTGCGAATGGAGAAACCGTACATGCATACACTCACTGGAACACACACACACACACTACACCACACAACACACACGCACAACACACACACATAACACAACACATACACAAACACACACACACACACACACACAGCACACACACACACGCACACACACACACACACAAACAACACACACACAACACACACACATTCACACACACAACACACACCCAGCACACACACACACAACTCAGACACACCACAACAAACACACACACACACACACACACACACAAAAACCCAAACACACACACACACACAAACAACACACAAACACACACACACAAAAACAAACAACAAACACCACACACAACCCACACACCAAAAACAAAAAAAACACACACACACAACACACACACAAACAACACACACAACACAACACACACAACACACATGCACAACACCACACATGCACCACACCACACACATGCACAAACACACACACATCACATGCACAAACACACATACCACACCACAAACACACACACCCACACACACACCACACACAACACACACACAAACAACAACACAAACCACACACCACACACACACAAACACACACACCACACACACACACACACAAACAAACACACACACACATAAACACACACACACACACACAAACAACACACACACAACACACACACAAACAACAACACACACACACCACACATCACACACACACTCACACATGCACACACACACCACACACACACCACACACACACACAGGACACACACACACACACACACACACACACACACACACACACACACACACACACACCACACACACACACACACACACACACACACACACACACCACACACACACCACACACACACACACACCCACACACACACACACACACACACCACACACACCACACAATCACACACACACACACACACACACACACACACATAACACACACACACACACACACACAGACACACACCCCACTGTTGGATTAAAGGAAATCCTTGCCACAGAGACTAAGCACACAACTTTAATTAACTCATCATTTTCTAATTAGCATCCCCTGAGCCCTGTGCATGGGCAGCTTATGTTGCAGAATGTGCCATCCAGCTTTTCCAAACAGTTTTGTAAAATCGAGTCTTGTTTTCGTAAACATTCATTATGGAAAGTTTGAAAATATTTAAAAAAAAAAAAAAAGAGGGAGGGTGGACGACTCATACATGATCATTTCCCCAAGCTCATTTACTATTGGAGTATTTGCTTTGGCTCTTTGTGTCCCTCTTAATATTTGCAGTGTCCCTCAGAATCGAGACAATTCGATGTGCGAAAGAACCTCTGATATCCTTTCATGATGTAAGCATTTCGCCATTTTGATATCTAGGCGCTGCGTGTGTACCACAGACAACACCTGCATATGCAGAGGAAAGGGGCCATGATTTCCTCAAATTTTATAGCTGTTTATTTTACAGGCCAACTTCGGAACTGAAGCGCTCACGTGTGTAACATTCCTGATGGCATTTTCACTGTGACTTAATTCAAATAAAGATTTAATCTGTTTTCTTCAGTTTTTTTTTTCCCATGAAAACCTATAATTGGGTCACAGAACTGACAGACTAAATCTACAGTATGATTTTTTATTACTTACTGCTTTTTACATACATGCACACGTGGCTGAGTTATCACTTTTTAAAAGTGGGATAGAAGGAAAAAACTTTTCGTTGGTCAGAAATTTCCTCTCTGGGAGGGTATTTAGGCCAAATAAATGTTTATGAGTGAGATAGAGAGTAAGTCCATGAACACAGTTTGGGGTTTCTTTTCTTTGATTTCTGTAGGGTAAGTTTGCGAGGGGAAAGGTATTCAAACTTCAAGTTCGATAGTTTCTGCCACGCTGCCCTGGAACACGGTTGCCCCTGTTCACTTGTCTATTAACAGTGAGTGAAAAATTCTGTCTCCTCACATTGAGGGCTATGAAAACTTAATTTGGTAAAGAACACAATTTCAGTGCAACTTTAATTTCTATTTCCCTCATTCCCGGTGAGGTGGAATGTGTTCTTTTATATCTTTGCATTTGGAATTTATTTTTCAGAGTTATTTGCCAATCTTAAACTGGGTTTCTTTCGCTTCATCTTTTTTTTTTTTTTTTTTTTTTTTGGAGCTGGGGACCAACCCAGGGCCTTGCGCTTCCTAGGCAAGCGCTCTACCACTGAGCTAAACCCCAACCCCTTGCTTCATCTTCTCTTGTTGTATACGGTAGGTCTCTATCTCCTGCTTCCTCTACAGATTGCTTTCTTTCAAGCATGTCCTTTCTCTTAAGATTGTCTTACCAATTTCTCTCATTGATATCTGTCATAATTTCCACGTTCTTCTCATATTTGCCTTGGCCTTCTGCATTATTATAAATTATAAGTATTTAGAATACTTTAACTTCCAACCTGTGTAGAAATTAAATTTTACATTCAACCCGAAGGACAACATCTACATTTGCTCACCCCAGCAATTCCAGTACACTGAGAGTCTGAAAGGCTTAACTGTTGTGAAAAAAGTCCCCATAATGGTGGCTCCTAAGGGAGGAAGCATTCAGAATGAAATCGTTGGCTCCCTTCCTCAGAACCAGAGGTTCAGTACCACCGTGTCTTGTTTCTTCTTCGAAAATGTACACCTTCTCTCTCACAGGCCTGCTTCCGTTCCAGCTTCTACCATCGTGTCTGGTTTTCAGTACCAGAGAGGAATACGCTGACTTTCTTATGGGTAGTGAGAAAATCTTGGTGCCGAAGATTTTCTTCATCACCCACACTAATATTCCACTGGAGAAAATAATGGAAATCAACACAGCAATTGCTGGGGAGACAAAGAAATGTGACTTTCTTGAAAGTGGTGGTCTGAGACTAAGGCCAGGCTCTCCCACTACTAAAGAGTAGACACTGGGGGATTCAATAGCTAGCTGTCACTGCACTACATTAAAGAATTTTCCTCCTGTTTTTGCATGTAACGGGGTTTAAACTTCACTATATATGTGTCTATGTATGTGTATGTGTGTGTGTATGTGTATGTGTATTATATCTGCAGAGACTGTTGTAAGCTTTGCTCTGGAGAATACACAGGTAGAAAACTATTAGGTAAGCATTCCTTTTATTTGGGGGGTAAGGCATTATTACAAGGTGTTTTCTTGACAATGACATCGTTACGTTCACTCTTCCTTCCGCTCTTCCACTCTTCCTCTGTCACTCTCTCTCTCTCTCTTCCTCTCCTGGCTTGACACGATAAAAAAAAAAATTGAAATTTGAGATTTTTTTTTCTTAGTTTAAATCCAAGTCCTTTTTGTGATTCAAACCCTGATTAACTATAACTTATTATTCGATTATTCAGGTATGTAAAGCTTTAAAATAAAAAAATCCAAACCAAAACAAAATGAACCTCAAAGCAGCTGAGGGGATCCCCTTTTAAAGAGAAGATTGTTAGCTTTTCCATTATCTTCCCTCTTGTTCAACAGATTCCTTAACATTTTACATCATTTCAGTCAACTAAGTAATTGACATTTTATCCTTCCTTGTAGATTAATATGTCAACATTGTCATAATTATATGAATTGAATAGGCTATTTAGAAAGAAAGCATTCTTTACATTAAATAGTCACCAATACAAATGGTTGATAGGCATATATGCACTTACATTTGACCCTTCAACCTGGTTAGGATGGATGTGGTATCCAGGTGCTGTATTCTAACTGTACTTACTTTAAGTGCTTTCCTAACTACCCCCAATAGCATTTATCTGTGACTCCATTATTCTCACCTGAATCAGATTCCCCTCCTTTAATTTACAATTTCTTTTATCTACTCAGATTATTACTAAATGAATCAATTTCCTGATTCGGTCCACTCTAGAACTAAGCTTAGCATCACTGCCTGCTTTTAAATTAATTGCTTGCCTTGCTGCTGAAATGAAGTGTTCAGCTGACTTTCTTTTATTCAGCCCAAGACCTACTAACATCCCCCTGGAATGGGATTGCCCACACTTAGGGTCTTTCCATTTCAGGTAACCTAATCTAGATAATCCCCCATAGGCACACCCAGAAGCTTGTCTTTCTAGAACGCTCTAGATCCTGTCAGGTTGTTAATATTATCCTTCATAATTTTATAGCATTATAATTGTCTTAGATTCTAAGTCACACTCTAAAAAGTTTCAGGTTATAAGTTTACCTTCTGAGATGAATTTTTACATAAGTTAACCAATTAAACCATTCCAAAACCGATTAGAATTACATACAAATTAAACATTAATTTGCCCAAAACTGGCATTTTTAAGCCAATAAATACTCCAGTGGAGATAGGTGTTATCATTTAGTCTGTTTAGACTGATTCTACTCGTCTGGTAATTCTCTGTAATAAGATCTGCCCTTTTTTATTGATGTTATTTCCAAATTTTATATCTGTGTTCATATATCCACATATAGACTTAGAGTAAGTGAAGTGTTTCTTTCATTCATTACATTCAATTTGTTTGTGTACTGGGAGCAGCTCTTTCCCTAAAGCGGCTTAGATCGTTTCCATAGCTTTGCTTTCTCTCGAGAGATCCAAGTACATAGCAGTCTTCTATTTTCTTTGACATTAGATATTTTTGTTCTCCTATTCCCTGACTATGCCAGACTTACTCTGGTTCCAGATTCTTCTCATCTGGATCAGAAAACTGTCACTTGTGGCATCAAAGTCAGGAGAAAGGGCCAAGATGGTGGCGAAGTAAGAGAAGCGTCTGAAGATGCCAAATGGAAGGAGTGTCAGGAGCTCCACAGTTAGGATAAATCATGTTTCGATGGAAGAGTTTAAAGAGAAAATAGCAAGTACCAAAAGGAATGAATGCGAACTGGATGCAGAAACCCTTATCAGGGCTGGGGAGATGTGGGATTAGCTGTGAAGATAACTTACTCTTCCAGGGGGCCCAATTTGGTTCCCAATTGCTGCAGTGTGGCTCACAAACCCCTGTGAGCCCAATTCCAGAGGATCTGATGCCTTCTCAGCTTCCGTGGGCATCCACATACATGAACAAACCACCAACGATTTAAGGACAAGCAAGATCAGTGAATGGATATTAGGAGAACTCCCAATGAGAGCCTTATGTATGCTGCTTACAGGGGGAGTCATCTTTGAGAGAATGGTTGACATTCTCGACAGACAGATTACCTCAGAAGGTAATCCTCACTTGACTGTGATTGGTCGAGTAAGATTAGCACACTAGAGAAAGGCGACTTCCAAAAGGCCACAGGGGCACAGTTTTCCCAAACAGTAATCTACTGTGTTACAGGTGCATCATTCTATTCTTACCTGTCCTCCAGCTCAAACTGCAGTTCTTTATTAGGGCTGTACCTCTAAGGTCACACCGATGTACCAGGTCCCCTTAGTTTCTGTTGTACCATCCACTCAAAACTATCCCTTTTACGCAGAAGGATCGTGAACACCTATAAGCCCAATCCAGAGGACTTGATGTCCTCTTGACTTCCATGGGCATCCACATACATGTAGTGAGCACGAATGTGCACACATGCGTGTGAACACGCACACGCGCGTGCACGCGCACACACACACACACAAACACACACACTAAAGATGAATGTGAAAAACTCTATGATGAACAAAATACCTGTAAGATGAAAGATAAAAAAAAATGTAATGAATTCAAAAAAGTTTGTCAGAGTTGTGAATGCTATTCGATAACCTAGCATTCATGAATCCCTGTGTTCAATCACCACCACCATAAATAAGACAAAATCAATGAATGCTGTGAGGGAAAGAAGGAATGAAGACAAGGAAAGAAGAGAAAGGAAGAAAGGAAGGAACGAAGGAAGGGCAATGTCTATATAAAAGTAAGTAAGCCTGGGCTCTCTTTTGAATAAATCCTTGGGATGTATACTTGGCAGAGAACATCAGAGAAACATCACAATTTTTCCTTCCACAAATGATAATTTTTAACTAGGTCAGTTTTTCTTTTTCCAGTTTCATTGGCCTTGTCTGGCTGGTGAAAATTCTTCACAAAAGAAATGGCTTGTAGGTTATTAACATTTTAACAGAAATTTAAGTAAATTATATTTAATTAGAAATATAAAATATTATAGAAAGATTAGAAATATTAGAGAGATTAAGTATATTAATCTTAAGTATATTTTGTTTCTTTTTTCCCTTTCTAAGATGGCTAATTTTCATTGTCAACTTGACATAACCCAGAATCATCTGGGAGAGAGAGGGTCAATGAGGGATTGCCTACATCAGATTGGTCTTTGAGCAGGCCTCTTAAGGAGTTGTCTTGGTTTCCATAATTGATGTAGAAATACTCAGACCACTGTGGGTAGCACCATTCCCTAGGCTGTGCCCTGAACTGAATGAAGAAAGTAGAAAACAAGCAAGCAGGGTCTATGCATTCATTTCTATCTTCTCTTAACTATGGATATAATGTGACTAACTGTCTCAAGGTTATTGTGTGATTTCCCTGCAATGATGGATTGTAGCCTGGCATTATAAACCAAATAACCCCTCTTCCTCTTCTACAATTGCTTTTGGTCTGGGTGCTTTAATACAGCAAAAGAAATGAAACTACACCATCACCTACTTTGTTATTGGTGTCTTTTGGGTTATATGGCTATTTTTCTATTACACTACATTAATTATAACTTATTAGTTCCTTAGTGTTTGTCCTAGGGAATAAGTGAACAGCAGAATGTTGTTGGGAATCAATGCTTGCTTACACAGAGCTTGGTTCAGGACTCAGCTGTGGACCTTGTTAAGGACCTGTTGACCCCAATGAGCTCCTTTGTCCTTGCCATTGTTTCTTTCCTAGTCTTTGTCTGAGTCCTCTGATTCTGAACTATCTAGGTCCCACTTTAAGTTTGTTAAACGCCCTAAACATATGGGTTTATAGGTTTTCTTTAGCTGTGAAACATTTGGGCTACTCTTCCTTTACATACGTCTTGTCCCATTTCTCATCCCCCTGTCTTTTGAGGGTCTCCACTGTGCACTTGGTGCACTGGAGGGGGTCGAGAGTTCGCACGGGGTCTGGAATGCTGCGCTTTAGTCTTCAATCCCACTCTTCTCTGTTCCTCAGACTGAATGCTCTCCTGGACTCCTCTTCAGATCTGCTGATGCTTTCTTCTGACAATTCTTTTGCTTCAGCGAAAAACCGTGTCGATTATGTCTCTCCAGCTTTTCTTAGGATGTTTATATTGTTGACATATTTGTTGACACATTATCCTTTGTTCTTCCTTTTAAATCTTTAAAGATGGGTACGGAGGTGAACACCCATAATATCAGTAATTGGGAAATAATAGTGATGTTCATGGTTACTCTCATCTCTATGAGTTCATAGCTAGCCCAAGGGTTATGAATCTCTAACTCAACATCCCCCCCACCTCCCCTAAACTACAAGAATGATACCTCGATGTTTCTTTGTATGCCTTTCACTCTTTCGTTTTTACTGGAAAATCTGCACTTCATTATTTTTACAATTTTAGCTTTGCTGACACATAGTTAACATTCCAGAGTTTGATATATTTAGTGCACAGTCTGTTTTGACACATGAGTTTATTGTGAAATGATCACTATTATTAAGCTAATTAATATATACAGTGCCTTATGTGGTTAATGATATGAGTATTGTGACAACATTTGGGATTTATTTCCTAGCCGGTTTCAACTATATAACACAATATTATTAACTATGACCACCATGTTGTCCATCAGGTCTCCAGAGTTTAGTCACAGTTTACTTATGAACAAAATTGTCACATTTGCATTGTCTACTCTCTCATTAATAGACATTCGGGTTAATCCAATATTTCTGCTTATTGCAGTAATACTTCAGTGAATACAGGCGTCCAGATATCATTTCGACACGGTAGTTTCAGCTCCCTTAAACGCATACCTGGAAGTGGACTATCTGAATCATGTACAAGTTTCTCTTTCCTCTCTGTCCCTCTGGGTCCACACAGCCCCTCACTTAGACTGGACATTATTGAACCTAGGGGCTTAGGGGATACTAGGCAAGTAATCTACGAGGGCACGATGTTTCTTGTTTATGACATTGACTCTAACAGTTACCAAATGGCATCCAATTGGGTCTTTGGTTTGAATTTTTCTGATTATTAGTCGCAGTGAGGATCATTTTTTATAGCCATGTAGTTCCTTTGCTTATTTTAAAATCTGATCACTTGCTTGCTATTAGTTTTTTGATGTCCTTATCTATTTGGCCACCGACCAATAATGATCCATCATTGCATGCATGTTTAAAAATATTCTCCCAGGGTTGGGGATTTAGCTCAGTGGTAGAGCGCTTGCCTAGCAAGCGCAGGGCCCTGGGTTTGGTCCCCAGCTCTGAAAAAAAAGAATTCTCCCATTTGCTGTTTGTCTGTTCACTGTGTTATTTCCTCTACTCTGCGAAATCATTTTCATTTGATTTCATCCCATTGGCCACCCCCTGCCTCTTTTGGCTTTGTTGTCTCTGTCTTAGTTGGAGTCACACCTAAATCTTAGATGACAATGTTGACACTTATCATTATCACAAGTCTTTCTCATGTTTTCTTCCAGTAGTTTCTGGTCTCACAGCTAATCTCTTAAATGTGTGTGTGTGTGTGTGAGGGGGGTTGGGGAGAGAGAGAGAGAGAGAGAGAGAGAGAGAGAGAGAGAGAGAGAGAACTGTAAGAACTGATGTGTGCATGAATGTTTTCCTGTACGTATGGAACACATATTTGGATCTGGTACTTGCAGTGGCCAGAGAAGCATGTCAGATACCCCTGGAATTAGAACTACAGATAGTCCACTGTGTGGTTGTGGGAGATCTAAACTATTGAGCCCCTCCCAACAACTGAATGAAGAGACATTTTAGTCCCTATCATATCATCTTAGCAGTTTGTGGAAAAGCAAGAAATAGGCATGTGTGCTGATTTCTGGACTCTATTCTGTTTCATTTAGTTTATTTTAATGCCCGAACATGTACCTTTATCCCCAGAGCTTTCTACGTCATTGGGAAATTAACTAGTCCAAGGTTACTTAAGACGTGGATTTTCATAGTTTGATATAAATTTTAGTGTTTTTTTTTCCCTATTTCTGTTCAAATGTTACCAGAATTTGAGAAAACGAATCAAACAGGGCGGATTACTTTGGGTAGTATTAAAGAATCTAACATTTTTAATTTTTCCAACTCATAAAGAAAGGATGTCTTTTTCACTTCTCCATACCTTTTTCAGTTTATTTGATCGATGCTTTTAGAATATTTTAGAAATATTTCACCTTGAAGCTAATTTATTTTTTTCCTATTTTATTTTTTGATACTATATACACAGGAATATTTTCTTGCCCCCCCCCCGCCACCCCGGTAAAGTTTTACACGTGTATAAGTACAGGTCACAATCGCCCACTGTCTGGTACCAGCTCCTTTGTTAGCTTGCTCTCGGTTGGTGAGATAACACACCACAATCAAAAGCAACTTGAGGAGAAAAGGGTTTATTTTGTTTACAGGTTGTAGACAGGTTAGAGACCATGGATGATCTCTGCTTACTGGCTTGTTCTTCCTGGCTTAGTAAGCTTGCTTTCTTATACAACCCAAGATCACCTGCTCGGAGATGTTACCAGCCATAGTGGGCTAGGTCCTCTCCAATCAATCATTTAAAAAGCAAACAACGGCAACAACAACAACAACTTAAAGGGAGAAAAAATAGCTCCACAGACTTCCCTACAGATCAATCACATGGAAGCTTTTTCTCAATTGAGATTCTCTCTTCCCAGATGATTCTAGCTTATTGTAAGGTGATAAACAGCCAGCCTGTCCTCTTAAGGTACATTTTTGTATGTCATTGCTCACATTAGCATAATGATCTTCTGTGTGTCTTGAGTGTCACTGTGGTGGTTTGAATAGGAATGTTCTCCATAGAGAGATCAAGATATAAATCTCTCAGCCCCGTCTCCAGCACCATGCCTGCCTGGCTCTGCGATGTTTCCTGCCATAACAATAATGGGGAACTTGGGTTTGTAGAAATGCACCTATGATGGTTAGCTTTTAACTATCAGTTTGCAGTGACCTAAAAATCACCTGGCAGTTAATCTTAATGAGGAATGATCTAGATTTGTTTGGTCTGTAGGCATGTCCATGGAGAATTGTCTTGATGGTTGTTTCGTGTAGAAAGACACAGCCCACTCTGGGTAGCACCATTCCCTAGTTTAGGAACTTCCTAACTACATTAGTACACAAGCAAGGATTCACACATATATGCTGTCTTTGATCTTGCTATGGATGTGAACTGATTAGATACTCAAGTTCCTTCTTTGACTTCTCCCAAATGACAGACTGAAAGCTAGAATTGTAAGGAAAAAAAAAAAACAAACCAAACTTTCTTCCCTAAGTTGCTCTTGTCAGGCTAATCTATCCTAAGAACAAAACTGGAACTGGAACAGAGCCCAGTCCTGAGGCAGTTGGAGGAAGCCTCATATTAGGTTAGGCCTATGTAGATGAATCTGTGGGGCCTTGTCTAATGCTCATGGTCACTGAGTTAGACCAAGTTTATTCCTTACGCTGAATTACAGCAGCCAGATGCTTGTCTCTGACAAACATCTTAGCAATAGAGTTTTCCACGAGAAAGATTGGTTGTGACTAAAACCAATTTATTCGTTTATTCTTATTATGAGAACTTATCTAAGCACCTATTCTTCCAGGAAGCTACAAGGTAGGTTAAGTAGTTGTGACTGAGGTTTAGGGTCACCACAAAAATTTGTTTGCTTTAAGTGTGTGTGTGTGTGTGCGTGTGTGTGTGTGTGTGTGTGTGTGTGTGTGTGTGTGTGTGTGTGTGATGTATACAATACCATTCCTGTGAGTGCCTGCAAAGGCCAGAAGAGAGTCCTCTGGAACTGGAGTTTCAGATAGTTGTGAGCCACATGTGGGTGTCAGAACTAACAGGGTAAGTCTTCTACAAGATCACTGAGCTCCATTAAGTTCTACTGATGAAAAGCTGGTCAATCATTCCAACTCCCATTTAGACATTTCAGGTTGTCTAAAACTGACATTTCCATACTAATTTTCTTTTTCCTGCTTGGAATTTATCAAGACTTCTTAAATCTCAGCGTTTCCAAGCCACTAGGATTTGCACATATCTTTGGGAGAGAAATACCACCAAATTTTATTTTTATTGCAAGAAGAGTATTGTTTTTGCAAAGAAATTAAATCTATTTTAAGCATGACTTTTTCTGTATGTTTTCCACCGTTAGATTGCTTGACCCTCTCTCATTGGAAGTACCCAAACATCTGTGGTCCATTCATGAACACTGCCTAAGCTTCTCTTACTTTCTCTTGAATTCATGAACCTTTCCTAACATTGCATTTCTTTACTTTCTCTCCCTTCAATATAAATATTGCAAAATTTGCTCTTGTCTTCTACAGATATCTTGTTTGTGATTTTATCACAGTTAATTAGAGGTTTTTAGAGTATATTCTATTTGTGTGTATGTTCTCAAGCTTCATAAATACCTATTTAAACTGTCATCACATTTCTGAAGCGTGTGGTGTTTTTGAGTACATAGCAGACTATAATTGGCAGTCTTCATCCTTGAGAAAGAAAGAATTTAAAAAGAATCTGGTACACAAGGCCAGCGAGATGGTTCAGTAGATAAAGTTACTTGCCACCAAGACTGAGGACTTGAGCCCCAGGACTGACATGCTGGAAAGAGAGAACTTACTCCTGAAAGTTGTCCTCTAACCTATACGTGTATTCCATAGACTTTGCCTCTGTGTGTGTGTGTGTGTGTGTGTGTGTGTGTGTGTGTGTGTGTGTGTGTGTGAGAGAGAGAGAGAGAGAGAGAGAGAGAGAGAGAGAGAGGGACAAATGGACGGAGTTGGCTCTCTCATTCTATCTGTGGGTCCAGGAACTAGAACTCAGGTCAGCAGGCTTGGAGACACCGTCACCCACTGAGTCATCTCGTTCATCCATTTCTTAGCATTTGAATGAAGAAAAAAATTCCATTAGTCACATTCTGATCAGAAAGGAAGGAGGGTCCACCAATTAAGAAATCAGTATACGATATACAGCCACCCAATTAGACAAGATGGATGAAGCAAAGAAGTGCAGGCCGACAGGAGCCGGATGTAGATCGCTCCTGAGAGACACAGCCAGAATACAGCAAATACAGAGGCGAATGCCAGCAGCAAACCACTGAACTGAGAATAGGACCCCCATTGAAGGAATCAGAGAAAGGACTGGAAGAGCTTGAAGGGGCTCGAGACCCCATATGTACAACAATGCCAACCAACCAGAGCTTCCAGGGACTAAGCCACTACTCAAAGACTATACATGGACTGACCCTGGACTCTGACCTCATAGGTAGCAATGAATATCCTAGTAAGAGCACCAGTGGAAGGGGAAGCCCTAGGTCCTGCTAAGACTGAACCCCAGTGAACTAGACTGTTGGGGGGGGGCGGCAATGGGGGGGTGGGGAGGGAACACCCAAGGAAGGAGAGGGGAGGGGATGTTTGCCTGGAAACGGGGAAAGGGAATAACTTTCAAATGTATATAAGAAATACTCAAGTTAATAAAAAAATTAAAAAAAAAAAAAAAAAAGAAATCCGTGTGATGTAGGACTAAAGCAAAAGGACGATGCTCTAATTGTGCCTGTTTCCATTTTACTACCAAAGGGGAAAAGATTCGGTGCAGGTTTGTGTAAGCATTCTAAGAGTTGTGATAGCAAAAAGAAAAAATGTTTTGTAATGTTTCATTTCAGTACCGCTAAGAGGGGGATTCCGTTTGATCATTTAGGTACCTAGTCTGTTTTATGACCATGTGGGACCTCTTTCATCAACCTTCCTAGCCCCATCAGCATCCAGGAAAGATGCTGTATCTTTGTGAACAAAACCTTGATCTCCCTTTACTCCCCCATTCCTCGGGTCTATCTCATTAGCAAATCTGGATACAATTACTGCATGCAGTAGAAATGAGACAATATTTTGTGAATTTTACATAACTTTCTAACTTCCCATTTTGGCAGCGCCCAGGACCAGCCACTACAGTTGTCAGGATGATTTATGACATTCTTCAGCAAGCTGACAGCGAGTGGAGGAAAAAAAAAACTCCATGCAAGAAAAATTTCTTATATTTATTCTACCCAGTTTAATACCTGATGAACCATGTTATAAGAACGATTCTTAAAATAGCCTTGAGGAGAGCATCTATATACTTCCTAGGACATACAATCCATCATGGAAACACTCCTGGGGAGTCCGGGGTAGACAGTGGCTCTGTTGTGAGTCTGTCTCCATTACAGAAGTGATTGGAGTCATGACAATTAAAAACAGCAGGCTAATATACATTACATACTAGCTGACTCTCCCACTCATCCCCAATTATCTGACTCTTCCAGTAAGCCTACATCCAGGTGATACTGCTGTCGTGTAAATATGACTGTACACAAGATGAGAGGATAAATCTGAGGAGGATAAAGCAGGACGACCACCAGAGACACGACGCGGGAGAGAAGCAGAGAAGGAGAACAACTGGTCCTTGGTAAGGTCATCTGTGCGTTGTGAATTCTGAAACCTCGGACTTCTGGAGTCTGTAATAAACTTCATCTAAAAGGGCATATAGCACTTATTGTATATTGGCTTGCTTGCATTGTCTCTTAAGGCTATTTGACTTGTGAGTGCCTTTTTTTCTTGGTGTGCAACCAAACCCTTATAACCCTTCCTCCAGTGCAACCAAACTCTTCTATCCTTTCCAGAGCAACCAAACCCTCAGAACCCTTCCTCCTGGGCAGCCAAACCTCTCCATTTTGAAACCTGACCGTAAACTTACGAAAATCTGTTTCAGAGAGCTGATTAACCAAACTGTCAAACAAACAAAGAACAACATTTCCCATTCGCTTAGTTTAGCCCCTAATCTGAACTATTTTCTGAAAGAGCCGGCTACACTCACTGTCTTGGTTTGAGCTTTGTATTTGCTGGGCTTTGAAGCATCTCTTTCTTGCTTCTGTCTGGGGCTCCTTTCTGCTCTCTGCTCCATTGATGGCATTTTTTCCTAAAAACTGACCAGTCCTGGGGCTTGGTTGTTTTTAACATTCTACCCAAATCTTCTTTAATCAGATATCAACAGTTCTCACATTTGTATTTCTAATGCAACATACTGATGAACTTTAGGGTTTTGTTTTCCACTATCTTTATACCACAACCATGACATGTCAATAAGGTCTTTCCCAGTGATTCTTTAAATTCTTTTGCACTTAAAAGAAATCAATTCTTTGAGAGTTTTGTCCAATGTGTTTTTGCGTTTCGATCACAGTGCCCCTCAACTCTATCCAGATCCACCGCTTTTCTCTACTGACACAACTTGACTTCATTTTATCTTTTAATCCTTCAGGTCAGTTTTGTTCTGTCCTAATATCCTTGAATATGTGGCAAGACATAGGATGTCTTGCTCTGACCTCTGAATGCGTGTGTCCAGACTTGAGCATCTGCATACTCACAAGCATGCACTGTACACACACAAATTCACACACACCAAAAGAAAAAGATGAAGAAATGGATAAGGAGGAGGAGGAAGGAAGGGAGGAAGAAAGGAAGGAAAAAAGGAAGGAAAAAGAAAAGGAAAAAGGAAGGAAAACATTTCTGATTGTGCTATTTTCCTGTTAAAAATCCTTGGACAATTCTGTTGACTACAAGGCAAATTTCCAGTTCTTTAGAAAAGGATAAAGCATTTTGAATAAAAATTAAGTTTGTCCTCTATCTAATCAGCAATATCTCCGGCTGTAGTCATTAATCTACCTTAATTTTTTTTCCCTTCCAGACTTTTCTTTATGTGCACTCAATTTCCATTTTTAAAAATTTTGTTTTGCTTTTTCAGAATGCCCCCCACCAACCCATGTTGTTCTGACATTCTAACTGCTTCTCCTTTGAAAGGCCTCTCTACCACAACTTCTTTTTGGACAACCTCTGTTCAGATAGCACTGTGAGGTTAAGTGACAAAACGACAGTGTGTGAACTTTTGTCATCTGCTCTGTTACTATTTGCTGAAATGGTATCTTTAGCCAAAATTCATTTGGCAAAGTGAACTACGAATAGGTAATGGATTGGATCCAACTCCTCATTCTATGAAGACATCATCCTTTGGAGAAGTCTCAAACATGTGGCATTAGGTGACTTATCAAAACAGAGATGCCATCATTAAAGAGCGGCTACACATAACTCAGGAGTCAGGGATTCAAAGCACACAGTACATTGATTGGGTTTTATTACCACAGTGCACTCGCGTTTCTGTTTAAGAATCTAGTGTTTGATTTCATGGTGAGCTGTTGGAAAAGTCTAAGGACAAGGACATGCAGTGTACCATCCATGTGGAAAGCTTTGGGATTCTTCAATGGGATACCCAATTATAGGGATCTTCTAGTTCTTCTGAAGGTATCATGTTGAATAAGCACCCTCCTTGCCAGTCTCCATGATTAACTCACACGTGGGTGGAAGAGGGAACAAAACTGAGGTCATTTCAAGCTAAAAATACTAACCCTTCACACCTGCCCTTAAACAAATGTTCTCCAGTAGGAGTGTCAAAGGGGTTATAATAAAACAAGGCAAACAACCATCCTATGATAAGTATTTGTGCTTTATGGACACCAAGACCCAAGCATGACTGCCTTGTATTTGATAATTTCAGAAGGGAAGGGACAATGTTGGAAAACGTTGCTCTTTGAATTAATGTGCTGAACCATCACCCTCATTGATGTGTTATATAGAAAAATACTGCTTGTGACTTTGTTATTTGCCTGTTTAATATTAGCTTTATCGTTTACAAAATTACAGAATGTAGCATTTAGAATATAAGATCTAGTAACTTCAGTATACATCATTCAGTTTCCTCCTTTATCTAGCCTCAAACATTTTTAGCATCCCCAAAAGAAATCTTGTGGATTGTAAATTTGTATTCCTTCAGTTCAAGTTGAAGAAGTGAGACCTTTAATATGCAATTGGAGGTTGATATTTTAAGAGGTAACTGGGATTAAATAGGGTCATTGGGACAGTGTTTCAAATCTAATGTAATCCGTGACCTTATGTGAAAAGAGTGTGATCTTTTCGCTACACCCATGTTGCAAGGAAAAGTCATGTGAACACATAGCACAAAATCATCTCGAATACAGAAAGACAGTGATTGTCGGAAAAGAGGTAGGTTAGAACCTTGATGTTGGACTACTTGGCCCCACTCTGTTGTTCAACCATCTGTATTCTACTAGAATGAGCTGAACAGGAATGAGAACCCCGATAGCCATGATCAGTCACTCCCAACATCCCTTACCTACACAAATATATAGCAGAAAAATATATATCCATTTGTGTTGATGTTTCTATTCTGAGAATTTAATATAAATGGAGTATATCAAAATAGACAGCTCCCTCATTTAGCCTAAAATTTCCAAGCTCTCCCCTTAGAATCGTGTGTCTGTGTTTCAGTACTTTTACATTTTGCTGACTCATACTATCGCTTGAAAGGGATGTGTAACCTGGATCCATTGCCCAGAAGATGAGCATTTGGGTAATTTCCATTTTGGAGTCATGGATTATGCTTCTGTGAATAATTTTATGTGGACCCAGTTTTCAATATTCCATATGTGACCAGTCATGGAACTGCTCTACGGTAACTGTCTTCATTATTTTAAGGGGTTCCTATGCTATATTTCAAAGTAGCGGAATCATTTTGTATTCCCATCATGAGAAGTTTCTTGTCTCTCCACTCTTAGGAACTCTTGATCTTATCTGTCTTTTTTCACTGTAGAATCTTTTATAGTAACGGAATCCTATTTGATTATAGTTTCATCTGCCTTACTTTAACAACTAGATGCTGGTGAATATCATGGCACCTGGCTATTGTCCATTTGCACATATTTTTGGGAGCGATGTCTATGCAAATCCTTTAACTCATTTATTGCTATTTTTAAGATGACATCTTTTTATGCTACACAAGCAAGTGCCAAACTCCTGGACTCAACTGATCTCACCTCCTCAGCCTCCATGGTAACTGGGAAACGATGTGTGCACTACCTCACATTTTTAATTGTTAAAATTGTTGTATGGTCATTGGTTTCTATATATACTTGATGAGAGCTCTTGATAAATTTTATAAAGTGCAAATACATTTTTCCTATTTGGTGGGGATATCTTTGTCTTCCTTCCTCCCTCCCTCCCTTTCCTCTTCTTCTTTTCCTTCTTCTTTTTCTCCTCCCTGTCCTTCTTCCTCTTCTTCAAAATTTGGATAGGTTCAACTTACTTGATTTATTTTGACCATTGTTTAATCCAAAGTCAGAAAGAAATTTTGCTGCATTCTCCTAAGAGTATTCTAGATTCCACACCTATATTTAGGTCACAGGTTTATTTTGACCAAAATTCTTCTACAACTACAGAGTAGTTGTGGTGTCCAGAGAGTCTGGTAAGAAACTCTCTTTTCTGAAGCTCATCAGCTTCCAATATTCACTTAAATTCTGTCCATTTCCTGGGATTCCTCTGGACAAATAACACCTGTGTGAATTGTGGCCTGGATGATTATTTTTTGAGTGGAGTTCTGTTCAAGATGTCAGAGGGCTTACATTCTCAGTGCAACAAAGAAACATTTGTACCCATCTGAAGAACTTTAGTAAAGTTTCAAAAGAGCTTTTAAACTCTGCAAGCTGGACAGGTGACCCAAAAATTACCATCACTGATCCATTTCCAAAATATTTTGAGTTTCTCTGAATGAGTTGTTTAATCTTGTGTAAATTTTTGGAAGATTTATTCCATATGAGTTTGATAAATTTGCACAGAAGTCTTCAAAACTGTCTAAATCACATTGTTGATCTCTGAGACTGTTTGAATTTCTGCCACAGTTGTCTTAAAAACACAGCATCCTCATGGTAACAACACAGGGTCCAAGTTGAAATCTTTCCATTTTAGCCTAAAAATCAGAATGAGTCTAGGCACAAAAATCTTTTTTTTTTCTATTTTGAGGAGAAGCTTTTTCTTTTCTGAGATTCTTCTGGAAGGTAAAATTATTGTAACATCTGGGCTTAGGGCTAAGTCCAACCCTTGGTGTACCAGATGATGCTTTCATCTATACTTCCCATTAGCTGTGTAAACTGAAAAGCCCCCAGATCTGGTTGCTGTCCAGAGGTTCCACCAAGAAAAGCCCACCAGGAAAATGAGGATGCATACCCGTCCACAGCCCATATTTTAGGGCCACCTTCAAGGAGGACCATTGATTGACAAGGTCTTTGTAGAACACATTGGTACATTGCATGGCCTTTAGTAAATGATGGCTTCTGTTTACTGTATGGAAAGACAGGCTTAAAAGTGGTTTCCATTTGCCACCATTTTGGGAAATCAGCTATTGAGAGGAATAGCTGAGACTGCAGGAGAATTAGGAAGTGACATGTCACTGAGCACATTACCTAACAGTTATGTAAATAGTGATACCTTCCCAGCATTAATGAGCCAATGGAAATCAGTAAGAACACAGGTAAGGACTTTTTCTCCTACCCAGAATAGAGGGCAAGGCTTATAGGGCAATAGATCATGCTATTTGCACCCCAGGCAATACCACTGCCATCACTAATTCTAATGAGCATTTTCTAATTTATGTGTTTAATGTATTTATTCCGAGAATGCGGAATATGTTGCATAAGCAGCAGGCTACACAGGGGTAGATATTTGGGAGACTTACTTTTCTGACTCAGCTTGTTCCCTCACTAATTATTTGGCATGTTGTTTATTATTTTTTATTTTTAACAGGTCCAAAAAAAGGTTTGCTAATAAAATGTACTGCAGTGTCAAAAAATTGTGTAGTGTCTTCACATCTGTTTGAACATAGAAAATTGGCTTAAAAATGATTTATGGGGAAATTAAGAAAACATACAGAACCACGGAGTCCACTTGCTTCATTTCTATAGATAAAGAGGCAACGTAATTTAGCTGCAGATAGTTGGTAAGACTCATGACAAATATTTTCTAGAGTTGATCAGTGGAAACAAAGAATGGTCAGGAGGGGATTTGCATGGATTAGGAATTTTTTTCTGGGGACAGGAATTCATGGTTCAGTGCTCTGTAAGCAAGAGGGTCTAAGTTCACATCCCCAGCAGTCCTTTAGAAGAAGTTTTGTAGCAGCGTGTGCCTGAAATGTCAGAGCTGAGCAAGGCAGAGACAGGAGGATTGTTGGGGCTGATTGGCCCCTGTCCCAGCTTTAGACTCATGGAAATAGTGTCAGTGGAGCAAAGTGAGCAGTGGTGGAGAGGGACACCCAATACCTTCCTCTGAGATCTGTATGCATGCACATGTGTGCCACACAACCTATGATGATTCACATACACACACACACACACACTCACTCACACACACACTCACACACACAATCATACACACACACACACACACACACACACCACACACACACACTACCACACACACACACACACACACACACACACACACACACACACACACACACACACACATGCACACCCGCACACATACACACACACACACACACACACACAGCCACACACACACACACACACACACTCACACCCTCACACACACACACACACTCACACACACACACACACACACACACACACACACACACACTCACACACACACATACATAGACACTCACACACACACACTCACACACACACACCACACACACAGTCATACACACACACTCACACACTCACACATCACACAAACTCACACACACTCATACACACACATTCACACATACTCACACTTACATACTCATACACACACACTCACACCTACACACACACTCACACACATACACACTCATATACACACACAAATCACACACACACATACACACACACACACACACACACACACACACACATTTTAACAGGTCCAAAAAAAGGTTTGCTAATAAAATGTACTGCAGTGTCAAAAAATTTACACACACGAAATGATGTTTCTTTCTTTATTGTCTGAATTTGTTTTTGCCTCTGAACCTTATGGCACTAGGATTTCTTCTTTCAACTCTGTCTTCAGAGGCACTGTGTGGGGGTTCAGAAAAGATGATGTAGTCTCTAAAGGGGATGCACTTCCAGAGTGACAAAAGTCTGCAGAATCAACTTAACTACAACTCCCTCAAAAGTGAAAAGTAACAGAACACTTCTTACCACGGAATTGTTAGGGAATAACTGGTTTGAAGCATTATCTACTTGCTCCATATGACTGTGATATAAGACTTCCTCTCATGTTCGGTCATATTAGACTGAGCATCTACCACATTTCACACAGTCTTCAGGATTCCTTACCCATGTATTTCTAAGGCTCCCCAGAGAATACTTTCAAAATTCTGTTTTGTGCTAACTTGTTCTATTTTCTTCTTAAATTAATTCCTTTGTGTGTTTTGGCCTAAAATAGTTCTTTTAGCACATCCACAACTTCAGTGCATACCCTAAATCTGAATTATTCGGGGCCTCAAAACACTGCAGATAGACATGCACAGAGCAGTGAAGGTTGTCTTCAGGTATCCCTATGTGGGCAATATATAGGCCACTCTTTCATGATATTAAACGTCAAGAAATGCATTCATATGCACTGTAATACTCATCAAAAATTGAATATTTATAAAAGAAAAATAATACATGCCTACCAGGAATAAAGCTAATATTTGGACAATAAACCTTTTTGAAAAATTAAGATCTACTGAGATACAATTCTACCTACAAAATATGACAGCCATCATATGGTATACACAGAGAAGACCTTTCAACTAACTCTTGGTGAACCCAGAGTGCTATGAAATTATTTTCTCATAGCCAGCATACAACCTTTCTAAAGATAATTCCAACTCTTGCCCTCTGGGAATGATGTCTCCTTACAATGAGGGTCCTGTTTGTGTCCTTCTAGCGATCAATGTTTAGACATTATTGGGGTTCAATATCATCTAAAACACAGCACCCCCTAAATTAGTTGGGACTAGAGAAGATAAGGGGGACATTGGTAGAAGGGCATCAGTCAGAGTTTCCTGTGTCATCAAGGAGTCACATGGATACAGAACTATCACTTTACTGGCTTTATTCGGTTTCCAAGACCTGTCTCAAACTTGCTCTATTGCTGAAGGTGAGTTTGAACTTAAGATCCTGCTGCATCTCCCAAATGTGAGGACAGGTGCAGACCACCATAACTGATTTGTGCAGCGTTGGGGAGAGAACCCAGAACCATATGTGTGTTGTGTAAGCATTGTGATAACTGAGCTATATCCGCCAGGCTCAGACACTTGATTGCTTAAGAAAGAATTCAGAAACTTTTAAGTCCTTGAGTAATACAGAATGACTCTAGATCTTTAAGGACAATGACAACAACAACACTCTAAATTCAGAAGAAAGTGTATAGACTGTGGAGTCCAAATTTGAACTTGTTCATCCTCCCTGGATTTAGTAACCCATCCCTAAACGGTAGTAATATGTTTTTTAGGCAGTACCTTCTGAATGTCTGGAACACACAGACTCACACTGAATGGTAGCTAATTTTAAACCTACCGAAGAAACATTTGCTGTATGCCAGAAGCTCCTCGTATATGGTTTCACTTAATCCTGACAGTCCCACTGCAGGGAAATTTAAGCTGCGGGAATGTGGGTCATTTCCCCACCACCTCTCACAGGACCAAGTCATAAAAGACCTGGGATTTAACAAAAGTAGGCTTGGCCTAACTTTTGTACCTCAGGCAATCGTGTTACGCTCAGGGATTGACTTGAGAAGAATGGCCATGAGAGTCTGTAGGTTTCCAGACTTTCAGAGACCCAATAGCCTCCCTTTCTACCCCACTGTCACTCCAAGATAAATCACTTTGGAAATCTTATCCCTCCAATGTACATCAGCTTTTCCATATGACTCCATATTTCTGAGCAGACTGCAAGTGACTCATTCCAAGCTCCAAAAACACACTCTGAGAACAGTACTCAGTGGAATTCAATTGATTATAGGGGCAAGGTTAGTCTTTCTGCTAGCGTCCCTCTCCCTTTACGCTCCTCGCTGCTTGCTGTTGTCAGCATGAACATCTTTTGCGCAAGGCATCCGAGCAATCAGGTTGGCGAGATAATCAATACAAGAGAGAGCAGCTGATTACCAAGGGCAGTGAAGGCAAAGGTAATCTTAACCAGGCATAGGGACTATGAACTAATCTACTGCAAAAATACTCAGTTAATCTACCAATTACCACATCGCACTATAATGCATTTAAAGAGGCACTTGTGTTCTTTTGCAAAAGTCCTGGGTCTAATTCTAACAAGCTCTTTCCTTTGCAATGTGAAAAAAGCCTAATACGCTAAAAATTAAATTGCCTATGTATACAAAACCAAGCTAATAAAAGCCTATGCCACAAAAGACTCGCCAAGATTCTGCTTTGGGTGGCAGTGAATTTAATAGTGCAGAATGATAGAGATGAAATATTCTTCCTGTATTTGTATTTTATTTGTGTGTGTGTGTGTGTGTGTGTGTGTGTGTGTGTGTGTGTGTGTGTGTACATGAACGTAGGTGCCCAAGGAAACTAGAGGCTCCAGATTGCATTAGGATAGAGTTAACACCTGCCTTGCATGTTGGGAACCCAACTCAAGTCTTCTGCAAGGTCAGGAAGTGCTCTCAACTGTTTGACCATCTTTCCATCTCCATGATTGTTTTTAAATAATCAAAACGATTATCAAATAATAAAAATTATAAAATAAACCTTGTCGGCACGAGATACCTGTTTTCTTCAGAGCCAATTACATCTAGAACCAGGTGTGAGCTACTGCAGAGTGCTCGGTCATAAGAAACAAAAGGCCATATTAGTGTTCAGGAGACCATTGATACATTTACAATATTATCTTAAATATTGAAGCATTGTTATGGATCCTCAGGAAGGGCACAGTTTTCCTCCATGCTGGCGATTGTTTCTGCTCAAATGTTAAGAATCCTAGCACACCTTAATTGCAATTATTTGAGTAGAGAAAATCCTCAGCTTGATTATGATTTGGAAATAATAAGATGAGACGCCAGAGATCTTTCTTTTTCACTTCCCATTCAAAGCTTTTCCTATGGTCATCAATCTATTCCATGCCTTCACAGGGAAACCCAAGACAGCTATACACACCATGCAGAACCATGCTTCCTCCAAGGCATAGTTGTTCTTTCCCTTCTGTGGGATGATTTTTAAAGTTAAAAGAATATTCCTGTGAAAATGTCAAGGGCCCCTCAGTCACATGACTTTCTGAACTCATGGCCAGCACAATGTCTGGATATGGATCAGTTCGGACTGGGGGGATGTGGCAGGTCTGAGTCTAGAATACTGGGACAAAGGTGCCCTTGAAGGTTGACATCATCTATTGTTCTGTTCATGGAGAGTCCACCCTTCACCTTCTGGTGGCCATCCCCAGCCTCGGACTTCTCATCCTCCATTGCCTATGGTCCTGGCAAATCTGTTAATCAAAAAATCCTGCTTGTCTCAGGCCACAAATGGACAAAAGATGTAAGTTTTGAAATCTGAATGTTGAATAAAATGGTGGCAGTAGTAGTAGTAGTAATAGTAGTTATAGTAGTAGTAGTAGTAATAGTAGTAGTTATAGTAGTAGTAGTAGTATAGTAGTAGTAGTAGTAGTAGTAGTAGTAGTAGTAGTAGTAGTAGTAGTAGTAACAATTAAAATGGAGTCATCCCAAAGTGCTGTGAAGACTGCCAATCAGTTCTTGCCTTTTAGACCCCAGGACAGCTCTTACCTTTCCAAAGCCTCTCTCTCTCTCTCTCTCTCTCTCTCTCTCTCTCTCTCTCTCTCTCTCTCTCTATCGCTTTGTACTTTATATCCCAGCATTCCAGTAAGTTCCCTTTGTTTAAAGAGAGCCACACTGATTTTCTGTCCTAACAACTGTGAGTTTTAACCAGCACAGATTTGCTTAAGAAGATGTGGATAGTCTAGGGCCCTAGCAGCCCAAGAATAATAACTTTCCTTAAAAAATAAAAAGACAAGAAATGAATAAAAAGGAGAGTAAGATAACACCAAAAACGCAGCAGCTGCACACAGACTGGCCTGCCTCTATTAAAGGTAAGATGGCCCCAAAACACAGACAACTTCTCTTCACAGACCAGGACCCTCCTCATTAGAAAAGCCACAAGAGCGTTTGCAAAGTCTACAGGGGACAACTTGCTTTCTTGGCGTCTTTGAAGGGTCTAAAAATGAGATAAGTAGCTCTCCAACAGTGAGAGTCCCAAACAGACATGAAAGAGAGAGGAGTAAGAGCTTCATCTGCTCTGTCACCAGGATCTCCTGAATGTCGATGGGTTTATACAGACAGGAAGTATCTGAAGCCCCTTTAGCTATCCTGTGGCTGGGAAAATGATCTATTGAAATCCTGGGGTAGTGTGGACAAATGGTTTGTATTTCACATGCCACTGAATGATTTTTTTTTAAAAAATAGGCTTATGATAAGTTTTATTTTGTCAAGTAAGAGGACATAAATGGGCAGTACCATCATTGATTCTTAAGTGAAAGTTACATACAAACACAGACCGGAAAAGAGCTCATAAACTCACACACAAACTCAGTTAAATAATGTAAGCTTAAAGGGAAAACCTCAATTTATATTCTGCTTTTCCTCAGTTTTCTGTGTGCAAAACAAGGAAGCTCCAAGCACTGACTATTAGGCCATCCTTCCTCATAGCAGCCACATAGACTGAAGCCTTGTTTGACCAACTACAGTCACTGGGCCAGGGTCACAAGCATGTAGGAGCCTGTGGGGACCAGAAGAGGACACTGGGTCCCTTAGACACAGAGTTACAGGTAGTTGGAACCTGCCCTTCAAGGACTGGGACCCAAATACAGATCCTGTACACTGTTAACTGCTGATCCATCTCTTCAGCCCTGGCTTTATCCTCTTAACAGAAACCTCTATACTCAAGGTCACATCAGTGAATACATTATATAAGAGTGCCCTGGGGCCAGGCCGGAGAAGCCAGTGGCCTCTCCTCTCTCTCCTTCCTGGCCACCTTCTGAACTCTGCCTTTCTAGGTTTTGTGTGTGCGTTTGCTTTTGTTTTTGTTTTCATACATTATCTTCACCCCTCTCTTCAGTGTCTTCATACAGCTGCGGCTTGCATTCATCTCTACAGAGAACCCTAAGTAGTGTAGCTTTGTTTTCTGTCTCTTTGTTTTTGGTTTTTGTCCCTGACCCCTCCAGACCTTTAGTTAATTCTTTAACACTCTGAACTCCATCTTGAGTTCTAGAAACTTCTATGCATACTTGATAGGCATGCACCAGATGGGATTTCGGATAACCAATTTAACCCCTGCGGAACATGACAAATCATGTGTTTCATATGGGTGATTTGGGATGTTGTAACAAAATACCTTAGACTGGGTCATTTATGAGCAACAGAGAGTTCTGGAGGATCCTATGTGTATGATCAAGGTGCTATCACATTTAAGTATCTGATAAGGATTTCACAGATGGCAATCATATATTCTCACAGGGTGGAAAGGCTACTATAGAGAACACTAATGCAACAGGGTACAAGAACTTGTGGTTGATTTTAATGTCAACCTGTCAGAAATTAGAGTCACCTGAGTAGGAAGTTTCAGCTGAAGAAGTGTCCCGGCTGCTTTGGTTGATATAGGAAGGACTACCCCGATTGTGAGTGGCCCCTTCTGGTTGCAGATCTACTTAGAAAGGATGTGGCAGAAAACTCATCCTGCCTCTTGCTCTCCAGACCTTGCCTTGAGTTAAGTTGTTCGGGTACTGATGCTGTGCCCGTGGCTGATATCAGAACCAGCATTTCCTGGTTGTTATTTCAGAATAGAGATCAGCGGCTCTCCTTGGACTTCCAGTACCAGACTAGATCTGCCAAGGCACGCAGCCTTGCGGACTGAGAAACTACTTGTCCCCTTCCCAGAACAAAGTGAAAGAGAGCCATTGTAGGACTAATCCAAATGCTGAGACACTGCCACTTTAAGGACCAATTAAATGCCAGGTTCTCTCAACTCTCAGATCTGAGTCTGCTGCTGTTGCCAATTTAAAGCTTACTTGATAAATTCTTTTATACATACATACATACATACATACATACATACATACACATATGCATACATTATTGTGTTGGTTCTGTTCCACTGGAGAACACTGACTAATACAATGTTTTACCTCCCAAATGCACAACATCTTAATGCCAACACTTTGGGTTAGGGTTACAACATACATTTGGGACATAAGACAATATTATTCACATAGGTTCGGAACAACAAATCTTGAAATACTTCATGTTAGGTCTCTGAATCTGTTCCTTATAGGAAGCATGCATGTGTTTTGAAGGAGCTGCTAAGCAAATGTGAGAAGCACAACAAGGCACACAGATAAAAGAAGTATGTGTTAGCAGCACTTCTGTGGAAAAACAAGAGTAGAGAGAGACATGTTGGTTGTAAAGTTCTGTTGGGTAATTTAAAAAAATTCCTGTACAAGTAGAAGAGAAATTTAAAGAAGCAGAAGTAGCATGTCACTTCAAACTTGTCTTCTTACTTATTTAGACTGATGGATTGCCATGATTGGCTAACTTAGTTAAAATTAAATAGTTCATGCAATCTTCAATGGGAACCCTATCAGTCACCTTAGATTATTTTGCAGTAATAATTCATATACAAATCTTTGTATCTGACAAGAACAGCTTAATTCTTCCCAGGTTCCATGTTCATCATATATTAACTGTAGCTTATCCTCATATACCTTCCCTCTAGGACCCAAGCTGCTCAAGTAGGCCCTATCTGAGTTGTCACTGGTCTTGTGGTGTTGGAAACAAGGTGGAATCACCTGAAGGTTCTTCAGACTCAAGCGGAAAGATGATGAGTGACAATTCCACTCACATTCTGTTGTCCCACCAACGAAGAAAGTCAATGAATCTTGTCTACCCCATGATCACTCTGCTTTACCCATCAATATCTCCCCAAAAGTACAAGTGCTAACAGTCTTTACAGGTCCTGTGACCCCGGTGTTATGAGTTTCACAATATCCAGACCAGAATCCCCACAGCTCCTTCAGCCTCCAGACCTTTCCCAAACAACTGCCAGTCTTTCAGTGCTTACAAAATGGCAGACATGCTCACATGCGTGTCAGTGTTTAGAGTTGATAATGCAAGCACAGCATTCCACCACAGCCCTGGTGGCTGAGCTGCGGAATTATTTATGGCTTTCCCATTTATGGCGTGCTGCTCAGTTTCCCATGAGTTGCTAGGAAAAATTCCTGATAGCTACTATGAGCCATTGAAACCTAGGAGACTTCATTTATTATGGCATAATATACACATTACCTCACTTGTGTTAGACCATATGGAGAGCTCTCTGTTAAATTTGGCATAGTTACTGGGGTGAGACGGGAACGGATTATGCTACTAGTCCCACTCAATTATGTTGTGTATTGGATCACACAGCCAACTTCTACTGATCATGTGGGCATTGCAGCCAGTCCCCGGGACAGCCCCATCACCTTCACCTATGCCAAAGAAGAATAATAAATGTGATTTCAAAGGGGGTCTAAGCAGCTGGGCACAGCATCATCGCCAGCAAGATCAAGTGGGATGCCTGCTGACATGAGGCTTGTGAGAGGGAGGCAAAGGAGGAGTGGGTACAGCCCTTGTGCGTCACTCCCTGTAGCATTGAGATTGAGCGACAAAGAAGAGCGAAGGGGTTCAATAGGACCTGAAAAACAGATCTGGTTCTCAGCCACAATGAGCAATGGCTACCACACCGTACCTGGTGAAAGGTCTTGTCTTGAGGATGGCACAGTCTGCAATCTGCCATACCAGTTTGCCTCTCCTTTGCAGCCAGCATTGGGAGAGAATATTAATCCCCTTAATAGAAGGAGGACAATGGCTGATGTACAGATATTTATATGAACTTCATGTATTTTTGTTTGTTTGTTTTTAAGCTCTAGGGTTTGGTTTGTATGCGTCACAGTGGATTTGATTTATTCTGGTGTAGACATAACTAGGGCCCTTCTGAGGAAGGAGCTCATTCTGCTTATACAGGAGTGGAGAATACTAAAGCTTTAGGGTCTGAATCAGTCACTGTATTATGGTAGTGAATTCAACTACACTGTCAACAGCCACAGTAGAATTCTGTGGAAAATTCCTATGATGGCCCAAGAAAATAATCCTAATAGTTTTCTCCATTGCCACTAAAATTTTAAGAATTGTGTAATTAGCTTTATTGCCAACCCATCTGTCTGTGGTGTTTGTGAGTCTGTCTCTGTCTATCTATCTGGTCTTTGTGTGTTTGTGTGTGCACACCCATGCAGGAGTTGTGGGCTAGAGAGACAGACACACAGACACACACACACACACAGACACACACACACAGAAAGAGAGAAAGAGAGAAAGAGAGAGAGAGAGAGAGAGAGAGAGAGAGAGAGGGGGGGGCAAAGCCCTGTGAAGAATAAGTAAGCGCTTTCTGAGCAGGGTGTCATCACAGTCCTTCTTCATCATCTCTCCCCTTGGCAGGTCGTCATTTGGAAACGGAGCATCAGTCCTTGAGGGGCCGCCATTGCACGCTATTGTCAGTAACAGTGGGCTGCCAGGGAAGCAGACCCTTCTCTTCTGAAGGACAAGCTCTAACTTTGATTATGGTTGACTATTCAAAACAAAGTCCAAAGATTGGTACCCACCCCACCCCTTTTTTTTAAAAAAGTCTAATTAGTGTTCCTCTATTGGAGAGGAAGCTGAGCATGAGGCTCCATCACTGCCAAATGAAATTAAGGCCCAATTATTGATAAATGAAGAGTGGTTTGTGCTGGAGCCTGGCCTGGAGTCGCGGAAATACATCTGTCATTTGGCCTGCACAGGAGTCATTCATGTGTGACATAGCATCCTGTGCATTTATCATGCATCTGTAGATTTTTGTTTTAATTCAGTTAACTGTCTAACTAGATTCAGTGCTGGATGCCTCAAATGGAGTCAGGATTTGGACTGACAGATGCAATTCTAGTCTGAAATGATGGGTGACGGGGCTAGCTATCTTGCATATTAATTATTATTGAAACCATTATAGACAGCGCTTTTACACTAATGGCCGATTCTCTTATCTATTTGGTGGCTTCTATGGCTAACAATTGTCCAGTCGCTCCAGGCCAGGTAGGATCAATGGACCATTGTTGTTAAGGGCATTTACTATTACCATGGAAATGAGAATGGCGGTGTTTGAAAGGCAGGAATGAAAATACCCCTGCCTTACCATTATGAAAATGAAAAATCCTATAAATAAGAAACACTTTTCATAAGTCTTAGCAAGGTAAAAGAGTTTATTAGGTCCATTGTCGAGCACAAATTGAAAACAAACATTTGTTAAGTTGATAGAAAAAGAAAAGAAAAGAAAAGAAAAGAGAGAGAGAAAAGAGGTGTCTGTGGGGCTGTTCCCATCCAAGTTGGACTTAAAAAGATTAGATTAGGAGACTTAATTTAAAGTTCCTGTCATTTCATAGCTGTGTTGTATAAAATTATTGTCACCTTCAAAAACAAGCCATTAACACTTTTCTCTCTGGTCCAACGTTCTGAGAAAATGTCCTCTCTGTGGGACTTTAATGGGATCTCTTCCAGGGGCAACTGCCCTGACTCAGCCTCCACAATCCTCCTTATTTGTATTTTTTTCAAGCTCACACAGCCCTCGCCTTCCTAAGTTAATTGTCCAGGATCACTGGAAAGTCCAGGAAAAAAATAAAACCAGAGAGAGAGGGAGAAGGAGAGGGAGAGGGAGAGGGAGAGGTGGAGGGAGAGGGGGAGGGGGAGGGGAAGGGGGAGGGAGAGGAGGGAGAGGGAGAGAGACAGAGAGAGACATTGACTGGAGTAAACATTATAGCCTCTCCCTGTTGCTCATAGACCTTATGTTCTATAAATTGTGTGCACTCTAAGTCTGACTGGGGCAGCCTAACATACATAATTTTCCTTTTTAAAGAGTGTATAAAATCTCAAAGGACTTTAATAAATAGACTCCAGAATGGTAGCACAATAGAATGCATCATATGGTAGGAAACAGACAACTAATAATCTAGCTAAAATGACAGTGGTGGATTCCCATCTTTTCAAATGGCTCCTGTCGCTAAAGGACATTTCACTTTGGTGTTCCAGGTTCAAGGAAGGCTCTGCCTCCCTAAACAAATACAACTTCCCACCTTAGGAGAAACATCTTTTCCTAGTGGGATGTTTGAGAGTGAGACATATTGGAGGGAAGTCTGGTTCCTTTTAAGAGTTCACCTGTTCGATTATGATATCAGGTTACAAGATTTTAGTAGTTAAAAGTTGTGTTGAATAAAAGAGCAAATTAGAAAGCAACCACATATCTTTACACAAATAGATCTTAAAATATTAATAGTCATAACATTCAGGGAATTTGAGTAAATTTTGACTCTACGTTTTGAGAGCTATTAACGTTTTCTCGTGCGATTACCTCCTCCAATTTATAATGTTTGCTTCGCTGCCTTCTTCCTTTCAATAGTTTTTTTATAAGACTCCCAAAACTTAATTATGGCTTATGCAAATATCATTTGAGGGAAAATAGGGTAATATTAAAGCTTCAAAGGCATTGTTAGGTTAAATGCTGGGAAAGTCACTGTAGGCGTTAAATGGGAATCAGGAAAAAAATGGAGTGGAGGGTGGGACGCTTGTAGGAGAGTTTTCTCATTTTTTTTCCCTAAAACCATTTACTTGGATCAGTTTTCCCTAACTTTAATCAGTGGTGAATGCTTTAGGTTACTAAAAATATAGGGAGGAATGTTTGTTTTTGATTGCGCGAGGATCCAACACTAAGTGAGGAGAATGCTTGCCGCACAATCGGGAGGTCCTGGCTTTGCATCCCCAGAATGCACACAACACCAGATGCAGAACCATGAGCCTGTAAACCCTGGAATCTCAAGGGTGGTGAGGCCGGCAAATGCACTGGGGAAGAAGTGAGTGTCTTAAGCAAGGTGGAAGGTCATCCCCAATAGTGAGGTTGTCCTCTGAGCTCCACACGTGTGCTGCAGTAAGCTCATGCTTGCATTGCATATATAAACACACACCACACACACACACACACACACACACACACACACACACACACACACATGAGAAGAGAGAGAGAGAGAAGAGAGAGAGAGAGAGAGAGAGAAGATAGAGATAGGAGAATCTTAAACCAACCTATGTCAACACAAATTGGAAGCACATACATGAAGCAAACCAACTACTGTCATTACAATACAGTGCAAAACCTGATTCTATTTTTTTAATCCAGTTACCTGTATCCTTTCTATATTGCCTGGAATCTTCAATGTTCTGTAATACCTGAAGAAAAATAAGAACATAAGCGAATTAGAGTAAGGTGGGCCTAACATGGCAGAATGAACATTTTTGCTTAGGAAGACATAAAAATGGCAGCCAGTCTAGTAATTTCAACCTGCTAAGTGTGGTACCCGAAGGATTGTTAGTGTCACAAAGATGCTAAATGACAAAATTAAGAGTCAATTGGTGTCTGAGATGTGTAGAAGTAAAATTCCAGGAAGGAGAGAGACAGTGGTTGGAAAGGGCATAGCCAGAAAGAGATAGACTGCCAGGATTCTGCCCCAGGATTTTTCCAGTCAACTAACTTTGGTCACCATATATATATATATATATATATATATATATGTGTGTGTGTGTGTGTGTGTGTGTGTGGTTGTGTGTGTGTGTGTGTGTGTGTGTGTGTGTGTGTGTGTGTGTGTGTGTGTGTGTGTGTTTATGTGTGTGTGTTTGTGTGTGTGTTTGTGTGTGTGTGTGTGTTTGTGTGTGTGTGTGTGTACTAACATGCTGCTAAGAGGGATTAAAGAAAGTATGGAGGGGGGAAATTATTTTCTTCCTTCTTAAGTTTAGTGTCTTGGGACCTGGAAGAAGGAAAGAAAGAATAAAAAGAAATGAACAATTAACAAGAGGAAGGATATCTATCTTTTGTTAATCACGTATGTGCATGGAAGTTCATAGCCAAGAAGTGAAATTTGAAGAAGTGGTTCCATTTGAGAACTTGCATGTCATTTAACAAATGAACAACTTTGGGTCCTCAAGAGACCGGAAGTTATAGGGATGAGACCAGGAAATGAGGTAATAAAGAGCGGTGTCACTTCAGTGTGGCCGATTTTGCAAACTCATCTTCATGTTCGGTTCCATCTTCTTTGCTGAGGATGAGCTAATCTTTTCCTGGTAGCTTCCTCCAAACACAGCGTGGGGCGTCTTTCTCAAAGAAAATGCTCGCCCTGCTTTATGACAGGTAGGAGGGTAGCCCTTCCTTGCCCTGTCCAATCATCCCCAATTTAATTGCTTGCAGCTCAAAACAATCCTCATGCCAGAGTATCATAGCTGGAGGTGACACAGTCTGATCTCCCTCCAAAGGCAATATCGTGCTTAAAAAAAATAACAAATGCTATTATTGATTGAATGGGTTGAGTTTTATTCTCAGACTTTCTTTCCTACACTTTTGGCTTTTAAGATACGGTTTTGCGAAATGCTGCTGTGCTTGGTAATGCTTTTTTCCATCCAATGTCATGGCTTGCCCCAATTAAATCTTTGTGACTCGGTGTCATTGTTTTTAGTCTCCCCCTCCCCCACCAACCCCCAGAGGCCCATGATTCCCCTAAGGCTTGGAAATAAAACTCTCAGACATTGTCTTCAAAGAAGATATTAACATGAAGTCCCTCCTACCGTTCTGACTATGGGCTGAGAGAGCCAGGTCTACTCTCCATGTGATCCTGAACATTAACACCAGTCCTGAGAGGCAAGCCCTGCCGCCCATCATTCCTTAATGGGGATAGCAAGACCAACAGATGCTGAAATGCTTGGTAAGGTATCATAACTAGAGGATGATGACTTTACCATTGTTTAAATAGAAGACCTTGGGCTATGGGAGATGCTCAGTTGGTAATGCGCCTGTACTACAAGCATAGAACCTGAGTTCAGATACCCAGAGATTCCTGGGGAAAAACTGGATGTGGCCATGTGCATCTGTAAAATTAGTGTAGTGGTAGCCAAGACAGGTGGACGGCTAGACAGTTAGAGCTAACCAGTCTAGTCCTAACCAGCAAGCATCAAGCTTGTCAAGAGACCTTGTCTAAAAAGACAAGGCAGATGGTAGGTCAGATGGCTCAATTGCTGAAAATACATACCTCCAGGCCCAAAGACCTGAGATTGATTCCCAGGATCCGCACGTTGGAAGATGAGACTCTTCTCTGAGCTCTTCGTATAGGCTTCTTCGCAAACACACATGCAAAATAAATGTTTAGGAAGAAGATAAGGTAGAGAATGACTAAGGAAGACAGCAGTATGGACCTCTGGCCTCCAAACATAGGCGTATACTTCCATACATATACAAGCACGCATGCACACAAATGTATAAGTCACACACACACACACACACACACACACACACACACACATGCACGTGCATGCGCCAAATTTTATATGACGCTTTAAAACGAAAAAAGGAAAATATTAACACTTCCTGCAGGGTGACAGATGTCTCAAGGCCTTTTCCATTACAACTTCGCAAATAGAGTCACCTCACAGAGCTGTTCTACAGGCCAAGAGTTAAGTCAGCTTGAGCCTAAAGTCATGCATGCTCTTGTTGACTCTGCTTCTGGGATCGCCTATTTTTAAACACAAAAATAAGGATATTCGTTGTGGAGAAATTAGACTTCCAAACTGTATGGCACCAAGATACACAGAATAAATAACTCAGTCAGCACTCTCGTTAGTGTAATTTATGTCGAAAGGCACCTACCCACAAAGTCCTTTTCCTAAGTGACTAGACAATGAGAAGGTGACATGGAAGGACTTCATTCAGCATGATTACAGCATTTCCATTGGAGAGGGATTTGTTTTACCCTCAGAGAAGTTCAATTCATTTGGTAGCTTTTCGGGGCCCCGACTTCCAAAACACACACAACGCAAAGATGAACACTCTGTTTGCGCTTACAGGGGTTCAGCCATGTACCCCAAGCCCAGCCCCAACCAAAGGCAGCTAGAAATTGGCAACTGTCTGCTTTGAGAGAATGCCTTGTCCTATATAGTAATTAAGCAGAGGTGCTTAACTTCCTCTCTGTTATCTGGGTCAGGAAATAAAACCCCTATGCCAAGAGGGTAGAGATGACCACGGGAGCAGAGGCCGAGCTCAGCTCAGCTCAGCTCAGCTCAGCTCAGCTCAGCTCAAGGCCCGCATCACTTCATCCCTGCGCGTCTCGATGAATTGGAATGCTAAGCCTTGCGTTTGACTCCAGGCTCTCCCACCTGCACTGTGACCTGTAACTTTTGAGTTTTGACTGAAAGCTTCTGTCCTTGCCAGAACGTGCTTACTATTTGTGAAAGAAAATGTAAAACAGCACCAGGTGAAGAACGGCTTTTCACCCAGTCTTGAAACCATCACAAAGAGACAAATTTTGCAGCTTTTACTTTGTGTGCGATTTTTTTTTCCACACAGCTCTATTCATTGCCTGAAACAATGGGGCCAGTGTTGGCCAGCAAAGAATAGCGCTATTCATATGCCCTGTACCCTGCACAGTGCCTACACTTGTTAGTCTTGGCTGCCCTGCTCGGCTGGCTGCTGGCAAGAAAGTCAGGTCTATGTTGTTGGATGAAGCAGGCAGATCAGGGAATGAATACTGGCAGCCAGATTCCCAGATAAACCCCTGCTCCGCTAGAAAACTCTTGTTGACATAAGCCTGTGCTTTGAGGGGTGTCTTGGAATTCCAAGCCCTCGCTTGCACCAGGTGTGAGGGCAGGTGGTAAGAGCCTCCTTCCACCCATGCTCGACCTCCAGCCACAAGCAATGCAGCTTCATTTAGGGTTCAATGCCTGCTTCAGGAACCAGACACCTGACTTAAAATTACGGCTCTAAAGTGGACTTGGGGGTAGAAGGATATATCTGACAAGGTCTCAAGCTCCCACAATCTCAGTCTTTTTTTCCTTTCTGCAGTAGACAAAGCATTATACATAGTACTATGCTGTGGTTAACAGGGAATAATTAGTTAACTATTCCCGTCATTAATGAAAGACTGGTGTGCCAGTAAGACTGGCCTAGACCATTTTCTGTCTGGGTATAAGTCAATCACTGTGAAATGGGCACTACCCTTACCATTGTGGTGATGGGCATATGACGGGGATGGAGAGGGAAGTCTGGCTTCAGAGTGAGCTGTTTCTCACTGCAGTAGAGACCTAGAATGTTGGCCATAAGACACAGGGTGTCCGTCCACTAGTGGTAGCCACTCTGTTTTTATTATTACTAATTGGTCTGTTTCTTCACTTTAAATCCTGATAACAGCCTCCTCCTTCTCCTCCTGGTCCCTCCCCCATACACACAGCTGTTTCTCTTCTTTTCTGAGAAGGGGGAGCTCCCCCCCATCACTCTATTTGTTAAGGATCCTATGGAAGACTGATCATCTTGTGTGTGGCATTGTCCCAGGAGCCCACACTTTACATAGCTGCTAATGTGGAATCTCATGGGCCTCTTCAGGCCTGTGCACCACTGAGCGAGCAGCATAAAACCTTGCAGCTCATTCCTGCCCATAACGTTCCTTTCCTTTTCCTTCTTGAAAAGAGACGGAATATTTTTTGGCTCCCATTGGTTTCTGTGGGGGAAGCAAACTGCCAAGTGCAGGCAACCTGTGGCAGTCTTGCAGAGACTCTGGCAGACTCTGGGATGACCAAGTGTAAGAAGCCTGATTATCCCCCCCCCCCGGAATCATCCCTGTGCAGAGCCAGGCAGGCTGCTGGAATCAAAATGGGTTATTAAGATCAGTACTGCAAAGCGGCTGCAATTCCACATCAGGCTCAACCTTCATCCATCAACAGAGGCCAAGAGGGAGCCCATCTTTCAAGTTCCTTCCAACCCATGATGTTTTGATCTTTGAAGTTTTCCTCGCGATCGATGTTAACTGCCTAGCTACCTTCTGTGAAGATGTTACCATGAAAGCCAACACGCTTGGCACCAATTTCCCTTGGCACGGTTTATAGACACATATACTTGTCATAGTACCAGAGCTTTGCAGCCTGCTAATGTACTATGTGAAGCATATACTAATCACGAGGGCAATGGTTCTGGGTTATGCATGTTATAGAGGAAAGATAATGTGTTTGTGGTGATTGTAGACATGTTAACCAGTGTTGTGAGCGGCAAACTCCACTTGGTGTGATCACGTAATTAGAAGACATCATTGCCATTCATAAATGGAATTAATTACAATTTTAATTAAATTTTAAAAAGATAATTTAATGAAAGTAGGATTGATTAGAATATTATCAATGAATTTACAGATTCATTTAAGGCATTTGTCTCTGTCACTTCCAGACTTCGTTGACATTAGTTAAAATAATGGTAAGGTTGTCCATTCTAGTGTTTAAATAGATAGTTCTGAGAAGGTTTCAAGAGACAAAGAATACTTTTGAGCTCTTTCATGGAGTAGTAATGTGTGTGTGTGTGTGTGTGTGTGTGTGTGTGTGTATCCATGTGAATGTATGCCTTTGTGTGTATAGGGGAGATGTGCCATGTGACATTCATACGGAATTCAGAGTTTGTGTGCATGTGTTTATATGTGTGTGCATGCTATCATGTGGAGGTCAGTAGATAATTCAAAGTATCTATCTTCAAATACATTCCACATTTTATCTGTTATAGGGTCGCTCACAGGCCTGGCACCCAGGATAGTGATATGTTCTCCCAGGGAGCCACCTATTTCTACATCCTAACTGGCCATTAGTGGGATATGATTATTTCTCTATGGTGGAACATGGGGATTATAATCAGACCTTCACATTTCTGGGGCAAATGACTGACTAGCAGAGTCATTTTATTAACCAATGTGTAGCCATTGTTCAGTAACAAATTTACAGAAAAATATGACCTTGCCTTTGTTGACTGTGAAGTTGATAAACCTTTCTTATTGCCAAATTCAGTTCTTATAACCTTGATAAGAATTTCTAAACAATTGAGGGTTGAGGTAAATTTATTGATGGTCTGTGTGTGTGTGTGTGTGTGTTGGTCTTAGAGATGGCATGGAACAAGTCCAAATTCTAGTAGAAGATGGGAAATGAACATAAAGTTCATTAGCAAAAAGTACTTGTCCAGGAAGAAAAAGTCCCCGTTCATATGTCAAGTCTACTGCCTAGAAAGCCAGGCTTGGCTGAGCTACAGGAGCACAGAGTGCTCCCTTAGCATTTGACCATGTTTATTTCACAGGCTGAAGTGATCTCAGATAGATGAATAGAAGATAGAAGCCCTGCATTCATTTATTCATTCAGTCATTTATTCATTTCACAGATACAAAGCTAGACTTTATCAGACTTGGCAACAAAATTATACAATGAAGAACCCCTTCACCTGTAAACCCAAAGGAAATCCCAAATCTACTTTCCTCTCATAGAGTGTCTGGTGACTATCCCAGTCTTCTCTTCTTCATTAATCTAACCAATTATACTAATTTATGAGCATATCACCTTGCCTCTCTGTCCTCACTCAGGCTTTAACTAAGTCCTCAGAGTAGAAGCCCATTCCTGTCTGCCTCATCTCAGGTGGGCAATCTGCTTCCCACCTCTCTCTATCTTTGTTCTGTAGTATATTCCTGCCACTGCATTCACCATTCACGTGTTTAGCCACACTGTATATTTGTCCTCCTGGTCTTTCTACAGACTATAAGCCCAAAAGAGCAGCAGTTTTGTATATGGTAAGTGTCACTGTGCCCAAAGAGAGCAAGAAATACATGTTAAATGAACGAAGGGACCACCCTGCTCTTACTTTTGTAACTTACCTACAAAGAAAGATGGTTAGCTAATAATTTTGATGGTAAAAACTCTGATGAGGGAAGCAGCGAGAACTGTAGCATGCAGTAAAAAGAATACTGGTCTTTTTAAGAGGATTGTTGAGCTTGAAGATCAAAGAATCAGTAGAAGTAAGTGAGGTGAAAAGTTCCAGGAAGGGGTCACAGTATTGTTATTCTGTCTACCTAGTTCTAGTCAGGTTGGTCTACCCATGCTTCATCTGTTCTTGGGGATGTACAATCTGTTTCTGACAATAATTCATATTAGATTATCTGAAGAGATTTTTGCTACAGAACACACAAATTATATATATATATATATATATATATATATATATATATATACATATACATTTTCATACATCATTTTACCAGGGTAACACTATCTTAGAAACATTTTACTAAAGAGTTTCATCATTGAATAAATACCATAGTACTATCTTTACCCAAAAGGGAGATCCTAGATACACCTAGGCTACTTAGTATAGACAATTGCTTCTTATTGATAGACAAAAACAGCATATCACTGTGATAAATACCACACAGAATTCTAAGACAATGGCAAGTGTCTATGTACATAAATATAAAAAGGTATGACAAAAATATTAATCAGCAAAATTTTTCTGCTCTGTTATCTTTTGGAAGTTTTGTCCTACATATATTTAGTCCATCACTGACTAAAGCATTACTTAGGCCATCCTCTCAATAGGTACAAAGTCAAATATTGAAATAAAATACACAGCTTAAAACATGAGACTCATGAGAATAAGCATCTTCCCAAATGTGGTGTAGGGAGAAACTGCATAAGTAAAATAGTTAAATTAAGGTATAATAAAAAAGAACCCTAACAAGAATCTAATAGAATGGACTGCAGTCGTGAAAAGTCTGTGAAGAGGTCATACTCAGAATCCTCTAGGTTTGAAAAAATAGAATCAAACAAACACGAAGCCTCAGGTTAAGGAGACTCAGTCAAGGGTAAACAAGATGACATGGGCATATCTTACTGAACTATAAATACCAGCAGAAAACCTGAGAGTAATAAGACATAAAAATCAATCCATAGCAGAATAACCAGCAATGGAGGACAGGAGAAAAGGAATTGCGTCCTCGAGGAAATAGATGCAATTTGGATTTTTATACCCAACTACACTATTACTAAATAAGCTTCAATACAGGGATTATCAGATTAAAAGCTGAATGTTTCTTAATATCAGTGCTAAGTCAGAAGCATAAAAGATGAACTTCAAGAACAAAGAACTTAAGGGCTATGGGTGTAGCTCAAAAGTATATATATTATATAATATACATATATAAAATATATAATATATAATATTATATATAACACATATATAATATTGGGTTAAACTGATCGAAAGTAATAGAAGGATAGAGTTAGAGACATTGGCTATAACAAAATTGGACATAAAGGTCAATTAACTTTAGACTCTGTTAGGTCGGTAAGCATATGAAAAACTTTAGGATGGTGCCTGGGAATGCTACTCAGTTGAGAGTGCATGCCTAGCATTCGCAAGCCCTGAGTTCAACCTCCAGCATTGTATAATCTAGGCGTGTTAGTGAATGCAGAAGGTAAAGGCAGATGGTCTGAAATTCAAGGTCATCCTAGGCTGCTTAGGAAGCTGAAGGCCAGACTGCCCTACGTGACGTCAAGTCTGCACAACAAAGCCCACACGATCCCTTTAGAATAATAAGCAATATAATCGAAGAAAAGTATACATTTTTTTTTTCAGTGCAATAGGGGAAATCATGAGGATAAGAAATCTGGTGACCTCAGAATAAATTATGAGAAGAAAAAAGTCACGGAAAAGGTTTAGCAAAGTGTACTAGGGGCAGGGTTCTCCAAAGTAAAGAGATAATAGAATGAATATGTGTTAAGAGAGGAAGTGTTGAACTGGATTTTAAGATATGGGCTGGCTAGTCTAACAATGACTGGCTGTGCTCTGCAAAGTAGAGAGCTCAGTGGCTTCTCTCTCCACAAAACTGGTTGCCTCACCAGACAGTCACAAATATGGCAACGAGTGCTTGCTGGATTCCCGGAAAGTATTTGATCTTCAAGTTAGGTTGGAAGATAAGAAAGTTTCAGTTCTAATGTTAGCAAGTGACAGAGTAGCAGCAGCAGCAGCAGCAGCAGCAGCAGCAGCAGCAGCAGCAGCAGCAGCAGCAGCAGCAGCAGCAGCAGCAGCAGCAACAACAACAACAACAACTACAGAAAGATGCCCTTACCAGCAAGAGTAGAGACTGACTGGCAAAGGCACCACAACACTCCCTCTAGACTTCTTTATATTGGGTCACAATCCCAGAGATGAGCCACTCTGGGTGAGGGCCTTCCCACCTTAGCTAGTCCCTCCAGGAAGTCCCCTCACTTCTAATCGAGTTGACACTAAAATGAACAACCACAGCAAGAATGTATAAAAGCAAGCTGGGGAAAGATCTAATATGTGCTCAATTAACATAAATCTAAACAGTTAAATACTACTAGCGATAGCAGCAAAAATATACTTCATCTGGAAAATTACGGCACCAGGGCTTGATTAAATAGGCAGCGGATGTGTGCTTAGAAGTTCTCTAAGAGTTAGAACATCTGTGAGTATCTATATTTCTCACCCTCCGCATCTGCGTTCATGTGAGTAAATAGTTATTATCCATATTTCCCATAATTTAAAGAGACACAGGATTCTACTTTGTCCCCCTGTACAAAATCATGTATCTTCTGACATAGATATTCAAAATGACAAACTTCCTGCCAACAAGGTGGTCTAGCTATGGGGAGAGGGGGGGACTAAATGAAATACCCAGAGTACTGTATATTAGGACTTCAAATTTTAATAGTTAGAAGGGCAAGGGGGGGACGGGAATCAGAGTTTTAAAACACAGACAAATGAAGTGTACACATAGTTTAAAGAGGCAAGAACTTTAGGAGAAGCCCCAATACAGAAATATACGCAGCGCCCCAGCCTCCTTTCCGACCTGAGCAGTAGCAGTAGCGAGAACACTGAGGTGCGCTCCCCCAGGTTTGTTTTTCCTCTCCATCACCGCTCAGGAGGGACAGGGAGAGTGATGGTCTGTCACTTTGATGCTTCTCTCAACTCAAATGGCAGAAACTAACCAGGTGAGTTGTCACAGCTCAGATGAGGCTGGGATAAAAATACATCTTGGAGAGCTCGCTTCCTGATTACAGTCGAAAGCTGTTCTTTCTGATTTAAAACTGAAATTCCTGCCAGCCTGAATGAGTGGCTCCGGCCTACCCCGAGTGGAAGGCATTTTGTCTGCCTTCCCTCAGATTCATCTTTGGTGACCCCATCCCGACTTAAAGTCCCACGTAAGAACGGCAGATGCTATGCTGTTGCTGCTGTCCTTACTTCTGCGTTTATCTGTGGAAGCAGCTCCACATGGCTGGGTTAAGTCTCTTAAGCCCACACGTCACTGAAAGGACAGCTATTTCAAGTCTCGATTCAGTTGGTTTATATTTTGTAGAATGCAAACCAAAATGCGTTATCGGTCGGCTTTTAATACGTGAACTGTTGCAGAGTTTTCAACCCGAAGCCCAAGAGCTTGGTCTTGTTTTGGAGAAAACCGTAGGATCCACTTTGCAGGGTGGGACTTTGAGTTTCGCCTCTCCCATCTTGCTCAGGGAAAGGCTCCGGCTGTCAAGTAGGACACGCAGTGGAACCAGAAACGTGAGGAGCTACCCAAGGCTACAGGAGGCACCGTACCAAAGCCCGAAGCCCCTTCGGTTAGGCTGCCTGTAATTGCTAGTTTACCCCAAGGAGGTGCTTGTCTTTGCCTTCTGTGGGATCTTGCAGTAGGGGTGCCCTTGAGTTTGTCACAGCTCGTGGTGATTCCTGACTGGTATTTACTCTCTTCCGATTGGGTAATACTCTTTACAACATATTTTTTTTAAAATCCTCACTAGTCTAGGGTTACCAATGCAATATCCTTACTTGTTTTTCTTTGTTCTTTTTAACATTGTACCATTTGAATTTTGTTATTTTAGCCGCCCCACCTCCACCCCCCATTCCAGGAACCTTAAGAAAGTCCATGGTATTGGTTCTAAAATAGTTTTGATGGCTTAAAAACAGTACCTTCCTGTAGATATTAGATATCTAATTTATCTTTAGTGGAGCCTAATGCACTGTTCTGATCATATCTCCCTTAGAATGAACAGTCTCCCTAAAGATCTATTACAGTGACAATGACTAGTAATCAGTAAGTACTACATATGGATGTTCATGCAAAGTGCATTCACAACACACATATGTATATATGATTACATGAATCTTGCCGACATTTAAACTAAGGCTTCAAACACAGATTAATATTACATATGACTGTCTACTGCATGATGGATGCTTGACCTTTCATGAAGTCCTCAGAACTCGGCTTGTAGTAAAGATATAAAACAACGTTGAGCTTCTCAATGTAGGCTGCATTGTTTCCCTTCTGTCCGTAGGTTGAGAAGCGCATGAAGAAAGAGGCCACTGCTTCTGATAGTCACCCAGAGGCTCCTCTATGCTGATGAGCAGCGAGAATTCAATAAAACATTTGTTGATTGTGTAAATTAATGAGCCAGGCTCAAGAATATGTGTGTCCACAATCAGGTCAAGGTACTAGAATGTAAAAGTAAAATACATTTGGGCTTTCCAACTGTTTTTTTTTTTTTTGCCATGCAAATGATAATTAGTGAATTGCTTGCTATTTTAAATTACAACCAGTTCATTTTGCATGACTTTTTTAATATTTACCAATCGTCAGATATGTATAAATGTATGTGTATGTATACAAGGCAGATGATGTATGTGTATATATACAAATTCCCTAGGAAAAGAACCCCTGTCTTCCAGTCCTGTATGTTTTCTATTGCTTCTTCATGGTCTCTACAGTCAGTCGAGGATGTTTGGTGTGTGTGTGTGTGTGTGTGTGTGTGTGTGTGTGTGTGTGCATGCGTTTTGGTTGGTTTTTTTGTGTTCTTTTTCATTTTTTTCCTACACTTTTTTTTACTTGACCTGGAGTTATTTCAGTGACTGAAATTCAGGTAGAACGAGGAGATCCGGGGATTCAAGGAGCAGACCTTCAGTTCGTCACTGGGTGCCTGGGCTGATGTACCCTGGGAAATCCAAATTAAGGAGTTTAGAAATGACCTCAATGTGTAACTGTCCCCCACACCCTGTTTGTGTGTGTGTGTGTGTGTGTGTGTGTATGTGTGTGTGTGTGTGTGTGTGCATGTGTGTGTGTGTGTGTGTGTGTGTGCATGTGTGTGTGTGTGTGTGTGTGTGCATGTGTGTGTGTGTGTGTGTGTGTGTGTGTGTGTGTGTGTGTGTGTGTGTGTGTGTGTGTGTGTGTGTAAGAGGAAAACCTTTAGTGTTTTTTCTCTCTACCTCCCGAAACAGGATCCCAAGTGTACATGACTGCATCCAGTTTGACTCTTAAGCTTGCTAGGCAAGCACTCTCCCTACTGTTCTATCTTCCCATCCATTATTCTTGTCCATTCACCCTACTCTTCCAAAGGTCTTATAAGTTAAAGTGGGTGTTTCTGTCTCACACACCTGTCCTCTAGAAGCAAGGCTAGGTAAGGAGCCAATCAGGTAAATGCTCCATGACAGAAACACATTGCATTTGCATCTATGCAATCTCCTTATTTTGACAATTTCCAAACATGCCTAAAAATACAAAGGCTAGTTTTGTAGACTCCTACACACTCGTCACCTAGCTTCAGCAACTGACATTTGCTGTCCTTATTTTATGTACCCGTCAACCATCACATAAAATCTTTCGCACTTATTTGTGTTTTATTTGTTACTGGGGTATTTTTAAAGTTAACTCTAGACAATATTACTTCATTATTTCAGTTACACAGGTTTGTATGAGTATTTAACTTACATTTTAACATAGCTACAATGTTAAAATCAGAACCCCGACACCCTACAATTTACTACATGATTGCTTTGTCTTAGGTTTTAAAGTTTTTTTTAAATGTTTTATAGTTTTTAAAAATCATACTAAAGTTAATTGAATAATTTTATCCTTTCTCTATGTGTGTGTGCACATGTGTCCGTCCATGTATGTGAGTTTTGTGTGTGTCTGTGTGCATGTCAGGGTGTTCATATGGAATTCAGAGTAGTCAGTTCTCTACTTCCATCAAATGGGTACCAGAGATTGAACTCCTGAAATCAGCCTTGACAGCAAGTGCCTTTATCTTGCCCAGCCTCCAAAATGGTCTTAGGATATACACTACGTACGTATAAACATATATGCATGTACTAACACTTAATGAAAAAAGAAACCATGAATTAGGTAGAGGGAGGAAGGGTATGTGGGAGAGTTTGGAGAGAAGAAAGGGAAGGGGAAATGTAATTATCTCAAAAAATAGAATAGATTATTAAAAACTTATAACACACACTTACACTCTTCCCTTCATTAATGAACTATTGAAACAACCAGGCCTAAAGAAGTAAGAAGTCTCCATAAACCCCATGCTAGGAGAAGGGAACGTCCAAAGCCTAGGGTCATTCCAGAAGAGACACTTCTTTCCCAGGAAGAGATTTCACCAAAGACAATTTTTTTGTGACCAGGTTTTGAAACAGAGATTGGGAAGATCGACGATGGGAGGATCGCACCTTGACAAAGATCGTTTAGTTATACATTCCTCTTATCCTCTCTGTGACTTGAGCCAGATGTCAATACAGCAAAGATGGACTTGAGTATTTCAGAATCCTTTTATCTCTTCCTCTTCTCACTGGCCACGTTGAGTAAACCTTTCTCTGGTTTTCACTGGAACTTGCCCTTTTAATGACACGTTGGCATGTGACTGCTGAGGCCACCAGAGCCCAAACATCTACCCTAATATCTCTAATATTCTGCTTTACCTCCCTAGTAGCATTACAGATATGCTTCACCACTGCCTCTTTTTATCAATTAAAAAGCTACATGAGATACTGTAAATATTCCATACATTAATATGCTTATATGATCCTCTACTTATGCCTCTCTGCCTTACTTTCTCTCCATCTTATTCTTCCCTTTTCATTTCTCTTCCTCTTTAATTATTTTTATAGTGCTAACAATGAAACCCAAGACTGTCCTCATTCTAGTCAAGTGTTCTTACAGCCTTTTCCCTACTTTGTTTTGGTGCATTTATTAAAGAAGAGAAACCCATACATTTCCATATAGGACTGCTAGACTTCCCTTATCATATGCTTTTGGCATCATATAGCGTATTTTCTCCTTCTCAACATCAATAGCTGGAGTCAGAGGGTTCTGGATGAGGGTAAGGTGGGTTGAGTTATTTCTCTATAGTCTAATTTTCCCATATCCAGCACATCAGTGATCATAGGTTCATCCCATTTCTCTACAAATTAACAAGTGATCTAGTGTTCTAGAGGTGAACAAAATGGTCCTCTAAACCAAAGCTATCCACATTCTGACCCTTGGAATTTATGAATAGTCCCCTTAACACCATATACAATAAAGAGAAGCAGGTCATCTCTTTGTGCATGTGGTTCACATTGCCGTTGATGAAATGGTCATTACTACACTGTATTGTTTGATTGGGTTCCAGATATCATTACCGATGACTTTTTAAGAGGGCAGGGGGTGGGTTATAGACAGATAAACACGCAGCTGAGGAAGAAGCGATGCACCCATGGAAATAGAGATTAAAGCAATCCAGTCACAAACCCAAAGATGCTAACAGCTGTAGAGAACGAGAAAAGAACACAGATTTCCCCCCGAGAGGGCACCCAGAAGGTCTGGAATCGCTTTATTACCTTGAGTTCCAACAAATGAAACTGATTTTGAGCAATGAGAAAATATCTGTTAGGCCAGCCGTAGCATGGGAATGCAGCACACGCCTTATCCTTGGAGAAGTTGTCCACCAACTTTTCCAGATATCATCTTAGCCACCCCTGTTTATTGTTGCCTGACAGATGCGTCATGTAACCGAAGAATGGAAACGTGGCTTTCCAACTCTTCACTCCCTCGGCCCTGTTTCTGTTACACAGTATTCTTCCAAGTGAACAGCGACTGTTTTCCTCATCAACAACTAATTATTTCAGTTCTAGTCCAACACCCAAAGAAAACAGATTCTTGAGATCCCTTTAACGTATACATCATCCTGAACGACGGAGTTAATTCCTTAGAAACTTCTGATGTGCTAAATGAGGATCGTTCGGAACTCATCGATTGTCATAGATCTGATAAGTTTCCATTTAGTGTCAATGATTATTGTTGAAGCTCAAGCTGCCCCATCTGTGGCCCATGAGAGCCCCCACTTCAGTCTTAATCAGCTTTAGAAAAGCTAAGCAACCCTTGGGACTGAATGAAAATGGCATATTTCAGACATGTCAGTCAACGACAAAACAGGAAAGGCTAATTTCCATTCTGAGGGTGACTCACCACAGAGCAGCATTGCTTTTCGTACCTGGCTAAGAGTAAAAAGGATTGTGGGCTCACACGATTAGTATCTACCACATCTTTTAATATCATTTTCCACCCTAAGTTGACAGCGGAGGTTGGTAGGGGCGTTTAAAGACTGTCCCTGTTGGTTTCTACTCCTGAAGGCCCTGATTTGTTCCTTTAGGTTAGAGTGCTGATTTTTTTATAACTTCCAAGTGGATCCAATGTGTAGGCAGGATGGGGACCTACTATCAGAAGCATCTACCATCCTTCTGAGATGGAATACTGGAGAATTCCCGACCTGCCTTCTACAAACAAGGAAGTCTTTTGCTAAGCATGTAAGAGTCGAAACTGCGAGGGTCCCGTTTTCAGTGCATCCATACTCAAGGAAGATTTTAACATTGCCCAAATTAGCAGAACTTCATTTGCATATTTTTAAAGGTGTGTGCACTTTATTTAGCATACATGTGCATGCATGGGCACGTGCGTGTGTGGTGTGTGTGTGCATATGTGCATGCGTGTATACATGCTATGGCATACCTGTGAGAATCAAAGAACAAGTGTTAGGAGGAAATTTTCTGTTGCCACCTGTGAGATCTGTGGGTGAAATTCAGGTCATCAGGCCTGTGTGAAATTGCATCTAGGTATCCATCTTCACCATCCAGAATTGAATTACAAAAGCTACCTTCCCAGTGGCAGCTTGATGTCCTAAATTCACATCCAATCTCCAGGTTTCTTTGTTTACTACCACACGGCAGGGGTATTTCCTTCAGCAGATTGTACAGGAGAGGAAATGTCCTCTTTGCAATTGTAACCTGGCCTTCAAGGCTTCATATGACAGAGATTGAAACAAAATTGTCATTAATCAAGATCTTTTGGATGCGAGGCAATTAAAAGGGTAGTTCCTTTCCCCCCATCATACCTCTAGAACAAATTCTGTTGGAGTCTATTGCATGAATCGACCTAAAACCTTCCATGCTCTTAACATGAAGTTTGTGTGTCTGTGTGCATGTGTGGTTATATTTTGCTCATTTTTTTTTTTACAGAAAAGGATTCTGGGTAAAAGGTTGAAAAAAAATTGAAAAGACATGTAGGACTTAATATGCGTCTCAACTTCTGTAAGTTTCTCTTTCTGACTCGAAGTGAGGATGGTAAAGGTAAGCAGGTGTTGGCAAACACACTGTTGTGAAATAGCAACCTGGCAGAAAACCTGTAGTATTTCTAATGAGAACACAGTCCAATTGAATTCGTAATTAGCACATTTGAAATGTGCTCATTATTATCGTTATTATTAGCTACAAAACTATGTAGTTTTGGCTCACACCCATTGGAATTTTAGGGTGTGAATCTCGCCAAAAACAGTCAGTATAGAGAGCCCAATAAAAGAAATGTTGCAGGTTTTATGGATGTAATTGCAAGTTGAATATCCAGGCAGGGCTGTCGCTGTGGAGGAAATGACTTACTGTTTGGAGTTCAAGGGAGCTTTCCTTTCTGTAGCCTTGCGGTCTTGCAGGAGATTCCTGCTAAGTAATACCATAACGATGCGAGAGAAATGGACACACTGTGAATAGAAAGCCCTTGAAATGTGGTTCTCAGAAAAGGACAATTTGTGGTTGAAGTCATAGTTGCAGTCAATGGAGCAGAGAGAATTTCAAAACTTAGGGATCTTAGCCATCTACGGCAGCTCAGATCTGTAATATCAGCACTTGCAAGATTGAAGCAGGAGGATTGCTATGAGTTTAAGACCAGCACAGTGAGTTCTTGGGTTACAGAAGGAAACTATGCCTCAACACAAAAACAATGAAAAGAAAAATAAGATGAGGGATACATTCTCATTGAGTTTCCAGAGGAAGTTGTCCAGCCCATTCCCTGATCATAGTGGGGGACCTGGTTGAGTCTTTCTTGACACTCATTAAAAAAAAAATAAAGCTGGGTACTCAATATCTAGTAGTTCTCTTTATGGGCAAACATGAACATTTACTGGGAAACAAAAAGGCACTTTATTCAGTGCTGTGGGAGAAAGAAGGATGATTTCAAGAATAGCATTCATATAAGTAAGAGAGGATTAGATAGATAGATAGATAGATAGATAGATAGATAGATAGAACGAATAATCTGTGTGTGTCTGTCTCTCTCTGTCTCTTTGTCTCTGTCTCTGTCTCTCTCTCTCTGTGTGAGTGTGTGTGTGTGTGTGTGTGTGTGTGTGTGTGTACACAGGGTATATGAGTGGATATGCTTGTTTATGCATTTAGAGGCCAGAGCTCTCCTTCTCAGGTGCTGTCCATCTATCTTTTGGAGATCCTCAGGAGACACAGCTGGGGTTGTGCCTGAGGGAGCGTTTCAACAGAGCTTCAGTTGAGGAATAAGACTAACCTTAAACATGGGCTGCTACTCAAATTGAATGAGAGGGGGAAGATGATCAAAAGAGCCTTGTGAGCAACACCATCCCTGGCTCCTGCTTCCTGGCCCATTGACTTGTGAAGAGGTAAGGAATCACAGCTGAGAAACTCTGTGCCAATGCCTTCCACAAGATAGGCTGCGCTGTCAAATAACAAGCTAAAATAAACCCCTTCCTTTAACGTATACTTTCCGGGTGTTTGATCGCAGAAATAAGTATAATTACGTATGTTAAGGAACTTGAGAGGGCCAGGTTCACCCAATTCAATTGAAAAGTAGTTACATATGAACCTAACCTTATCCTTAGTCTTACAAAGACTTTTATTATATTTTGTTCTATATGGAGAATTCCAGGAGACTTTGCGGCAACAAAAATTGAGAACATTGTAGCTTTTAATACAGTGACAGAATAGTCACTGCCTACTTCTAGGCCCTAAAGTATTGATGAAAGTCGTAATGAACTATGGGAGGCATGATCTGGGTAGCTTAGTTTATAAAGGGAAACAAGGGCTTAGAAAGACGACAGTACATGGGGATAGTAGGGATAGAGAGGGGAACTAAGATCAAAGCAGCTCTTGACTGATGGAGTCATGAGCCTGGCAGAGAGGATGATGTAGCGAGAATTTTGGTTTCTTTGAAAAACACAGAAATATTATGGGAATGTGTTTTTGTTTTAACCCCAGGTATCAGAGATAGGGCTGCTTCAGATTGTCCACAGCAGCTGACTATGATTTGCCTCGCGCTCTAAGAGGGGTGTGATTTTTGCTAGCTGCGTATCGTCTCTACAATTATGTGACACTTGAAATTCTGGGGACTTCTCAGAGGGTATATAAGTGCTAGGGCCCCAAGAGGTAGGGTTGTCGTTATTGAGTGTTGGTGGTTGGTGGTTGGTGATTGAATGCTGTTGGATGTGGTTTGTTAAGTAGTTGTGCACAAAGAAGAAACAGCAGCAATAAGAAACTAGATTTTCTGATTATGGAGATAAAACTTGCCCCCAAGGAACTGGATACCCCTAACCAACAGGAAGTGCGCTAATGGTAATTTCACCCCCTTTCCCTTCTATTCTTTTTAATCTCTTACTGTTAGGAGGTTGAAAGGGTGGAAAAGGGAGTGGAGGAGTGGAGAAGAATAAAAACCCACAAGGTAGCCAAAGGACCCATTCCAGGACACGAGGACAGCACATGGCCCACCCCAGGTGGACACCTCAAGATGCCTGTGCCTCAGTCATATTTCAAACTTCAGGAGATGCAGATTCCATTGTTTCCTCAAAAGTAAAGGAGGATTGGCTCATGGGAGGTGAAGGTGATCACTCTAGCATAGGGAGAGGCATTGTGTTAATGAGAAATAGGAATCAGCCCACGGTGGCTTGTCCCATGTCTTTACCACCTGCTCGATGCACGGCTCAACAATTAGTAAGGGGTGGGGGAGGCAGTCTGATGGCTAATTCTCACTATCATGTTGACTTGGGGTCATCTAGGAGATTCACATGTGGGCATGTCTGTGAGGGGATTTCCGGAGAGGATTAATGGATGAAGTGAGGAATGACCCTGAATGCAGGTCATCCCATGCATGGACTGCAGCATCAGATTAACTAAGTGGGTGAAAGGAGGAAACATTGAGATGTGCATTCTTCTCTTTTTGCTTCCTGACCTTTGACACAGTGCAACCAGATGCCTTATCTCAGGGTCGTGCCTTCTCTACCAGGATGGACTGCATCCTTTCAAATCATGAGCTAAAATAAAGCCATTCTTCCTTAAGTTATTTTTGTCAGGTGTTTTTATCACAGCACGAAGAAACGTAATTACTCCAGGCAACTTGGTCCCACAGTACGGTCCTAACACTCTCTGAAGGTCTCAGAGGAACATGGTGCATCCTATGACTGAGGTTGCCTGTGGGACACAGAGAGTAGGTAACTGTGCCCCTGTTTCCTCATTCTCTTCCAAAGATTTCACTTTTTCCAAAAGAGCAGTCTATGGTTAAATCAGTTTTAGAAACACTACTCAGGGTATACAGTGGCTGAGCTGGGAATATTTGATCCAGTAAAATTAACACTTGACAAAGGGTCCCAGCCTGCCTCCAAGACACAATGTTAAAAAAAAAAAAAGGTCTGGAGTCAAAAGACAAATGTTTTCATCTACAGTAGAGCCTCCTGTCCTCCTAGTGCTAAGACCCCTCTCACCATCCCAACCAGATGGAGAGCCTTAAATAGAAATATCTCTGCTCTGAGGGTACCATGTTATAGGTGATTGATACGTCCCTCAAAAGTGCCACAGCTTTGACATTGTTCCTCCTCGTACACCATAAAAATAAAGGCCCTGAGAGGCCTTTAGGGCCCTGGCCTTGTTGAGCTCTCCCTACCATATTTTTTGCCTCTCACTTTACTGCTCATTGCATAACATGGAGCTGGACCTCCAGAGACGGCTGTACACCCACTGTAAACCTTTATTATAGATCATGTACTTACATGGTTGGCAGCGTTTTATGTAAGAGGAATAAATGATATAGTTGCTTCTATCCATTAAACTAAACTGTTATCAAGGGATTGAGAAACTGCCCTGAACACAGCAATTATTTTTTTGGAGGTTCTGTAATGTTTAAATATAATTGCCTAGTAATCTTGTATTTACTGTGTGGACAAAATACGGCTAGCTTCATGTTGGCACCTTATAAAATGAAAAGATGTTTAGCATGTTTAATTCTGTTGCCTGACTTCTTTCCCGATACTACTCTCTCCTTCATGTTCTGTCCCCAGGCATCTAAGTATGTGGCATCTAGAGATTGTCTAAGCACTGTAATTTTTTTTAACCCCATATTAACTCATCCTTGGAGATCAGTAATTTCCTGCTTAGTATGATGTAGGATTTCCCGAACTCTCGCTGTCAGAGGAGAGCTGGGAAATTCTGAGGCACAAAACACTTCACATGGTTAGCAGAGCTCTGAGAACCAGGAAAACTCATCTGTAGACTGGAGGAAGCTTAATTACAGCAAGGGGAGTGTTTCCTTCTCGGCCGCAGATGCCCTGGCCCACATGTCTGCACATGTCCACAAGCCCTCACTCACACACGATCCATATGTGAATTCTCTAGAAGCTTGCTTTTGCTTCCTCCCCATCATGGGCCTCAGTGCTCATAAGCTTCAACAACATCCTTTGTCCCTCTGCTTCTCCAGAGAAGCCTGTCATGGCTTTATTTTAAGTTTTGAAGTTGTAGATGGAGAAAGGCTTGATGTCTTTAAAGAGCAAACATAACAAAGTAATCCAAATAAAGTAGCTGGGAGCTTGCTGAAGAGGAGGCCAGGAGCTGTGTCAGCGCTTGATAGAACACTGTGGGGGTTGTATGTGTATATGTTCTGTTCATCTTTGTGGGCGGCCAAAATTCACACATGAAGCTTTACATGAACTTCTGTTATGGACTCTTAGGAAAGATTTCACAGCTACTCACATTGGCTCTGATGGTCGCAACAGAAAGACCAAGTATTTGTTTCTCGCTTGTTTGTGATCTCAGGCTTCACGGCTGTGAAAGGGTAAAGAAAGAGAATAATGTTATAGTCTAGTCAATGAAATCCATGAGGGGAACCCACGAGTTCAGTGTGGTTTGGGGGGACACTATTATTGGCCTCTATAAATTACAGGTCAGTGGTTCTCAACCTGTGGGTCGCAACAACTTTGGAAATCACATATCAGATATTTACATTATGATTCAACATGTCTGCTCTACATTTCCTATAACAATAGCAAAATTATGCTTATGCTTATGGAGCAGCAACGGAATAATGTTCTGGTTGTGCATCACCACAACCTGAGGAAATGTATTAAAGGGTCTCAGCATTAGGAAGGTTAAGAACTGCTGCTCAAGGTGCCAGCTCGAATCTCACAGGCTGTGGTGTGCTCTGCCTGGCTGGCGTTATGAACCCTAAAAAGCTGTCAGAAGGCGATTGGCTTCAAGTAGCTCAATACTCCTTTTTGCTGGGTTCTGCCTCATCTGTTCTGGCCTGGAGAAGCAGGACAGGTCAAAGGTGTGAGCATGGACTTCGAGCCAGCTATGGATTTCTTAACTGGGCTTGCCTCCGGGCTGAACGCTCACTGTAGTAGACAGGTCCCAAGTGTGGTCTGTGTCTCAGCTTTCACACCCATGAATAGAGACTACGCCTGGGAATTACACCTAAGCACTATTTACTGCAGGTATTTGTCTGATCCGCATGTGTGAGTTGGGACAGGATTTGTTTCTACTGTTTTCTAAACGCCTCCTTAGACCGACTACGGCTCCCCGTGTCTTTGTGTTTCTTATTCCACATACCCACTTCTTTTGATAACGGCATCTGTTTGCAGGCCTGGCTGAACCAAAGCAAAGAGAAGTATATTTTGAGTTGAGGGATGGAGGGGATAGCTATTTGCTTAAAGATTCCAAACCATTAATTTTCTTATACAAATGCAGAAAGATTTGCAAAGTTCTCTTTCCTACCTACTGTGTTGTTGTTGTTGTTTTTTCCTTTACAAGAATCTAGCCTCCTGGGTGAGATGGGAGGACAGACCAAAAAACTTGTTTCTCTAAGTCCTGCCTTTAGTTTTCAGAGTCTCTGAACATTTTTTTTTTCACAATAATTGACTCACCCAGCAGAGATGCTCAAGGGACCAAAAATAAGGGACAAAGGTGAGGACACATGACTTCTTCCCTCTCCTTTTCCATTTCTAATCGAGCCCTTGGTTTCCAGGGCCTGGTGGACTGGAGGTCCTGGTGGATGGGTTACTGCATCAAAAGCTTTTAAACACAGCAAAATTTCGATCACCTTTTCTGTTCATTGCCTTTTCTCATCCCGCTAACTAAGGGGCAGAAGGAAGGAGAAGGGGAAGGAAGGAAGTCGGGCGTGGGGGAGTGGGAATAATTCCCCAGTTGCCTCAGAGGTCCAAGCATCAAGACTGGTAACTGTTCAAGTTCAGAGCTGCCTTGTGACATAGATCAGCTGTCATTTTTCCAGTCTCAAAGGAAACCCTGAAGGAATCTCATTCCTGCGATTGTATTAAATTATCTGCCAATATTGTCCTTTCCCCCTCAGAGTTTTTACACTGAAACGTGCAACCCGGCTGCAGGAACAGCAAAATCTCTTTATTGTTCTTTGGATGCTCGTTTTACCCATTGGTTTCACAAGAAAATAACTTAATAAATGGAGGGGGAGTGGAATTGTTTCTATAGCGATCCCCATAGGAACAAAAGTAGCATACTCGCCCCTCCCCCACCCCTTACCCCTTATCCCTCACCCCTCACCCTGCCCTTCATCTTTCTCTCTCTCTCTAGGTTAAATACTGATGGTCAGACATTCCTGGGATATTAAATTAAAACCATTTTGTGCCTATCCCAAAGACTTAATAGACACACAGAACACCAAGAATTCTCTTGCGCTCATGTTTGGAGGAAAGTCAGAGGGGATTTTCCTCGAGTCTGACAGTATGTTCTGATTGCATACATCGGTCCTTTGTGCTTGTCACCACTTTTTAGGTCTGGCCTCAAAAACAATAACCATCCAGTCAAAGGCACCAATTGTTCTTTGTTGGTTTCCCTGGTCTTACATAACTTACATGGGGGTGGGACCAGGAGATAAAACATCTTCAGAATGCAGTATTGTGGGAACACACATGTTTTTAATCTCCTATTTTCCAGAAGATAGCCAGAAGGGATCCACACGGGGTCACTTGGAGAAGCCTTTTGCCACCTGGTAGGGTTATAAATCGATTCTCTGATTAGGATTACTGTTATTAGGTTGAATGAATGGCTCAGGAGCTACAGGGACATTAAATGGGAGGTAAAAGCCGATTTTGAACATCATGTCATATCTTTATATAATAGGTATTCATGCATACATGTAAATATGTATATCAGTGTTTGTGCATATTTAGCATAAATTTATAAGCCAGATGCTGAATATCAAGTGGCAGATCTATATATCCTGTTCCTTAGCTCATTGTATCTTGAATATTAATACCGACACCCTAAAGGCAGGAACTACAATTGGAAAACAGTTGTGCTAAATTCAGAACCAGTGGAGACGTAAAGTTCCACAGCCAAAGGAAGTCAGGCCAGCCAATTTCTAAAGCACAAAGCCCCACTAGGTAAAGACAAAAAAGTTGGAAGGATAATCACACATCATAAACAAGCAAGTCGTCACACAGGAGGAAATGCAATTATTAATAACTGTGAGGAGTGTCTAATCTCTCCACAAAGGAAAAGCAATAGTCATGGAAACAAGTGTACCTGGATGCACGAGGAAGTGTACTCGGACGCAGGAGGCTTCAATGCCGCTGTGCAGTCAATATAAGGCCCAGAAGTGGAAACAACAGGTTCTAAGTGCTGACCCCACATCCCCGTTATGTAAGCTTAGGGCTGGAGAGGGGATAGGATGGGATCTGAATCTTAACTGGGAGTGGCCAGGTAGTATAACATCAGAGCACCAGAAAACCCTTCCCCTTTCTGACACAGAGCACCAAAACCTCCCACTCCTTTTCCGATTCAGAGTTCAGGGAGAGTTTTTTTTGTGTCTCCTCAAATTCTCAAATAATTCCACAGTAGTGGAGAGGCTGCCGATAAAACCGTTCTCTGCGATCAAAGGCACGAGAGAGAGAAAGAGTGGATACCACTTCCCCACCTGTGCACCTCTCCTTCTAGAGTAGAACAGGTCTCTGGTTTGCTCCTGTGCTCAACCAATCAGGGAAGAGAACAAGAGGGTCACAAGCTAGGGTGTTCAAGAAGCATCGCATACGTCCACTCGTGTGTAAGTCTTCCCAAGATTGTTCAAGTGAGTCAAAGGGTGTCAGAGTCTGAGCCTTAGTGCGATGTTCCACAGTCTATAAGTCAGGGAAGTAGTTTCCAAGGAAAGGAAAAAATATATAGAGCCCCCTAGAAGGCTGAATGATTTTATATTCACTCTTAGAAGAGCCAGTTCCTTGATATCGCCCTCACAGAGAGAGCAACATCCAGTCAGGAGAGCAGCGAGACCCTGCACATGGACTACGACCACCATGCCCACGTAAGTTAAAGGCTCTGGCCCGTTTCTCATATGTCCATCTGCTCTGACACAATCGCCACACTAATAGGAGATTGCTCAGAGAATGCGGAATGTTATTTGATCCCACGATTCTATTCCTTGAGCTATATGCTAAAGACTCAATCAGAAATACACACGAAAATTGCCAATGGAATCATTAATAAACTGACAATTATAATATTGTGCACAGAAAGCAACAAGAAAGAAACTCAAATTCCAATATTGTGGTTAAATCCCCATAGGCATAGGCATAGGCATAGGATAAATATATTTGACTATTAACATCTCACTTCAGAGATCTTTTGATGATACTGCACAGTGACTATAAAATCATAGACAGTAAAATTGAAACAAAGCAAGATATACTATCCGCGGAAAGAAAAATAAAAACACCTGATATCTGGAAACATGTTGCATGCACACACATGGCGGGGGAGAAAACCAACTCTTGCAAGTTGCCCTGTGACTTCGACACACGGGTACCTTCCCCTTAAATAAAATAAATGTAATAACAAATTTAAAAGTAAAATCCGAAAGCGAAAAAACATTAGCCACAAATCCCACAGGTAACAAACTAGGCATCATTATAAAATATACAGAATTTTTATTTAAAAGAATAACGGTAAATAATTTAAGCACAAAAATGAATGAAAATCATACAAACATATAAAAATACTAAAAACAAAAACAACTAACAAAGGGTGCAAAAGAAAACAAAGAGATGCAAAGTTATCCTTTTTCTGTTTTTTTGAACCAGCTCTTATCATTGACTTGTAAGCTTCATGCCGTGGAAAATACCATCCAGAAGAACATAACAGGCCTGGATACTGAGGAAATCCTTGAAAAAGATGAACAGTGGGGCTGTGCATGATTGGACATATAACCACAAGCTGTGATCCTCACCGCCGTCACTCTTCAAAGGCCCACACTGCTAGGGGCACAGAGAAGGCTTGAAGGCTTGGAATCTATTAGCTCATTTACCCAGAAGGCCATTTTGTGACCTATGTTGACAGAAGCCCTAAACAGGGCAAAGGAGGCACATGCGGTCATCGGTTGTCTGTGGGTGCTGGGAACTGAACCCAGGTCCTCTGGAAAGACAGCCAGTTCTCTTAACCACTAGGTCATCTTCTTGTCTCTCGCTTGTGTATTTTAAAGGGATAATTGCTCGCTCCATAACGCTAAAGGAATGCTAACAATTTATCAATGAACCGAAACTCTGAAAACAGAGGCACTGGGTATGGAAACACACAATTACAGGCGACCTGACAAATGGGTGGTGAAAAGTCGGATCTTTAAATAAGTGATACTGAGGTAAGTAGGTAGCCATATTGGGGGAAAAGATAAAGTTGGGTCTGTATCTCACATCGTAAGTGGGGATCAAATTCCAAAGGACTCGACCTAAATGGTAAACGAGTGAAACCATGCATGTTTGAAGGGAAGACCTGGGTATTTCCCTGCAGTCTCGGGGAAGAAGGAAAGCGTTGCAACTCAGTCTCACAGTCCAGAAGCATCCAGAAAAAGTTAAGGGCAGTAGAGAAAGACTCTTCTCAAAGCAGTGTATATAAGTCATATGTGGAATACTTGCAGCATCTGCACAAAGGGCCATAGCTAATAGCTAATATATAAAGAGTTTCTAAAAATAGAGAAGAGATGGTGCCATGTAGTCGGTAAATGGGCCAGGGGATGAACAGACTGCTTTTTCTAAAAAGAGAAGCAGAGGCTCTTTCCTGTGTATGCTCAGCCTCACTCCTAATAAGAGGAACGTGGCGCATGAGATCCTGAGACACCATTTCTCACATACCACGTTGGCAAAGATCCAGGAGTTGAAGACTACACACAGTTGGCAGTGCTCTGAGTGAACCAGCATCCGATATTCTGCAGTGGAAAGAACAATGTGGAAATGGGAATTTGACAATCTGTAGCAAACTTGCACTTTCTCACTGTTAAGTCTCTATCAAAAGGAAAAAAAGAATGTTTTTTTTTCCCTTTTAAAAAGAGCATCTAGTGTGTCTTGCTTTTATTACAGCCCATTTCACTGGTGAAAGACAAGAACAACCTTAATATCCACGAATGGGGACCAAGTCGAGTGAATGATTCTTAGCAACACACAGTTAAATGGTTTATAACTCTAAAGAGGGTTAAAAAAAAAAGAAAAGAAAAGAAAAGAAAAGCCCTTATGAGCTACTCTGTGGTAACCTCAAGGCAAAAAAGCAAGAATAAGTAAAATATTTCTGTTACACAATCATTTATAAAAGAAAAGAAGTGTGAATACACTCATAGTTGAGTACTTATATTCAATAAAAGGAATGGGAGAAAGAATATCAGGAATTTTAAAAATAATTCTTTGGAAAGGGCTCACATGTAGAGCAGATTTGGATATAAGAATACTTCTCCAACACTTTCGCCTTCTGTCCACTACATTTTAGAAACGTATAGGTAGTTCATGTACATGTAGAATGAAATGTCCTTAAAATATAATCATTAATGTCTACAACCAAAAAAAAAATTGGAATGGAGCTATCTGGATTTTGAGTTGGTCACTTAGAAATATAAGACATATTATTTCAAATCCTGTTAAAAACTCACAGATTATCCTGAGACTTAAAGGTATTTTTGTCAAAAAAAACAAAAAACAAAAAACAAAAAAAACCAACAACAAAGATTTTGGCAGATTTATGTAATCACTAGACAGTTGGTAACAATCATGTTATTATCTCCTGAGAGTATTGACTGGGTAGAATGTGCCGTTCACTGAATCAATCTTCTACTTGACGGCATGTTTAGCACACGAGGAAGACAGAGTTATGATCTGAATGAGATTAAATTTGTGGGTTTGAACACTTGGCTCCCAGTTGGTGTCTCTGTCTGGAATACTTACGGAACTTTTAGGGAATGGAGCCATGCTGGGGGAAGTACGTCATTTCCGGTTGTAGGGACTGAGGGTTTACAATTCTGACTTGCTCTTTCCGGTTCCTGTTTGGGGTTGAGATGTGGTCTTTCAGCATCCTGCTCTGACAGCATAGGGTCAAGCTATTCTTGTTAAATCCCGGAGCACTTTATGCAAGATAGTATCCATCTTATCCAAGTGTATCCACTTTACCCAGTCGCCTAGAAAGAGCTTAAAGCTCTGCGGGGCAGAGCCGTCCTGCTCACCAGTGCAGAATCTCCTCTGAAAATGTTTCCAATCAATACTATTGGGAACAGGGACTTGGTTTCCTGAGGCACGGCAATGGAACTGGCCTGTCTCTTCCTCTAGTTTCCTCTGACTGAAAGCGTTGCCTGTTCAGGAGATGCGGGGAAGCCTGGGGACATGGTGGACTCAGAGAGAAAGACCATGGGTGAGGGAACAAAGTACACTTACAAGAGATAGGGTGTCCAGAGGCAAACTGTGAGGCGAAGCTAATTCATCAAGTGAGCTGGGCACCTGTGGCAAGCGCTGGCCGGGCTTCCCGGGTTACAGCCCAGAGCAGCACAACTGTCGCTCTGAGAGCTACCTTCTAGAAGGTTTCACCACCTTCATTTATTCTTTTGCTATCAAGTCTTCGGAAATCTGCTACGGCTTAGTTCAACGCCCCCACAAAGCTTACCTGAGAGCCGCAATCACTCATTTGACAATATAGTTACATAACTGAGAGAAAACATTACATTTGGATTAACATGGACTTAAGGACGGCCTGGGGGTACGTGAAGGAGATCCTTTCTCTTGTTTGCCTTTGGTTGGAGGATCTCCTTTCTTGCAAGCCACTTACCGCTGCTAACCTTAGCCCTGTTCATTTGGCAAACAGAGACTTCCATTCCTATGGGTTCAGAGTCCACAAGCCTGTAGCCACGGGGTTTTGTACATTTCATTATTTAACCGGTCCTGAAAGGATCGAGCCTCTCTCTTTAAAACCTGTTTCCATAAGCTCCCAAGCCAAGTCTCATTCAGGTTCAGATGCACTCGAATCTAGCCCTTGAAAACTAAAGCAAGTAGGCAAAAGCCTCACTATCAGTGATCAGTGTCCTTAAAGCTGTCCTCCAGGCATCAGGACGCAGCCAGCCAGCCAGCCATGAGACTGTCTTGTAAGTGCTTCCTTTTGCTTCCAAATATAAATCCTCTTTAGAGTGAGAACAGACATTGACTTTTCCCCATAGCCACAGTAGACGGCTCCCACATTGCAGTATGCTAGGCTCTGTGGGATTTCCACCTGCTTTTAGTTTTGTATATGTTTGCTTGTCTTGTTTTGTTTTGCTTTTGATGTCCAGTGCAATTCTTTGCACCCGACTGGTTGAGTCAGACTGAATTAGCAGAGGAAGCTTACATCGTGGACGACTGCTGTGTTCTATAGCGACATTACTATCACTTGGTGAACCATTGGGAGTGAGTCAAAACAAGGTTAGGCTCCTGGAAGCCTCCTGTCATGGCGTTTTGGCCAACTTGTCAATATATAACCTTGTTTTACCAATGAAAGTACCTTTTTAAATGCACATTCTCGATTAACTCTTGACAACATCATCGCACTCCTTGCGCCTGAACGATGCTTTCCCACCGGATGGATTTTCTTCACAAACTGTCATACGCCGTTCTTGCACTTCCAGATACCAGACAGCAGCTCAGCACAACACTGAGGGGCCATTTCCATTTCTGTTGTAGGTGTGCCAGATATTTAATCTGGGATTTTGGTAAATGCTAGGCAAGGTTCGGCTTCACCTCATCCCCTCAGGGGCCACGCTAAACACAAAAGGCACCACCAGAAAGACCATGACACTTGTTTACAGCAGGGACGATGAACAAGAAACTAGGCCATCATCCCGTTCACTCTCAACCAGAGAGCTGCGCATTAAGACGCTCACGTCTCCATTCTGCACGTGCTCTGGAGTGGCTGGAAATGTGGCCTCCGCATTTGTTTGGAGGTTAGAAATGGCTCCCAGTGAGGAGGCAAATCCAAAAAACGTGGACTCCATAGCTAACAAGAATCAGCTGGACATGAAACTTTCACTTCACAACACTGAGGGGAAAGCAGCAAGGGCAGCCTCTAGTCACTGGGGATTAAGCCGGGGCAGCACACTCCTGGGAAGCAGGAACCCTGCTACGTTCTTTTTAAAGGTCAGTTTGGGACTGGTGATGACTCAGCAGGTAAAGATGCTTGACAGGCAACACGTGTCAGATTCCTGGGGCCCGCGTGGCTGAAAGGCTGGAACTGGCTCATACACAGTCTTCTGACCTCCACACGTGCACCCACACAGAGTTTACAAGTGAAAACACACGAAGTCAATACTGTTACCTTGTCTGAGTGCTACAAGGGATGATGAGAGAAACCTAGTCTCCATAGTTACCACTGTCACCGTGGCCTCTTCGGTCACCTGTGGTTGGTGCCAAACTGGTGTTGTAGGATCCCTTAGGCGGCTGATCTAGGAAGCCACACGGGAGTCTTTCTTAGAATTCAGCAAAGCTGACCATAGATACACACACTGGGCAGCTTATTGTTGCCCTTGAGGTCGATGTGGCTAATGTCATTCAGTGTCTTCCATATTATGGCTTCCATAAACAGCTCCTATCACGTAGCCCAGGGCTGGAAAGCCTGGTGCTCTCTGGGCTGCTGTCTGGGTGTTTCTGGCCTTCCTTTGGATTCAGATGGTGTTGTTTCCAAACCCTCAGAGCGCTGAGTCTTGTTATCCAAATTACCATGTCTTAAAGGTCTCAGGAGAGAGAGAACGAAGATGCTGGACACTTCTATTATAACACATTCTGATGAACGTAACATGAGAGGCTACTTAGTTTTAACTGGGCATCTCTCTGCTTTATCTCTCCACTGGAAGCTTACGTCCTCACAGTTCTGTCATGAAGTGGAGAAAAGTCTGTGGAGATTCGAATCTTTGATGCAAAGATTGCAGTTCTGTGGTTTTGGGGGGAAGGGAAGGGGTACAAGCCACATCAGGACAGTAACAAGAAGTGGGACCTTAGCAAAACCCAAACACTCTCTGGAAACCACTTCTAGTTCTATGGTGTATTTGACAAGAATGGCACACCCATAACATTTTTGAGAATTAGTCACAAAATAAATGTTCCTATATGGTGTTTCTTGACTTATCTTCTGTAGTTTAATTCATCCTATGCACGGTTACTTTAATATAATATTTATAACAAACTGTTAAATGAGTTGGAAGTCAAAGAATGTTAGGTCTGCAAGAAAATTACTGATTGCTCTGATTACTGAGTCACTCACGTGACCTATCTTTATGTTTTTGAATGTACCACTTGGAGCTTCAGCTCCTGCTCGTCAGGGAAAGGAATAACAATGCTGACTTCAAAGAGTATCTATGATTAAAAATCAGATGTCAACCAAAAGTTTGCCCAATGAATTAGAAGCCGGTATCACATATGAAGAACTGTTACCAATGTTATTCTCGTTTAGTTCTTGCTTGCATCCAAATCTCTGACCAAGGTTCAAGTTCTCTGCCAGATTCACTACCTTTCTGATCATCATTTAAAGCTCTTTCTTCTGCATTTCAGCCACAGTGCCATATTCTGCTCAGTTGAGGGCTCTGACAGTTGGCTTTTTTCATACTGATTATATTGGATATGTACATTAATTTAAAATTAAAATAGGAAAGAAAGGAACTACATCTTGTGTAGTGCTCTCTTCTTAATAAGTTCTTAGTATATACTAAAAGTGTCCTTAGTATGTAAGGATGTGTGAATGGGTGGTGTGATTGTTATCTAGATGATTCTGTATAGATAAATGTAAGTAACCTAGATATCAGGAGATTGGGACGTCTGTTTCATTTTCCGTCCAAATGAAATATGGACTTCCTTCCTATCCCCAGGAGCAAATCTTCCAAACTCTAAAACGTCTGAGACTCCCAAGCAAATCTCAGATCCTAAGGCCACTTCTGTATACCCCGCCTCTCAATCAGCTAATCTCAGCCCCATGACCAATGTGGTCTTTCTTCACTGCTAGGATCCATACCAAATGCTGCCTGATCCCCTCCAGCATCCCAGCAACCTCTGGACAGCTGTTGACAGCAGCTTTCAGTAAAAGGTGTAGATAGCTTCGCAACAGCACGGAAGAAGACACGATTCTCAGCTCAATGTTGACTGCCATTATTGTTTTAACAGTCATCCTTTCTCCCTAGATTTAAAGAAAAGTATTACACCTATTTATCTGTTTGTTTATTGAGGGGGAGAGGAGAGGCATGCTACAGTGGATGTTCAGGTCAAGGGACAACTTTTAAGTAGTCTGTTCCCTTGTTTCACCATGGACTCAAATTGTCAAGCTTGGTGTTCTGTTAGCTTTAGAATCATCTCAATAGACACCCCCCACTTACACACACAACAGAATTAATCAATCTCTCTGTTTCTCTGTCACTGTTTTCTCTGTTGTCCTTCTGTTTTCTGTCTCTCTGTCCTCTGTCTCCTCTCTCTGTCTCTGTCTTTCTGTCTCTGTCCCCTCTCTGTCTCTCTGTCTCTGTCTCTGTGTGTGTGTCTGTGTGTGTAAGGAGAGAGAGAGAGAAAGAGAGTGTGTGTGTGTGTGTGTGAGAGAGAGAGAGAGAGAGAGAGAGGTCCTGTGTATATTGTTGCACATATTGTGTATATTGTTGAAAATATTGGCTGTCATTCCTCAGGTGCCATCCACCTCTTTTATTTATTTTTTTAATACAGTGTGTCTCCTAAGCCTAGGACTTCCCAAGGAGGAAAGAAGTTGCCAGCAAGCCACAGGATCCTCCTGTCTCTGCCTGTGTGGAACTAGGGTTACAAGCATGTACCAGCACCACACATTGCCCTATTTGCAGAGCAGTAGAATTCATCTCTTCATGCTCCCAAGGTACTAACAGAGCTATCTTCTTAATACTCTCCCCTACCAGTTCTTCCATTGGATCTTTCCTCTGACTTCTCGCCAGGTTCATGCCAAATGGGTAAGCCTTCTCCAACAGCCAGGAAAGATCGGTGACCAAGGAGCGATTTCACATTCTGGGAAATGTGTTAAGCAGTATAATTTAGCTCTCTTCCTCTCCCTCCCTCCTCCCTCTCTTCTCCCTCTCTCCTTCTCATCCACTTTCCTAAGCCAGCAGAGTTACCATTTATAGAAAAGGGGGCCATCAAGACACACAGCTGCCTAAGATTGTACTTGCAGCTATGCCAGGCCGAAGCAATCGAAAGCTGATACTGTTTAAAATGATCAATAGCTCCTGAATGAGTGATTTCAAAATTCTTTTCACTTGGGATTTCCAGAACAACGTGAGTTAGACTTAGCCTATCGTTAGTCTTCTCTTTGGTCATCTAACACTGTCTTTGAAGTCTTCATAAGGGTTTGTGTTCATCTTGGGATGTTGAGTTGTAATGCACAGTAATGATGACTTACAGTTCTTCCGGTCCTTCCTGCACCCAGCGCATTAGTCAGGCACAGCAGACACTCAAGTGGATCTCTTTCACATCATAAACCTTGAAGATAAGAAAACCTTGTCTTATCATCTGACTTGGAGCTCAGTAGCCTGTCTCCTGCTGCTCCAAAAACATCATTTAACTTTAGGCTACGGGGAAAAGAAGCTTGACACTGTGTATTCTAGAAGCAACCATCTTAAACAGCTTATCTTCTATCTTTATCTCTCTTTTTAGATCTCTGTGCTGTCTTTCGTATGTCAGATTTGTCTTGTTTGTTAATACTCTCTGGCTAGACTCAGTGACTAACGTTCCACAGTACCTTCTACAAAGTCCCCTTCGAGGGATATATGTTGGCTCTCTGCACACAGATTAGATTTTAGATAATGGTAGGGAGTGTGTATCGTGTTTATTTTAGATCCCTCTTCCTACTTACCACAGTGCTAACTACCCTTAGAAAGAATTAACAAAGACTGCTTACTATTTTAACAAATTAAATACTTTTTATAACCTGAGAATGAATTATAAAAGATGAACTACGAGATGGAATTTAGGAATTTAGTCTCCCTTGATAGGCCAAGCAAAGGATTTGATTAACCAGGCCACTAGTTGAATAGTCACCACTGGTACACATTTGTGGGTAAGAGGATATCAGGGTGCGCTTTCCACTCAAGAAAATTAGAAGTGTTTGTTTTCTTTTGGTTTATTGTAAATACTTCTAATTTGTCATACATTTACTAGATATGGCCCGTAGAATACCACCATTTTTAAACCCAGATAACTGTAAACAAAGGAGGGGACAGTAGCTTCCGTGAGAACACCTAGCAATTAGTAATTCTTTCAACGCTAAACACAGTTGGTCTTCACGAAGTCATTCTAATTTAGGCGGATTGTTTGACAGAAATGGTTTACAATGCAGACAATTTGGGGTCAAGAGAAAAATTACATATTTTTAAAGCAAAGACCGTAGAGAGCTGGAGTTCCTAGGAAGGGCCACTGTACCATCATGTGGTCCATAGTCTCATTGCCATCCTGCGGATGGTTCACTGAAGGACAGTAATGAGAATTTCTGCTTCCTGTCCTTGAAATTTCATTACTATTTTATAGATCATGGGATAGCTTCCCCTTCACAACTAGTTGTTTGAAGATGCAAAAGTCAAACAAACCAGAGCATCCCACCCACCAGTGATCCCATCCTGGCCTGACGTTTTGGAAACATTGCAGGAGTTGCTTTCAACCCCTGAAGCAAGAGGAGATCATGAAGTTTTCTTCTGTGGCAATAAACCATGCCAGAATCTGTGTTGGCTATTGTCAACTTTACACAAACTAGTCACCGGGGAATATTGAACCTCAATAAGGAGCTGCCTCTATGAAATTGGCCTGTGAAATGTCCCTGGAACATCTTCTTGATTAATGGTTGAGGTCACAGAGCCTGGTTCACAGAGGAGACTGCTACTTCTAGGCAGGTGACCCTTGGATATATAAGAAAGTAAACTGAGCAAGCCAGTCAGCAGCATTCCTCCACGGCCTCTGCTTCAGATCTTGTTTCCGGGCTTGTGCCAACTTGCCCAACTCCCAGTGATGGACAGTGACTGGGAAGTGTAAGCTAAATAAACCCTCTTATCTCCCAAGTTCCTTTTTGTAAATATTTTATTTTAGCAACAGAAAAACAATTGGCCAGAATCTTTCTAGAAAGCGAAGGAAAATTAAAGTCCATTTCCATAAATTTCTCAAGGGGCCCCCCTCCCCCATAATCCAATTGCAAAGTAGTATAAATGTTAACTCCGTCTAATGTTCTAAGAGTTAATTACAGCAGTATGAGGTGTTGCTAGGTCTGTGCCCTCCAGAACATCACTGTCTCTTGCCTTATGAACACTGGATGATATTTGAGCAGTTTATACTCAATGGAGCTAACCATTCTTCCCAGCCTAACGAGTAGGTCTTCTGTTACTTTTCCTCAGCTAAGAACGAGAGGACCCAGATGATGCCAAGACTTTCTGGAGATCTGGAGAATCAAGTTTGAGCTTTTCCTCCATACTCACGCCCTGTCTTTCCCTGTAGTAAACATCTTAGCCTTGGTCAGTGATACTTAAGTCAGTAATATCTTAGGCAGGGCTAAGCCAATCAGCCCGAAAAGGTAACTACAGCAAAAGCATATTGTTAGCATCTGCTCATAGCCTCTTTATGTTCTGTTCCAGGAGGTGTGGCTGAAAAACTTACCTGACTGCAGATATAAAAGGGTGTCTGCATATCACTCTGGGTTTCAGAATCCTAGACTGATGCTTATAATACGGTTGTATTTCCACTGTAGACTCTCTAAACGCTGTAGCCCAACAATGTTCAGGGCAAGGCAATGCTGACAATATTTATACTCCTCTTGTAAGTTACCAGAGGGTGATTCTCCAGCACAGGTCTGTGGAGTTTCACAAATCCAGAGAGGCAGAGAGAGACCTGGCCAGGAACACACAGGAAGCTGGAGCAGCGCCACCTGCAGGATCCTGGAGGCTGGGAGTCCGGATGTGCACAGATTCCTAAGAGACAAAAAAAAAAAAAACAAAAAAAAAAAAAAAGCCAAAGCAGCTTAAATGGTCAAAGAACACAGCATAAAGTGAGCTGCAAGGGTCAGATCTGGAAGGGAGCCCAAGTCTGAGTCTCCCCGTCCATCTGGGGATAAACTTGGCTCGTAATCAGGCCTGACAATTAGGCTGTACAGTTAATATTTTTACAGCTGTTTTATTAATAACACATACAGTGCATCCAGCCAGGATTTGTTGGAGACACCTCAGGAAAACGAATGATGTAAATAACAGATGGATGTAGAATATTCCTACAAACAGGCATAAAGATATTCCCTTCTTGTTTAAAAAGAATTTAAATAGACAGATTGTAGATAAACAGGCAGACAGAAACGGGGAAAGAGAGAATTTACGATTTTTGAGGTAGTGGTTGCAGGCGTTCACACGGCGGCAGAAAGCATGGACACAAGCGCCCCTGCTCTCTGTATGGCGATGTGACTCAGAGCTTTGGCTTCGGGAGACAAACTTCCTTGGTGGAAGGGGGGGGGGTGGCTCGCACAGTCAGGGGAGACATTGGAAGCAGGTGCAGGGAGGCCGTTTCTCCGATCGTCCTCAGGAACGTGGTGGAGTCCAGAGAGGTTTCAGAGCCTAGCCAGACCTGCTTTAGCCCAGCCTTGACCCAGCACAGAGCCCAGGAGTGAACTGCCTGCTTTCGGCCTCTGTCAATCATTTATTGGATGGCCTGCGCACTCTCCAATTTCACATGCGAGCTAGGAGCCGTGATATTTCAATTTGAAAAGAGACGTTAAAAATTCAGGAGCTTCCTCGTCTTTTGTTTTCACTCCTACTATCTTTTTTTTTTCCTGTACTGCTTTTTCACGAGCGCGCTGCACTGTGCTGCTTCCCTTACTTTGCAACCAGATGGCTCAGGAATGAAGAACAAAGGCCACTAAAAAGTGGGCGGGGAGAGGGGGGGCGGGAAGCACAGGGCTGAAAGTCAAGAGGAAATCTGAGATGGTAGCACAACTCAGTTGTTTAATCACCAGTAATTCCGGGATAAATTATGAACCTAGGACAGATGTCGCTCTTCCCAGCGACCCTCTGTGCGAGGTGTGCTTGTTTGTGCTGTGTCTTTGCCGGCGACATAGACACATACAGGCCCAGTTTTGTTTGCAGTGGTGAGGTCTTAAGGTAGTATCCTGTTATTTTCTGTGCATTTTCTTACTTCCCTGCACATGTCATGGGAGGGAGAATTGCCAAGCAACATCATCATCATCATCATCATCCCCCTGCCTGGACATTACAGTACAGTTGACCAAATAGCTCAGAGTTGGAATGCATGGCAGTTCCCAACTGAGTGACCTTGGGCAGGTCACTGACCTCTTCGCTTTCAGCTTCCTTTTCAGATTGTCTCCCTGCAAAGGGGCACTGTGGCTGCTAACCGGATAATATCTTGAAAACGGGAACAGGCTCTGTGGGAAGACTGTGGTCATCTTAGACGTGACAGAGAGGAGTCCTCAAGGCTTTGCTCTCCGACAGTTGTCTGCTTAATTTCCTGTTGCACTTAGCCCTTGACCTAACCTGCCTTTCCAGATGAGACCTCTGAACCTTTGCCTTAAAGGAGTCCCTATGTGAACCACAGTGAATCTTTTGTCTGAGCCACCCATTGCACTTACTGTATACAAGTCATTACTGTCACCCATTGCACTTACTGTATACATGTCATTACTGTCACCCATTGTACTTACTGTATACAAGTCATTACTGTCACCCATTGCACTTACTGTATACAAGTCATTATTGTCACCCATTGCACTTATTGTATACATGTCATCAAAACCCTGTTAGTTTCCAGGATGATCTCCCAGCTGCTTGGTTTATTTTGTTGCTCCTACGTGACCCATAGAAAGATTTCCTTTTGTTTCCTTCCTTTCCTTTCCTTTCCTTTCCTTTCCTTTCCTTCCTTTCTTTCTTTCTTTCTTTCTTTCTCTTTCTTTCAATTAGGGATTTCTGCACACACAAAGCCGTCAGACAAAAGGAATGGCTACTGAAAGATAAACTTCATACAGGTCAATTGGACTAAATAACTTGAGAGAGGAGATATTTGGATTACACACAAAAGCTTCTTTCTGCCTCCTCGGCATGTTGGCCCCCCATCCCTGGGCATGTGTGGGACTGAAGTAAATAGTGAAGATTCTCGCAAGGCTCCTGAGTACCTCTGAGTCCGTCCTCCCTCCTCTGTAGTCTTCAAAGGAAGCTACGTTTCTTCCTTCCTTCAGGGTGCACAGTTCTAATTCCTCTTTTCATTGAAACCGTTGGAACCATTCAGAAAATTTCGAGGCCTAAGTTTAATTTTATATGAAACTTGTGTATGAAAATACAAGCCTGCAACTTGTATTTTCTTCTACACTCTTAAGGATTCTGGGAACCAAAGCAGAAATTTGTATATAAATGATTAAAAGAGAGAGACTATTTTTATCTTGTATGTGTGTATGTGTGTGTATATGTGTGTGTGTGCATGTGTGTATGTGTTTATGTGTGTGTATGTGTGCATGTGTGTATGTGTTTATGTGTGTATATGTATGTGTGTGCATGTGTGTATGTGTTTATGTGTGTATATGTGTATGTGCATGTGTGTATGTGTTTATGTGTGTGTATGTGTATGTGTTTGTGTTTATGTGTGTGTATGTGTATGTGTTTGTGTTTATGTGTGTGTATGTGTATGTGTGCATGTGTTTATGTGTGTGTGCATGTGTGTATGTGTTTATGTGTGTGTATATGTATGTATGTATATGTATGTGTGCATGTATTTATGTGTTTATGTGTGTGCATGTGTGTGTGTACATTCATGCATATGGTACACATGTATAAGAGTCATAAAACAACACGGAGTATCAGTTCCTGCTCTCCCTCTTGTCTGAGACAGGGGCAATGTATCTTCAATGCTGCCTGAATCATGTTTGCTGGTCTAAGAGCTTCTGGAGACGCTCCTCTCTCACTGGATTCCAGGTGCCTGCCACTATGTGTGTTCACATGGGTTCTGGGAATTCAGAGAGAGAGGTACTCAAGCATATACAAGTACTTTTACCCTCTGAGCCATCTTCCAGCCCTAGAGAGGATTTTGAGGAGCACAGTGCTCCTACCTAAATGTCCAGGTACTGGGATGCCTCACTCTCAGACTCTGCATGGGACCTCAGCTCATCTGTACCACTTGCTAACTGATGCTCAAAATCTTGCAGGTCTGGCAGCAAATCATGGGGAAAAAAACGAAAGACTTGGGAGTCAGCCTATAAGTTTCAAATCAAGGCCCTCCTGCCAACTATTTGCTCTGAACCTCTCCAAGATCGTTTAATTTCCCCAGTCCTCGTAAAACAGCATCATGATTGCCTAATATATAGGATGATGGGTGTGTGCGGTGAGATGATGCATGGAAAGCAATTAGCATGTGCCTGAAAGTGTAGCAAGCGTTCCAAACCCGCTCACATCCCTAGCATCGTTTTGGACTCAGTGAGCATGCCCTGTCTATCTCCTGGAATCGCAGGATATCAGAGTTATGTAGAAACTTCCAGGAGAGGTCTTCAAAGCTCTCAATCAAAATTCTCAGGACAAACTAGACATGTTTTACTTATTTAGTGTGTGTGTGTGTGTGTGTGTGTGTGTGTGTGTATGTGTGTATGTGTTTGTATGTGTGTGTATGTGTGTATGTATGTGTGTATGTGTGTGTTTGTATGTGTATGTATATGTGTGTAGGTATGTGTATGTGTGTGTATGTGTGTGTATATATTTGTATGTGTGTGTAAGTGTGTACATATGTGTGTATGTGTGTATGTGTGTGTATGTGTGTGTATGTGTGTGTATGTGTGTGTGTGTGTGTGTGTGCAAGTATGTGAATGAGCTCACGTGTGTAAAAGGGTAGGTACATATGTGCCAAGATTCAAGTGTGGAGATCACAGGACAACTTTTGGGCTTAAGTCTTCCTCTTCAACTGTGGATTCTGGGGTTCAAAGTCAGATGACCATGTTTATAGTTTATGTGTCAAGCACTTTTACTCACTGAGTTATAACAATGGCCAACAAGGTGGATTTTAATTATTTGGCATTAGAGTGGGAAGCTGACATTTTCAGAAATGGTGAAACACTGAGCCTTGCTTGTGATTCTGACTACTGCTTTTAACGTTACATCACTGGAAAATTATAGTAAGTATATTATGGAGGAATAAAATAATGTCTGTGTCAATGGACATTAATGTGCAAACAAGTTTCATGACAGTTTTAATGCTGGTAACACTCCATGATGCTGCCTCCTCTGTGCGATTCTGCTGTGTTTATTTTAAATGTTGCCTGTGACTGTTCGGCATGCTCCCAAAACCTCCTAACTCATCAGTAATGATCTGGACAAAATGGTATAGACAACGAACTTTTAAAACATTTGAAACTTTGTAATTAATTCATTCATACAATAGTATGTGCAGTCACCAGTTGAGGAATGGATAAGGAAAATGTGGTATACTTACATAGTAAAATATTATTCAGCTGTTAAAAAAATAAAAATGGAATTTTCAGGCAAATGGATGGAACTAGAAACAATCATTCTGAGCGAGGAAACCCAGACTCCAACAGAGCGGAAATAGAAGATAGTGTTATAAAGGGATAAAGAAGAAGCGAGAATAAGAGGATTACAGGGGGTGGAGTGGGAGGATGGAGTAGAAGAGGAGACATGGGGAGGGATAACTAAAGGCCCTGTGAAAAGCCATGTAAAACCTACTACTGTAGTTCCCTAAAGTACAGGCATACACAATTTACATGGAATTCCCTTATAATGGGGGAGACGATGCCCCAAATGGGTATCATATGCTATCAAACAAAACACTCAGTTCCTGAAATGGGTTATGTCATGTTTAGTGGTTGGCCAAGGTGGGTCTCAGAATACCCTGCCCCGACATTATAGGCTATCAATGATGCCGTTTGTTACTCTCTTCAACGTGATCAGACCCTATTGACGCCATATACATACGTCATTGAACATGGGGAAATAGAGCTGTAATATGCTTCTGAAGGAGAGAAGTACTCAATTATATCAACCAGCTATGAAGCCTGTAAGCTTCAAACGCAACCTGTCTGCAAGGTATACCCGTTGGTACAACAGTGGCCCAAATGTTGTGGAGTTACCAACCAACTTCGATGAGACTTAAGGCACACTCCATGAGATGGGAGCCTGTTGATGAAGCCCAGAACCTGTGATGAGATAGGTCATGGGCCTTAAGGGAAATCCTACTACAGCCATTCTGCTTAGTGAACATAGCAATAAAATGACTGCTGACAACCTATTGATGCAGCCATAGATCACGACATCACTGAACCCTCATCCGAAAAGTGCAGGAGATGGTGATTAACACGGACCTACCACTGGACAAGAGACCTTGGAGAACTCAGCCCTAAATGGGATATCCGGATAACATCCTTCCCCTCAAGGCTCAGGGGAGAGGAAGCAGAAAGATTGTGAAAGAAGGAGGAGGAAGAGGAAGAGGAAGAGAAGGAGGAGGAGGAGGAGGAGGAGGAGGAGGAGGAAAAGGAGGAGGAGAGAGGGGAAGAGGAGGAGAGGAGGAGAGAAGGAGGAGGAGGAGGAGGAAGAAGAGGAGGAGGAGAAGGAGGAGAAAGAGGAGGAGAAAGAAGAGGACGGAGAGGAGGAGGAGGAGGGGGGGGGGGAGGAGGAGGGGGAGGAGGAGGAGGAAAAGGAGAGGAGGAGGAGGAAGAGGAGGAGGAGGAAGAGGAGGAGGAGGAAGAAGAGGAAGAGGAGGAGGAGGAAGAGGAGGAGGACCATGAAGGGAGGAGGAGAGGGAGGAGGAGGAAGAGGAGGAGGAGGAGGAGGAGGAGGAGGAGGAGGAGGAGGAAGAAGAGGAGGAGGAGGAGGAGGAAGAAGAGGAGGAGGAGGAAGAAGAGGAAGAAGAGGAGGAGGAAGAGGAGGAGGACCATGAGGGGGGAGAGGGGGGGAGGAGGAGAAGGAGGGGGAGAAGGAGGGGGGGGGGATGGGGATTGGGAGGGGGAGGGGGAGGAGGAGGAAGTTGTGAATGACTCCAAGAAAACATGGTATTCCAAATACAGCAGAACATCTGCACATATGACTTGAGACTATGAGGGCATCTACGGGATTTGCACAAGTTCAAGGAGACAAAATCCCAGTACAGAGAAGTAAAGACAAAGTCCACCCTTAACCAAAAACCTACTTGGAATTAATAGCTGTTATGAGAAGGAACATCAGTTTCCCCCACAGTGGAACATGGGTATATCAACCATACTCCAGCAAGCCCCATGTATAAGAGTATCACAGAATGGACTCCAAAGTTTGTTTTATATTAAGCTTTTTTGTGTGTGTGTGTGTGTGTGTGTGTGTGTGTGTGTGTGTGTGTGTGTGTGTGTGTGTGTGTGTTTAAGATTTGGTTTTGTTTTAAAAGAAAACAAAAGTTGAATGGGTAGAAAGGAACAAGAAAATGTGGGTGAAGATGGAGAGGGAAATAATATGATTTAAATATATTATGTTAAAATTGTTTAAATAAAATTTTGATTCAATTAATTTTAATTTTACATGCATACATGGTTTGCTTCTACTTATGTCTGTATCACATGTGTTCTTGGTGCCTGTTAAAGACTGAAGGTGTCAGAGTCTCTGAACCCTGATGGTGGTGAGCAGCCATGTTGGGGACTAGGATTCAAACTGGGGTCCTCTAGAAGAGCAGCCAGTGCTCTTAGCAACTCCAGCCCCCATAATAAAGCTTCATTTTTATAGAAAAATAACTAAGACTTAATGTTGTTCATATAATACTCTATAGGAACAGAGGCAGACCTTGACCCTGAACCTAGCTCTCTTGACTCCAGGTTCTGGGAGACCTACGGGGACCAAAGGCCAGGATGCACATCCTTGCTTCTAGGATCACTGTGTCAAGAGAATCAGAAGCCAGGGCTTCTCCACGCGTTGTTTACCAGTCGGGGCATCCAAACAGGCCTGCACAGGTCACTCTGACACATTTTTAAAAACTGCTGATTCTTCAGGGATCTGTTTCCCACACGGCATTGGCAGCTCAGTTGCAAAGTTACTTGAATGCTTGTCAAAAAATTGTTTATAGATTTGAAAACTGGGGTTTGCTGTTGCTTCTGTTGTTTGCCTCTTTGTATCATCTCATTTTTCAAAATTTAATAAACACTTTGCAGAGGAGCAAAATAATTGGTCACGCACTTGCGGGCTCCCAGATTTGTTTTGCATGTGCGTGCAATACAGAGTAACTGAAAACATGTTCAGGCCCAGCGCATCAAATCCTGTCTGAGGCTGTGGTCAAGATCAAGGCAGAAGCAGCAGGCATCCACAGCTCCAAACCACATCATACACATGGCCTCCGACCACAGGGCAAAAGGGCCAGACTGTGGAGTCAGTGATGCCTGTGGTACCATCAGGGCTCACGAATGGGAACTACCGTTGCAGGCCTCCACGGTGTTGGAAGGCTTGCCCAATATGGGAGGCAGAAGGACACAGCAGGCATTTTAGAAAGCCACAAGAAGCATCAGAAGTCTGCCTTCCATTCAGTCACACTTCAGTCCCATCAAGGACTGCCAAGCAGCATTTGCCTTGGGAATATTGAAAGATGTGACGGATGACCCCACGGTTTTACTTCTTCCACACCTCCAGGACCACCTTTCTCGGTCTTGCTACCCACACAAGCTGGCTAGCCACAGGAAGGTGGATAAAGGGTTTTCTGAATTGTCTTTTATCCCTCAGACATTAATAGGTTTAGATACGAAGCCGGTGTGTTGCTGATTGAAGGAAATGTTAGCATTTCTTGGCATTCGGTGGCTGCTTGAGTAATGTGGCTAGTTATATCAAAATACTCATATAGCATGTGTACCAGAGGGCCAAATGGCTCTGAACATGACCTTCCCGGCAGTAGATTGAAGGTCAAGGTGGTTATTTCAAGGTTTGTGGGGGGTCAGGGCTACATTGAATGAATTGGGTGGCCTCTATAAGACAGTGAGTGTAGAGATTTAAACTTGAAGCTCCAAACAAGTGAACTTTCTTTTTCTTTTCTATAGGGTCTTACTGTGTAGCCCAGGCTGGCCTGAAACTCACCTTATAGCTCAGGATGGCCTGGAACTTATAGAGATCCACCTGCCTTGTTCTCTTCAGTGCTGGGATCATAAGTGTTCACCACCACACCCAATCCTAGATTTTTTTATTTAAGTGAAGACTCATAAATATACTTGCAGATTTCAGCATTATACAGACTCCTCAAGGGCCATGTATGAAAGTCAGAACATTGGCCAAGAGAAAGCAGAAGTCCTTGACCTTGAGATGAGACAGTGGCCATTGAACTTAGCCTAGTTATAGTAGCCCAGTGCTGAAGATTTGTGAAAACTAGCTTTCTTTGACTTGAAGATCTTTGATGACTTAACTTAGGATAGCACAAGAGAATGCCTATTAACCAAAATATCTATCCATACATATAATTGGGATTCCCTTTCAGCCAACATCAGGAAACACAATGCAGGAATTGGCTTACATTAAAAAAATACTACTTTGCTAATTTATATCATTTGAACCATAGCATATGTGTAGAAAATATTTCTACCATCATTAGACCAAAGAGTCAGAGTGTGGTGTGTATTGAACTAAACTTACAAGTCTGGAGACAATGAATCGACCACCATGTTAGCTAACTTTTCTTATCCCTGTGATAAAACACTAGCAAGAGGCCACTTAAGGGAGGAAGAGGTTATTCTGACTCATGGTTTAAGAAAACAGGCCATCATGGAAGAGAAAGCACAGTAGCTGGGACTCTCTGATGGAAAACTGCTTCTTACATTGTAGGGAGAGAATGAGCAGGTATTCAGGCTGACTTGGAGCACTGACATTTCCCCAACCCATGTAGACATATGGGCCACTCTGTCCAATGAAGCTTCAGCCCTTAAATGTTCTGTAACCTCCTGGAAGAAAACTGCCAATCAGAGACCCAGTGTTCAGACAGGAGCCGCTAAGCAACAGTTTACACTCAAACCACACAGCTCAAATGCCTACTTGATATCCACACCATGCCGAAGAGCAATGTCCACTCCTGATCTCCCTCACCTTTACACTCTGTGGACAACTGACGCTGCTCATTGACCTCTTACAGTTTATCGTCTCCTATGTCCATTTCTCTTCCTTCTCTCTCCTGAAGGAAACCATCTTAAAACCAGAGCTAGTGACCCAGCAATGCTAAGGGGTAAAGAAATTCACAAATGTTAAACGGAAATGAAACGAAGGCAGGCATATGTGTCACCAAGTACACTTGGTCCTGTTGGATTCCTTTAAACACACACACACACACAAACACACACACACACACACACACACAATTTTACTCACGTCCTCATTCTTATCTAGTTAGGATCTTAAATATACAGTGCTTGTTATTTTTTAATTGTTTAGTGTTTGGATCAAACCCTCTCCTCTCCCCCCAAATCCTTGCTCTAGTCTTCCGAACAATTTCTTCCCAACTCCATGTGCTCTTTTATTTCTGGTGTTGAAATCTCCAAGGTCCACCTGACGTTCTCTGTATGTGAATGGGTGGAGGGCCCTCTGTTGAAACAAGAGTAGCCTGTCAGCGGCCATATTCCCAGGGAAAACTAAAGGGACTGTGCAAGCCCCAGCAGTCATCAGTTTATAGGAGCCCTTACTTTAGAGGTGGACTTTCATGAACCCCTTCTCAACCTTGTCTAGGGTTTTGGCTAGCCCAATCTATTGCAGCCACAAGGACTGTGAGTTCCTGTGTGCAAGAACCTTGTCATGTCCTGCAATACTGCCTTTCTGCAGATGTTCACTACCTCTGACTCTTACAAACTTCCTATCCCCTCTCCCATAATGACCTGCTGTTCAATTACCTTTCTGTGTCGTTTATCCTGTGTTTTCTAGCATTATTCTTATATAATTTATTATTACAAATGCATGCTCTTTATTGGCACTTAGAATTTATTTTTGTATATATTTCATTGCCTTAAATTACCTGGAATTGATCTATACTTTTATATCATAATTTTAGGAAAAAAATGCATTCAAAATAGCCAACCTCAATGAAATGTTAGGATTAGAATCACTTTTTAACTGAGTATTTTTTTTCATTTTTTCTTTTCTTCTTTTCTTTTCTAATCCATTAGGCATACATCAAGGAAGGAAACCAATAATTCCAAAAAATGGTTAAAGTCGTAGGCCTTGAGTCAAACTGTCTGGGTTCAGAGCTGGGTTTTGCGGTGTATTGCTGTAGATTCGGGGAAAACTTTAAAGAATTCCTAGAGCCTGAGCGACTTGTGCTATTCTCTGTTGTTGCCGAGTGTATTCTAGTACTCACCACTTTAGGGGGAAAGGCCCAAGCTTGGCTGACCTGATGTGTTCAATTTCAAGTGTGGATCCCCTTGGCATGGGAGATAACATCGAAGAGACAGATGATGCATTGAGAGAGGGGAGGCAGACATTTCGGGGACCAGCTGCTTGCTTGCTTACTTTATTAATTAATTAATTAATTTACTTACTTACTTATTTGCTTATTTATTTATTTAGATGATCTGTTTTTGTATAGACCAAATGGAATCTCCCATGGACTACATAGTACACTGGTCCTCCCTGAGTGCAGTGTACTAGTAACCTAATATCCTTGCCACAGGCCTCTCCTTTTGAAAGTTCCTTCACTTTTCAGCCTCAGCATGCTGATGAAGCACTCAGTACACGTCTTTGGGATGCATCCCCAGACCATCTACAAACCATAGCTCTGGTCTCTTCATCTTTACAAGGTGCCAAACACATGGCTGCATTCTGAGTCCTAAATGAGCTGATCAACCTACAGAGGGATCTGTTTGTCATAAAGAAATTGTGTGTGTGTGTGTGTGTGTGTGTGTGTGTGTGTGTGTGTGATTTCTAGATATCGGCCTCCTGACAACATTACATTCATCATAGACTTACAGAAAGAAACCTGAGACTGAAAATTATCAGTCAACACACTTGAGATTCATGGCAGATAAATCAAAGACCTGAGACTTGAGACTCCATCCAGTCAAATCTAAAACCCATATCCATCTGCTATACTGCCTGGCTTCCCTCTTAATAACAAAAATTACAAGAGTACATGGATGACATCATAGAACCCAAAGACTGAAGACCTCCTAATGTTTAAGTCTCTTTCGCATATGCTTAAATGGTAAGAAATTAAAAAAAAATGTTAATGGCATAAATTAGTGGGTGAAATTCGTTTGGATCAAAAGTGATTGTGCTATTGCCTATATGGAAGAAAAGGAAGAGAAAGTGGAAAAAAATTGTCCTTTATCCAGAGTGAGGCTCACCAATGGGCCATAACAACTTTCTAAAGGAACCACATCAACTTTGCTTATGGGGCTCATGCTTGCTTGGCTGACGCTCCAGTCTCTGCTATTTCACTACTTGTTTGAGGGGAAAGAGTTTTTTTAAAAAAATCATTCCTCCTAATTTATAACTTGTTATACAAAAAAAGGAGCCTTTAAATGTTATGAATTTTTAATTTTTTTCATTTCGTTGATTCTCTCGCTGAGAAAAGTGGCTGCCAAAGTGTTGTGCCTAAGCTTCAGCAATAAACACCAGGATCTGGCTCATTAATAATTTATACATAAATAATCAAACAGAAATGATCTGGCAGGTCCCGCAGGTGAGTCACACAGCGTTACAGAAAAATGCTGCTATGTTTAAACGAGGCAACTTTGAAATAAAATTCTACTCCAAATGTGGTCAGAGATATGTTAGAGACACAGATCTCTCTATGTTAGAGATACTAACTTCAATCCTTTACCAGCTACACCGCTCTTCGTTGCTTGTTTGTTTGCTTTGTTTTCTGTTTTTGTTGTTGTTGTTTTTTAATGAGAACAGAACCCTAGTGGAAATTTCCACACATTGCATACAGAACCAAGTTTAGACCTCCTGTGGAGTCTGTATCCCATGTGCCTTGAGGGATGTTCAACATGTACTGTTTTGCTTGGTTCTGCACAGTTCCATTCAACTGTTTAGTCTGGTGCTTAAGCTTTTCTTTTAATTCTCACTTCAGCTACCACTGTCATAAAGTGGTTATACTATAAAACCCCAAGTTCAGTGGCTTGAGATGAAATAATTCTATATTCTTAAAGTTCTTTGCACAAGATGTTCCACTTGAGTCTCTGTGAGCAAAATTCAATGTTTGGCAGAGTGAGAGAGAAGTTTGGAGGTAAGAGAGAAGGGTACATTTCTGTGTATTTTCATAATCTATAATTTGCTCACCTTGTTATGCTCAGCCCCCCTTTGACTGTCCTCAAAGTAAGCAACAGTGTGCCAAGTCCTCACACACTGTCACTCCAAATTTCTCTAGTGTGGCTGTTCAGCTTAGAAGTCCCACCCACTCCTAGGACACTTGGCCATCTCCTTGTTTTAGAGATATTTCCTTATCAACCTTCATTCCATCTTTTGCTTGAATGTCACTATGTCTTCTCACATATTCCTAGGCTATAGACATTAGGGCATAGACATATGTGGCGGTTCAAGAGTCTATAGCCACTGTTATTCACAGAATCACCTCGAGTAATTTCCACCCATTTCCTATTGCTGCCATTGGTGTGAGCTCATTGACCCACAAAGTAAAAGTTTTGTGCCATCCCTGTGGCCTTTCTAGACTGCTTCTTCCATCTGGCTAAGGGCCTTTGTTCCTCTCAAAGTCCACCTCCCTTCCAGGGTCGGTCATGTTCTGCCTCATGCATGGGATGGTTCTCATTTTACAATGCTCTTTCTCCCTTTTCTTATCATCCATTAAAATTCTATTGCGTTGGCAATAGCTGTCTCACCCATAGTGCCTGATGCTCCCTCTTTTCCCCTTAATGTGTTTGTGTTTGCTTTCACATCTATAGATTATAATCTCTTGAAAACCAGGACTGTGCCCTATACTTCCTACAAGTATTTTTCTTTCAATTTTCATTAAAAAAAAAAATAGTTCCTTCAGCCTTCTTGTTTTTGAATAACATTGACCTTCTTGGGCATATTTTATTGTAAGTAATATAATCCTGATATGGATTTTTATGGGAAAGATTGATTAGACAGAGAATTCAAAAGTTGCATGATGCCCAGAATGATCAATGTTCACAGTTTGAAGCCAGGAGAACTTCAGAATCAGGCAAAACACTGACTTTATGGGAATCAACACTCAAGAATATTGGTCGTCAGAAAGTCTCAGACTTGGGCCACATCATGTTCTGACTTTATGAGTGGTGGGTGATGCTGGCAAGAACACTTCAATTGACATCCAAGTAGGAATACCTGCAATGGCGTAATTTTTTCCCCCACAAACAAGGCGCTCATGAAAAATGCTGACTAGACAAATTAATGATGTGCCAGAGCTAAATCTAAAATAAAACTTCCCCATTATTTGGAATTAACAACAGAGAAAAATAGGGGCAATGGGACCCAATATAAAGAGCTGTGAGGAAGGATGACTTTTGATGGGCTACGGTCAGTTTTAAAGTCTTTCCCTCTATTCTCTAAACAAACATCCGACATTCTCAATTTTCTGAAAAAAAAAAATAGCTAAACAATTTGCTAAGTGGAAACGCTACCAACCGCTCATACTTACTGCTCAGTTATGGTCCAGGCAAGTGTAAAATGCTTCTTCTTTCTGACTGCCCCCTAGAGTTGAATTCTGATTTTCCTCAGGTAGTGATAAGGAGTCACACAGAGAACAACCACCGGAGACTCCTCATGCCTTCCACTGGCTGTGGGGAGGCAGCAAAGCCGTGAGGCACAGGAGACCTGCACATCATTGACACAGGAAAAGCAAAGGCCCTGGGGAAAACCTATAACATGACGCAGGCACTGTAGCCTGTGCTGGAGGCCACAGAGAGCAAGCATCTAGTAGGAAATTTGATGCATGGCCAGATGATCCCAATGACACATGACAATTTTTCTGGAACTCCCTATGTGTGCATAAAGAGCTTGGAGAGACCCAGACCCCAGAGGAGGCAAGGAGGGCAGCTTTGGGGAACTTCTGGAAGAAAGTAGGTCTAGAAGAATGTGTAGAGGCCAGAAGTAGTGGTACACACTTTATAATCCCAGCACTCAGGAAACAGAGGCTTTTGAATCTCTGAGTTCAAGGCTAGCCTGATCTACCAAGCAAGTCCCAGAACAGCCAGGGTCATACAAAGAAACCCTGTCTTGAAGAAGAAGAAGAAGAAGAAGAAGAAGGAGGAGGAGGAGGAGGAGGAGGAGGAGGAGGAGGAGGGGGAGGGGGAGGGGGAGGGGGAGGGGGAGGAGGAGGAGGAGGAGGTGGGGGGTGGTCTCAGCCAAAAAAACAGTGCTGAAGCTTTGTATCCAGAGGGGAAGGAAGCTAGGGTTTGTAGGGTGCTGTGAGCAGTGCCATAGATTTAAATTACGGAAGTCTTAGTGAGAAGCTGAAAAGGAGGCTAGCAGAGATGAGCCTGAAAACAGGTCACAGCCAGTGGTTAAAGTACTTGAAATGCCACATGGGGATGTATGTCTACTAATGACAAGACTGGATTTGCTCGGGAGCGCGGAAGGACCGTATGAATGTTGGATTGGCACGGTAGAGCCAGGGGCAGCCTGGGGAGCTGAGTCTGAGACAGAAAGGAGGAAGAGAAAGGCGTAGGCTGAGGTGAGGCTGCTGGGAGGCTTGCTGTTCTGGGGGAAGGGATAGCTAAGGGCCCATATGGACCACCGAGCTGAAGAGGCAGTCCTCCCCCTAAGCAAACACACTCTCTTTATCCTCCCCGTTCTCCTTCCTTCTCTTCCCCCTCTCTCTCTAGCCTTTTAAAAGTCGGTCCTAATATGGGATTGTGACTGAGATTTGCATTCACAGCACCTGGCACTGTGCTGGTTACACAACGAAGCCTCAGAAAGTCACACGTTCCTCTCTCTGCTTCTTCCTTCCGTGGGCTGGATGACTCTCTTTCCTCATAGAGAGAATGGAACTTCTGAGGTGGACGCATCGAGGAGCAAAGGCACACTGACTGTAGAAGAAACTGCAAGACACAATTGGCTTCTATTCCTCCTCATGACAAGAGGCTGTCCATCAGAAAATCTCCTCATGGGCAGCTACATAGATAGCCCAGCGGATAGCATGCTTAATGTCCAAGCAAACGGACCTGGGTTTGGGTTCCTAGCACTTATATAGAAGCCAGGCATGTGTAACCCCACCTTGGGTAGGGTGAAGACAGGATTCCAGGAGCTCCCTGGACAGTCAGTATAACTAAAAGTAGGGGCTCAAGATTCAGAGAAAGACCCCGTCTCCAAATATAATGTGGAGGGTGATGGAGTAGGACACACTAGTCTACACACACACACACACACACACACACACACACACACACACACACGCGAAAAAAAATGTGTTTTCATGAACTACACATAATTGGTCTGACCACAAAACACTTCCATTCTCTCTCACACAGTCCTATGGCTTCAGGGCATAGGTGAACAGTATGGGCGGTCCATGGAGGTCTAGCCAGAAAGAGGGAATGTGTTGAGCAGCCTATCTCTGATGGAATAAACAAGGAACGTGATTCTGCTGGTGTCTGTTCCGTTTGCCTCCTTCCCATCCCAGGTGATGGCCCTGGGGATAGACGTGAAGAGGAAACCAGAGAATGGAGACACCTGGAGATGACAAGTCATCAAACCAGGATTTCCCAGAGAAAGGAATGCTCGGAGAAGCATCCTGAGAGAGAAAAATGCAGGCCCTATACAAACTCAAAATACATACTTTGCATCAAAGGTAATCTGTAATTTTAAAAGATTCACTTTAAAAAAAAGAAATCATTTATTTATTTTATGTGCGTGTGTGTGTGTGTGTGTGTGTGTGTGTGTGTGTGTGTGTGTGTGTCACATATACAGGTGTCTGTGAGGCAGCAGAGGTGGGTGCTGGGAACAGAATGGAGGTCCTTTGTAAAACAACAAATGCTTTCAGTGCCAAGCCCCCTTTCCAGACAAAGACAGCTTACGTTTAAGGCAAGAACTTGTCACGACTTGGTATTCTGTCTTTTGAGTCCCACCCAGAGGGACAGGCATATAACCAGACCCTGCAACATGGAGGCTTATCCCTCAAGAGAGTCATCTGTGTGTGCCCACGTGGATGAGCGTGGTCGCTGTGCCTGAGGGCACACATGTCTGTGCCTGTAAAGAGCAACAGTCAGTGTCAGGTCGTTCCTTAGGAATCACCTACTTTACCTTTTGAGATGGAATCTTTCACTGATTCAGGCACCATAAGCAAGCTACCCTGGCTGGCCAGCAAGCCCCATGGATCTTCCTGGCTCTGCCTACCCAAGTGCCATGGCTTCAAACATGTGCCACCATGCTTGGCTCTTTTACATGGGTTATAAGAATTGAACTCAGGTCCTCCTATTTGCAAAGCAAACATTTTATTGACTGAGCTGTTCTCCCTCCCCCCAAGTCATTTTACAATTGGTTTTCTGTCCTTGCTTGAGTAGATTCTGTTACAAATACTCTGGGTTTTTTTTAATGCAAATTGAGTTGTCTTTTATCTATTTGGATGGTTACATCATTGGAAAAAGACATTACTAAGCCCAGTATTGGAAGATCACACTGATTGTGTAGTTCGCATGCTTTGTATCCAGGAATGCACGGTTTGTTTGTTGTTGTTCTCCATTGAACTTTGTCGCAAATGCATTCCATGATATGTTTTCATAATTAATATGCAAATAGATGTATAGTTTATAATTAATTTCAACTGGGCACAGTGAAGAACTCGAAAACCTCAGCATGCGGGCATCCTTTTTGGTAGAAGTTCAATGAAATCCCCCAAATGTCTTTGTTTTTGCCATCCATAATTTGCAGATTATTAATACAATAAATCCTTGTTGTCTGTGAGAGTTGGCATCGTACCCATGAACTCCTGTGCAGAGAGCTCACAAACTAAAAAAAAAAAAAAAAAAATAAAGGAAAAAAAAAAAAACCCAAGTGGTTTTAGTGTATGCTCATTACCTGCTTCTGAAACCACAGAACTTCAGCCTTTTTATAGATGGCATAACGGCCTCAGCCGGAAGCAGCTGTAGTCGTTAGCCACAGGACAGGCTCAACACACAACCTACAGGAACAGAGGCCTGGACTCTCTCTGGCTTCCCAATCTCTAGCTCAGGAAAGCAGTGTCAACAGTAAAATCATACCAGGGGAAAAGAAAAGATCTGATTCTTTGCTCATTCAGTGAGAGGGGTCAGTTTGGTCACGGCACTGTCTAAGCCTAAGGTCATGGGTCACATACAAGATAGAGCTAGGTCTTAAAGTCAATGCTGGCATTTTGGGTTGTTTGTCCAGGCGCTCTCTCTCTCTCTCTCTCTCTCTCTCTCTCTCTCTCTCTCTCTCTCTCTCTCTCTCTCTCTCTCTCTCCCTGTTTGTCATCCCACCTCCCTCTCTCCCTCCCTCACCTCCCTCTCCCCTCCCTCTCCCCTCTCCTTCTCCCTTTCCCTCTTCTCTCCATCAGGGGCTCTTTGGGGGATCTAGAGGAGGGACAGCAGGAGAATTTGGTGGCACCTGTTCTGGTGTGTCATACCATTGAGCTTCATGTCAGGACATAAAACTGACAAGCTGATAACTCCATTCCTGAATCCCTCCTGCCCCACACTTCTGGGGGAGAGTGGAGCCACACTAAAACCGATTCTGCAGAGCAAAGTGTCTTGAATTTGCAATCGTGTAAGCCGTGACAAATTCAGCTGGATGGGTTGGGGTTAAAGAGCTGACAGTACCAAACACTGAGACAGAATCACTGGTGCTTATGGAATTAGGGTTCACCTCTTTGAGAACGCCTCCCTGCCAAATGACAACCAATATCCCAGTGTCGCTGGAGGGAGCAATGGCGCCCCGCATTTCAGGGAAGATTTAAAATCAAGATCCTAACTGCTCGACATCATTAAAAATCTCCAGGCAGTTTTCATAAGAGGAAGGGGGTGGCTGCCTGAGGTTTTGGCTGACAGTCAACCCAACTAATTACATTCTGTCTACTGTGTCCTCCTGCAGTTTCAATTGGATGTGTTATTTTATTTTATTTTATTTTTACTTCCTGGCCTAATCTGAATGTAGGAATGCTCTGTGTTCCTGAGCAGACACTCCCGTTCTCCCTGGTCATGGAGGCTTGGCAGAAAGATTTACTTTTTCCTCACAGAGAATTTAGTAGACCTTAAGGAATTCTTCTGAGTGATCCCGGTACACCATGCTTACAGGTGACAATCTATTTGCAGTGCCATTCTGTTCTCCAAGTATTGATGCGAGCAAGAATGTTTAATCCCAGGGCAAGGATGTCTCACTCAACAGTGTCATACCAGTGGCCTCGAACGTTGTTGTATTTTCCTTGGTTGCAGAGGTTACTGTTGTCACTACTGGTGTATTACACAATAAAGCACAGACTTTAAGGCTCAGTTAAGGAGAAGAAAACCCACTGTCTGCACATCTGCCCACTGGTCCACAGGTAAATCCTTCTGTCTATCTATCCATTTATCCATCTACCCATCTTTCTGTAAGCCAAATAAAAAGAAAGTGGGATTTATTAAAGTGCTGATTTTGTTGTTTGGTAGAATTAGTCTGTGAATGTCACCAGATGTGGCCATCCCGTAGACCATAGACCATAGACCGACACGGTTCTTTGGTGGGAAGTTGGGAAACAAGGCAAGTGATTGTTATTCCTTCCCTTACTCTCTCATTGTGGCTGCCAGCTCTGTGGCCTTCAGCACATAGTCTTATGTCATCACTAGGCATGCAGGGAGGAGAGTGAGGAAGATCTTGAAAATTCGTAGAACCTGCAATTCTTACACCTTCCTCCGTGTTTGAGAGGAAAACATTATAGACTTGCATGTAAATCACTTGAAATGAATTTATTTGAAGAACTCTTTTTTTCCTAAAAATAAAACGTTCAAGGTTTTGAGTTTTTGTTTTTGTTTTTGATTTTTTCCTGGAGCGATGTCTCAATGGCTAGGAGTGCTTCAAGAAGACTAAGATTTAGACCTAGCAGCTATGTAAAAAGCCAGACATCATAGCACCTTCTTCTGTGTCCCTGTGCATGCACAGGTGTATGCCTTACACTCACACATGGGTGTCTATACATTTATGCATGTGTAGATATATTTATATATTTGCGCACACATATTTAAATATTTTTACATGTTCCTTTTCAACTTAATTGGTAGACTTTACCACCCCCCCCATGGTATTTTTAAAGGGCTGTGCAACAGGTGAGGCAAGGTCTTGACTCTACCTATAATAATTTATCTGATTCTTACTGCATGTGCCTGGAATTCTTGTGAGCTCATCTGTGTCTCAGTTCCTGTTCTGTTGCTGTGAAGAGACACCAAGGCTGCAGTTACTCTTATAAAAGAAAGCATTTCCTTGGGGGTTTGTTTACAGTGTCAGAGGGCTAGTTCATTATCATCATGGTAGGAAGCATGATGGTATACAGGCAGACATGGTGCTGGAAGGGTAACTGAGAGGTTTACATCCTGGTCCTCTGGCAATAGGCAAAGAAAGACACTGGGCCTTTAAGTCCCCTCCTCCTTCAATGAGGATGCACCTACTCCAAGAAAACAACTCGTCCTAATTCTTCAAAAGAGTTCATCAACCAAGGGACTAAGCATGCAAATGTATGAGCCTATGAGGGACAGTCTTATTCAAACTACCACATTGTTTTAGTGATGACGAAGAAAGAGGGTCATAAGAAGGGCTAGTGGTCCAGAGTAGGAAAGGAAGAAAGCTTGGATTTCATTGGGAATTCAAGAACCTGCACTCCTCACTCCTGGGCAGTGCTGACTTCCCTGGGACCTAATACATGTTTCACACCTGGAATATTCATTACCTATCATGGTCAACAATGTAATCCCCTCTCCTCCTTATATGAAGATTTTGAAAGAGAAAGAACTAAGACTGTCTTTTGCATGTTAAACTACCAGCCTACACTTGGAAAATCAAAGCAGAGATATTCTGAATAGTTTGAAAAGAGATGCTTTTCCTTTGTTTTTCCACCCACATTGATCTGATATTTTATTCAGTTCTCCATCCTTGAGTCTCCCTTGCCTTGGGGCTCTCCACGTATTTAGTGCTTCCTGGGCGGGATGCCAGAAGACAGCTCACTACCTAGACGACAACTTCTCTTAAGGGAGAGAGTATCAGATATGAAGAATGATATTTGCCGTGGAAACAGTGACAGTGGATTCTTGAGTGGAATATTACCAAGGAGAAGCTGGAAGAGAGAATTCCGTGGAACTGAATTTTACCTGACCAAGTACAACTAATACATGTATGTATTCTTAGAGTATGGATAGCTCAGATATCTGAACTTTAAAATGGCCCATCTTTTTGACATATATTCATCACTCTTTGTTTAATTTAAGCCCACTTGATTGCCTTTTGATGATGCCCATCTGGTCCATCATCGTCACACCTACAGGAGAAATATGTTTTCTAGATGATGGCTCCACTTTCCAATGTGTGCAAGTTTCTGGAGTACTTCAAGGACCCCCGTCAGGATCTGTGCTCCTGTGACAGTCATTGACACAAGCTCCCATCAGTACAACTGCTCATCTTCTGAGACCTAGGCCTGAGAGTCACAGCTGATCCCATAGCAAGTCCAGAATGTATTCTTTCCCTCCTGCACCCTCTAAAAAGCTTCAGGGACTATGCTCCTGCTCATTAAACGCTGCCCTCAGAGTCCTGCGAGCCCTTCGATTATGATAGCAATGTGTGCGTGGTTCCAGTGGAAAGACACAAGAGGTTTGATTTTAGTCTCAGCGTCAGGCTTCTGGGTACCCAAAGCCGTGGTTGTTAGTGAGAGATGAGTTGAGAATGCTGACTACTTCTTCCAGTGCCCCTGGTATTCATGGTCACAGGAGTATCTCCATTTGCAAAACAAAAAAACGAAACTACTAGATCCAAGATGAGGTTATATTGGTGATTCCCATGCAATGGTAGTTTTGACTCTGAAGTGATGTGATAGTACCTGCAAAACAGGGGTGCTTATGAAAGAGGGTTTGCTGTTGGCATTGGTGGGAGAGATGCTACCCAGCATCCTTTGATGCATGGCCAGCTTTCATCACAAGGGATTATTTGGTTCCAAAGGAAGTAAAATGTTGTGTACACACTGCACTGCTGTAGGATTGCTTTGCAGTGGAGAAACTCAGCTCAAGAACAGGGAGTAAGGGGTGTGGGGTGCATGGGTGTGGGGGCGAGAGGATGGGTGATGTCATCAGAGAGGAAATCTGAAAAGGGAAATCGAAGACTAGAGAGAAATGTGGTAATATGTTTGTCCACGTTTCTTAGCACTAGCATTCTCAGCTGCTGCCTGCTTAGGCTTCCCTCTTGTGCAGTTATCAAGGCCAGATTAACACTTAAATAAATATTTATCATTTCTTAGGGCCTTGTGAGTACTTTACAGGTTCTCAGTCATTAGTTCCTGTTCTAATGTTTCAGAGTTGGTCCTTTTTAAGGATAACGAAACTGAGTTCTGGAAGGCTACTCTTTCCCCAAATCGCACAACTGGTAGATGTTGAAACTGCATTTTTGTTACAAGTACCAAGATTTCAACCATGATGTTCCACCGTCTCTTTGTCCCGGGGGCCATTTTCTATGCAGAGAGATTGGATTTTGTTCAGGTACCTTCTGCAAGGAAGTAATGAAGTGTGTCCTTGTCGAATGCCCTGTCCAGTGCTATCCAGGGATCAGCAGACACAACCAGGAAATCCCAGGGAAGAGAGCTTGCCAGCTCCTCTCTCTGACTCTGGGGTTGCTCCTCTTTATTTCCAAGAGAAAATGGAAGCGGGGAGGAGTTCTCTCTTCTCTGAGCCACAATCCTTGATGAGAAGAATTAGACTACTGAGTTTAGAATCAGAGCTTGAAGTACAGTGGACAAAGTAAATTTCAGACTGGTTAAAACAAAACAAAACAAAACAAAACAAAAGCAAAAATGTGCTTGCTACCTTACAATGGAATTATTCCTTTTGTTTGTTTGCTTTTACTACAGGGTTTCTCTCCATAGCTCTGGCTGTCCTGGCACTCCTTCTGTAGATCAACCTGAATTTGAACTCTAAGACCCACTGCCTCCTGAATCCTGAGGCAAAAGGCATGAATCACCAAGCCCTGCTTACAGTAGAATTATTCCTAAGAGGTTAACTTAAAGGGTGCTTATATGAGATGTCACATTATGCTGTTCATTCAAAATAGAAACTTGTTGTTGACCAATGCAGGCAGCATATCCAATTTTGTTAGAACAAAATGTTTTTATTCATACACGAAAATGTCAGAAGAATCTGTCTTGGTCTCGTCAAGAGCAGAGGTTGAGTTTCAGCCTTACAAGGTGAAATTTCGAAAAAGAAAATGGGGGAGGGAGAAAAAAAGGAAAAGAAAATTCAAAAATCCTCTGTTCAGGCCTTGAGGAAGGTTGATGGATACGCTGCCAACCTGGGGCAGAGTCACTGCTTCACTGGAGACCGTGCTTAGGACCAGCACAGAACAGGGCAGGAATAGAGGAAAACGTGCCTCCAGAGGGCTCAGCTGTAATTTGTCACTGAACACAAATCTTGTACTCACCATCTACCCCCTCTCTTTAAACTCCAGTAAACAAAAAAGGACTCTCAATATCCTCCCGTTCTACCTGTCTCAAAGGAGCCAGCATCCTTCTCTTTTACCTTGTAGTGCGTTTAAATGAATGTCGATCCCCCTCCCGGAAATTTCAAAGGCAACAAGTAGATAAAAGAGTTGCTTCAAAAGCGCATCTGCCCTCCTACAGGCAACGACTTTGCGGCATTATCCCTTTTATTCAAAGGCATTAAAAAAAAAAGCACACACTTCCATACATTCATTTTCTTTAAGCACCCAGCAACAAATAGTATTCAGAATACCAAAGGGAATTTGAGGTATGATATTCCACTTTCTGCCTTCAGGCAGTAGTTAGAGCGTAAATATGCTCCTGTGTGATGCTTTCAGGAGAGACGCCCCAGAGGTCCGGTGAGGAAGCACTTACACCTGCTTTGAAAACAGCCTTGGCTTCCCAAGGAGGAGTGTATACTTCAAACAGGGAGGCTAAGCAGATGAAGGGAGGACGCAGGGAGGAGCAGGGGTGGGTATAGGGGAAGGCACATACAGTCTCTGAAGCATAGCAGTGCAATCTAAGAAAATGACGTACGGCTGAGGAAAAGATCCCAAAACAAGAGACATGTGCCCCGAGTATCGGGTGGCAACATACTAACCACCTCACATGCGTGAGGTCTCAGTCCTCACCAAAACACAGTTTATAGCTTAGCCCACTGAGGCCAACTGGCTACAATGACATGATCTCGTGAACTACAGCTCCCAGGAGCTCAACTCTATGAATGCCAACTTCAGAGTCCTTTATTTCTTCCAGTTCCAAAAGAGCCCTCTTGAGCATGTGAGTGTTTGTGTGTTTGTGTGTGTGCGTGTGCTTGTGTGTGTGTGTGTGTGTGTGTATACATGAGAGAGGGGGGGGAGAGAGAGATGGAGAGAGAGAGAGGAGGGGAGGACAAAGAGGAGGAAGGGAGGGACAGAGGAGGGAGATTGCACGGAAGATAATCAGGAATTACATCTTTTTCAAGAGAGAGAAACCAAAGGTCCTGTTAGCATTCTTTCTATGCTCCGCCCAACAGTTACCTAGCAACAGCCAGGTAAGCCTGGCTTGCTATAAAAGGACCATTGCGCTCTCTCTCTCTCTCTCTCTCTCTCTCTCTCTCTCTCTCTCTCTCTCTCTCTCTCTCTCCCTCTTTTCTTTCTCCGCCCCTCCTCCCTCTCTCCCTTTCCCCCTACCCTCTCTCTCCACAGGGTTCTGCCTCTACTCCTTTCTCAACTCCCCATCCCATGCCCCCAAATAAACTCTATTCTGTACTACACATGTGGTAAGACTGGTACCTTGGTGGGAAGGATGCCTGAGCCTGGGCCCACTGAGGTACCCCTCCCACCTCACCATACCTCATTCTGTAAAACACATCCTTGGTTTTATAAAACACAACAGTCCTGTCCTATCAAACCTAGAGATAATGGCTGGTTGATACAACATCCAAACATGGTTTTCAAAATTAGCCACTGAAAGGTATATTTCATAAAACCGTCCCTACAAATCACCAAAATTTTAGCTTCTGTGAGGAAAAGTCAATTGACTCAGCTAAGAATCTTTTTTTACCTTAATCCTTTGAATCCTGAACCAGAAAATGAAAGCTTCAGCCTTTGAGGAGCTCATCGCACATGATGCTGGACGTCTTTGAGAGGAAGAAGTTTGATAACCCTACTGCCTTCTACATCCCCCTCCCCACATCTCTCCATCTATCCCATCCTTCCCCTCCTTCCCTCCCTCCCCTCCCACCTCCTCTCTCGTCCTCCCCATTCCCCTTCCCTCCTGCTTTCTACCTGCTTCTCACTGCTCCTATATCACTGAATATGCCCTGCACATTGGACTATTGGGTCATGACACCTATATTTCAGCCTCCTTCCCATGAGTCTTCTCTTTTAGTTGACCAGCTCGGTCTGTAGGAAACACGGGTTCCCTTTCCCAGATTCTTTAGAACCTATGCTGTTTCCTCTCATGGAACACTTATCTCCCCTACCTATTTTGATGGATAAAAATCATGTGAAGCTAGGAATAGGTATGTGGGGTTACCTGCATCAGACCCACACTCCTGTGGCCCTTTAGCATTTCATCCTGAAGAGGTGAGAAGCCTCACGGGGCCTCACCCTCCTCGAGGAGCTGTTAATTGGCAATGGTTGCCAGCGGTGGTGTTTGGTTTAGTAGTTAGTGGAGCCATTGGTCAAGTTCCTGATGCTCTAGTAAACGATCCCTATTCATGTTCATACAGAGAACCCTATTAAACCAAGAGACAGAAAATAGGAGGCAACCGACTGGAATGACAGGGGTCAGTTGGAGATGGGAGCAGGCAACGGGGAAGATAGGATCACAGTACGTCATGTGAACTTGTTAAAAACATTAAACTCAGCCAAATACCTTTTTTTTGTTAATAATGTGGTTGAGTGATGTAATTGAATGTCTTTATACAAAGAGAAAGCGGGGGCTTGAAAGATGGCTCAGTGGTTAAGAACACTGGCTAATCTTCCAGAGGTCACTCGTTCCATTCCTAGAGCCCACATGGCAGCTCACGACTCCAGTTCCCGTGGATGCGGACCCTCTTCTAAGCTCCATGGGCATCATGCATTTATGTGGCACACATGGATACATGCAGATGAAACATTCATACACGTAAAATAATAAGAGAGAGAGACACACACACACACACACACACAGAGAGAGAGAGAGAGAGAGAGAGAGAGAGAGAGAGAGAGAGAGGGCGCTTTTATTCTTATCTTTCTGGAGACAATGACTCTCTTGCATTGGGCATACATGATAATTAAATATGAATGCAGCCTACTTGTGTATAGGTAGGTAACAAATGTAGGTTATGGCCCTATGAACATTTGGGCATTATCTTAGTATTCACTTGGGTTTCCGTAAGGAAATCTTCACCTAACTGCAAGCTGATGGCATTTCTTACAATGACACAACGATGTCACAAAGAGCCTTGGTGCAGGAAGCACAGCCAGTCCTCAGAAGCCTGAACTGGGACCTGGAGAACCATCAGGAGCTAAAGCAGTGACTCTCCCAGTCTTGCTTTTTTCTCCTGGGCCACATGATCCACCATCTGCTCCCTTCTCTTGCTCCTCGTGCCAGACGCTCTCTCTGCACCAAGTTTTCATGGGCCAGGAATCACCATGACCTCTAGTCTCTTGTCTCATAGTTCAACTTTCTTTCTTTCTTTTTTTTTTTTTAAACAAAAGAGAAATTCTAAATGGTACAAGTCATGGATCAGGTGTCTGGCCCTGGGACCAAAAACTATTTCCAAGAAGCATTTTAAATCTCATGGTGAAACAAAACAAGATAGGGACCTAATACTTCAGCCATGCAGGAAGCTGGCCTCAGAACAGTTGTCTGTGTGTGTGTGTGTGTGTGTGTGTGTGTGTGTGTGTGTGTGCACTATGGTAAATCATAATCATATTACATTGTGTGTGCATATCTCTGTGTATGCATGTGTGTGAGTTTATGTGTGAGTGTGGGTGTTCATGAGTGCCCATCTGTTAGTATCCACGTGAATAAGTGGACAAGTTCATCCTTGAAGTATTAGCTCCTACATTTCATGCTAAAGAAAAATGGGAAAATGAGTTTGTTTCCCAGTGGTAAAATAAAAGCAAGACGAACTTTTTGGAGACTTGTAAGGATAGAGATGAAAATAGGCGAAATGCAGGATTCGGTAGAAAAGCACACACTTTGAAAGTGTTCTTTAGGGAAGAATGTACTGACATCTACACACAGGGCGGGAAGGATCTGGAAGTGACAGAGAGTAAGGAGCCCATTTCGAGTTTGGATTTTATAATCTTCTGTTCATGATCCAGAGCCAGGCCACAAAAGTTTAAAGAGTGTGGCTAAGTGGCCCTCACTCGGAATGCAGTGTTATGTCAGAGATATTTGGAGATTAAAAGCAGAAGCAGCAAGTCTGCCGTGTAATATTTACCGATTTGAGCAGCTCTCCACTACAGACATCGTACACATAAATTTAACTATTATTGTGTTGCCCTTTTCCAAAAAAGGGTAAAGTAGATTTGTAGGAGCGCTTAACACATGTAAATCCCCCACCTCTTTAAACTGGAGCACATTGTATTAAAGAGCTACATAAATTTTACAAGGATTCTGTCCTTTTGAGAACATAGCACTGTTTTCTTTCTCGCAGCGCAATTAAAGCGATGTCTCTTCCCAAGCCAGCTTGGGGAGCTGTGATTGAAGCAGTTTCACAGAGGGTAGTGTTTCACGCTCTGAGAATATGGTGGGATGCAGCGAGTCCAGGCTGGGGCACTTTAAGGGATCTGTCAGCTGACTGTTTCATTGGCCACCGCAGTCTCCTTTGAACTTTATTTATTCGCTTACTGTGTTTTCTTCTTGAGACTGGCTTCAAACGATGATTCAGTGCGGGATTTCTTTAAACAGTGAATCGTCAGTGCAACCAACTGGTGCTTACAAAAGAATGCTCACACAGATAACAGTGGAATCTCAAATGTGTTTTTCCACTGCTGAGGAACACCTCAGGCAGAAATGTATGAGTTTTGTGTAGTCTGTTCCTAGCATGTTTATTCAAACTTAGTCCTGAAAGAAAGAAATGATTTTAATCTCAAATTAAAAGTGATCCATACCAAAGGATTTTTGAAAATCTTTTGTACATAGGATACTAAACTGTGTTTTGTGCCAGAAATTAATGACAAATAATTTTAGTCAAATATTTTGAACACTGTTGTGACCTTGTAAGACCAGCCAGAAGAGGAATAATCAGACTTAGAAAATAACATTGTAATTGGGCTCTGGTTAGGCAAAGAAGAATCTAGAATACAACTCTCTTTAAGTTCAGTGATTTCACCTGTGCTATGTAATATCTGTGTCTCCCACGAGGGTAAATATTATAAAATCCTGACTTTGAAATATGCTTCTCTAATAGTAGCCAAGAACATGATTTTTGCCGAGTGCACGGTATTCCACCATTTCACTTTGTCACAGTTTGTGTTACCGCTCTTTCGCTATTATAGCTAATTCTTGGGCTAGCATGCCTATAGTTAAGTTCTATCTTTGAAACTTGGTTCCCTGGCTCCAGTCTCCCTCTGGGCTAATCAATCCATTCCACCCCTGCCTTCAGCAGATTTCTCTTTGGAAACAGTACCATTGCCCCAACCAGAATCATCAGATGTTCTGGCTGTGCTCAAACCCCGCACCATCTAACTCTAATCTCCCGTTTCCCCCAGGATCTCCCAAGGCTCTGCCTCCTGACGTTTGACTGCATCTAACAGTTGGTTTCTAGACTAGCATCCAAATCACTTTCCCTGAGGCACAGAGAAACTGGTAGGGAGAAGATGCCACTAGAGTCCTTTCTGGGTAAATTTTACAGCTAAAATCAACAAAGAGACACTGTTCTCTGTCCGATGATTGTGGTGAGAATATAGGACTGTTAGAAGCTGTAGCATCAGATATGGCTTTTGCTGTTTGATCTATGTAAAAGTATGAAGTGTAATTGGAAGAGGAACAGATACAGAGAGGAAGAAGAGGCTAGATCGACTGGTAGGCATCTTAACAGAGATGGCAGGAAAGAGAGGGAGAATCAGGGTGCCCCTACCTTGGCGGGTAACCAGGAGATAGAAGAGGAGATTCAAGTCCTGGGAAGTAGTTGAACTAAGAAACTGGTTCTCTTCATCTCTTTATTGCTTGTCAGCCATTCCAACCTCTGAGCAGGAGCAGAGTGAACCACACATGTGGATAGATACATGCGACTCCAGTGTATTGAAAGATTATTAGACATGTTTTATCAACATTAGAATACCCCATGGATATTCAAATGACACTGAACACGTAGTTCTACAGAGTCAATTGCATTGCTAAAACTCTTCTCCGTGGGTTGGGAGGAAGTCTCCCCAAGAACATACTATTGAGACTCTATAAATGGTCTTACTGGTTAAGGGACATTTAACAGTTGGCGAACCCAGCTGAAGTCATTCAGAGAGAAGATATCCGGGTACTGTTACCTTCTGCTCCCACACTTCTACAGTGCCACGTCTCCTTTTCTAAGCAGACTAAGACCACATAAGTTCAAAAAGGAATCAATTCCAAAACTTGTGTTAGTTGTTTTCCTCCTTGACAAGAACAAGGTCATGAAAGGCTGTATTTGGGCTCATCACTTACAAAAGAGTATACTCCATCATGGTGGAAAGGTCCAGTAGTGGGAGGATAGGTGTCCCTTCATCTTGCATCTGTAGTCTGACTCAGAACAGATGAACCTTGACACTCATCTGCCTTTCTTTCCCAACCCTTTTGTTCAGTCTGGGACCCCAGCTCATGGTATGGCAGTCTCCATATTCAGGGTAGATCTTCTCTCTCCAGTTACAGACCTTTGAAAATGCCTTCACAGACATATGCAGAGGGAATACTAAATCAAATCAAGTTGTCAATGAAAGTTAATGATTGCAAGTCCGCCCCTTATCAACTTTACTTTTAATTCATAAAATATTTTATCCCGGTTCTTCAAGGGCTTCTGTCAGTCTCGTGATGCAAAAATGCACTTGGCTCCCCTGTAACGGTATCTAAAGCCTTAAAGGTCGTAAGATTGTTTGCAGTAACATTGTTCAAGTGCCCAAAATATCTTTTACGAATCAGGGAATTCTCTTACCCGTGAGCCTTTGTAAAATTAAAAAGAGGAAACCATAATCTTCTAAAGTTGCAAAATAAAATGTCCATTCCACACAGGCAAGATAATGCAAAGCAAGGAACGTGAGATCAAATAAGACAGCTTGAGATGTAGTCTGGCCTCATTCGTCCATAGTTCTAGTGGCCTCTATGTGTACTGATAGCCAATGCTGGGGAAACACTTCTCTGGGAGGTTGTTTTTGAGCAAAAAAAAAAACCATTCCATAGTATTCTCTGTTTGGACTTCTTTCAAATGAATTTGCTTTTTTTTTTTTTTTTAAACAAACGAGATTTTCACAGATGGAGGCTTTCCCTAAAGATATCTTTTCTCTTGTCCAAGTGCAAAATGTGAGCTTTCTCCTCCATTGCACCGACCTCTTTAGCAATAACAATACTTTCTCTGCACTCTTCTTGTCCACTACTTTAAACTCACTCGGAAGCTCTCACATGACGAATTTGCCATTTTCCCATCATGCTCTACCTACTGTTTCTCACTACAAATCTTGATAGGAGGAAAGAACTGTAGCAATTTCATAGCCTGAATGTCCTTCTGTCTTGATATTTCCTCTGCCAAACAACTGAGTTCATTTCTTCTGAATTCAACCTCACTCAGGTTCTCAGGCCATTGAAAGAACGAAGCTAGATTCTTTGCCAGAGAGTAGCATGAATGGCTTCTAGTCTACTTGTTCTCTCTCTGAAAACTGATGGGTGGGAGACTTCACTATCCCCGTCTCTATTATCATCCTTAACCTCCCACACCCCCACCTGAATGACCCATTGACATCTGCTTCCAACCCTTAGGGCTTCTAAGTCTTCAATGCCCAAATCTCTTCTCCTTTCTTCCTTCTGGTTCCAAAGCCTGTGAACCACACAGACAGGCTGGCAGGGAAACAGTCCAAGATGTTGGTTTTAATTTTCTCGGTTTGTTACTTTTCTTGTTGATATGATCAAATAACTAGAAAAAATTAAAATAAATAGGGAGAAGCTTCTTCTGCTGAGTTAAGAGAGGATATGGGTTCTTTATGGCAGGAAGACCTGGTAACAGGAGTGTAAGGTCCTTCATAGGCAAAGTCTCTTCACGTCCACAAACACAAACCAGGGAGGCATAAACGATGGCACTGGTCTGAATTTGTCCTCTTCTCAATGTGGGAATATAGTTCATATTCCCCCACCACTATCAGGGCTTTCATCTCAGTTAACCCCCTGAGGAAATGCCCTCATCACAGACATAACTGTGTCTCCTAATAATGATCCTAAATTCAGTCACATTGGCAGTAGCAGTGAACCCACATGCCTAGACCCCTCCTCGTGTTAACACCTCTGTGTGTGACATTGTTCTCTGTTCAAATTTCTTGGGTTCATTCCCTATCTCTCCTGACATTCTTCTTTCAAGGACTAATATATTGTCTACATCCACTTAAACCGTCATCTCTACTACTTCGAATCCTCTCCAGGAGGATTAATGAGAACTAGATACTCAATCTACCTGTAAGCTAATGGAATCCCCACAATGACAGTTAATGCAGAGCGTCACGTTCCTGGCTGGCATTTATAGGCAGGCCCATCTGAACAAATTAAGTTGTGAAATGAACACGGACCGTGTATGCAAATCCATTCCTCCCTTTCCTTCCTCTGGAAGACCTGTGTCAGGAAGTTCAAATAAGATCTCTATATGGTTACAATTAGGTGCCGTTCTTCAGACTTAAGTTAGCTTTCAACAGCCACTCAAGGGTTTGACAAGAATTCGTTCTAGATTTTAGCCAGTGCAGAAATGCAAAGGCGAAGCCCATCAAAGATCCCCATTCAGGAAGCAGGCAGAGGCCAATTGAATGGCAGATATACCTCTGAACTCTGGGCTTGATTGACTGCCCAACATTTGACATTTCAGCCAAGGGGTGGAAAGAAGAAAATGGATTTGGCAGCTTAAATCAGATAATTTTTTTTAAAGGTATGTTGAATATAAACTCCCAGGTTTCGTCCATCTGTTTAAACTTAAGCAGTAGAAGCATCAGCCTCACTCAAACTGCCCAGGCTACGTGATGAATATGCTTTTGAAATGAACGCTTTCAGATGGTTCTTTTTATGAAATGTGCACAAAGATGTGTACTGTGGCAGTGGGGTTGGCCTTGTGAGACATCTGGCCACAACATGGGCCTCATTAAGTTACACCTGTAAGTGCAGGCTCATTTTTTTATACCAGTAATATTAATAATAAAGGGCTCATTGAGTAGGATTATTAATGGTGCCAGGTGGAGGATGTGGTATTACTTACAGCCTGGTAGGAGATTGGTTAATGTCTCCTCCCACCAATGTTTCTGGTTTCATGTTTATAGATAGAGCAGTCCAGATGATGCCTGGCAATGCAGTCCATTGAGAAAATGAATTCCTCATCTTTCCCATCAGCCAAAAAAACCTTATAACGGTTAGTGGAGAATTTGAATGAATCTGTTTTCTAATTTTTGAGCTTACATTCTCTCGCACAGAAGCAGGTGAGGTGTTTACCAATTAATTCAAGAAAAGCTGGGACAAGTCCGCCTCAGAATTCTACTTTGTCTAACGACTTCCGTTGTCTGTTCTCAGTGTCAGCCGTTTCCTATCGCCTCTTATCTAGGGGGACATTCATCTCTGCTTTTCTCCTTGTGGTCACAAACTGCAAATTTGAAAGGAGAAAAAAAAAAAAGTGGGGGAAGAAATCTAAAACCTTCCCTTCCTTCTGTGGAATGTTTGCCCCTGCTGTTTAACTATGCAGGACTTGTAACAGAAGGAAATAGATGCTCAAAGTAGGGCACTTTTTAATGTGTATTACTACAGGTGTTAGCGAGTCTGGTAAAGTCAAAGTATTGTTTGATTTGGCAACCAGATCCCCAGACTTAGAATATCAATTCACGCTTTAGCCTCAGATTACATGCAAGTCAAATAAAAATTTAAATTTAACAAGGCAATTGTTGAACGTTAGTTAAATTGCCTTTGAGTAATAAAAACCCAACTGATTGTTAGGAGCAAGCTTATAAAAAGCATAATAGAAAAAAATGTCTTTTATGTATCTTTAGTCATTCATAAAGACACACGCATAAACTTTGCGCAAACAGCAAACCAGCGACTGCTTTAAAAATCGACGAGTGTTGCTCTTGACAGTTTAAAAGTGAGTTTTCACATACACTGATAGCCCTGTAAGGTAGGTGGTATTGTGCAGAGACAAAAATGAATAATGAGAGTTCAAAGCAACGATTCCAGGATACAGCTTGTGAGTGGCCTCTCCAAAAAAGAAGCCCGTGCCCATGGAGTCTAAACTTTTATGCTTGTTTCCCACTCCACCATCTGTTTTTCCTTTCTCAGCCAATTAACTCCCCCCCAAGAAAAGCCCAAAAGCCAGCCATGTCCTTCACTGTTACCTCATGTTGGTATAAAGCCATAATTTGGATGATTTTCATTGAGTTAATGAAGAGTAGAGACCAAGAGCCTGAGAGAAGGTGGAGTATATAATTCTGTTTCCATGACGCTCAAGACAGTCAGAACTAATCTAAGATGACGGGACTCAGAGCTGTGGTTAGCTCTAAGCACATGGCATTGGCTGAGACTGTGGGGGAACCTTCTCTGCCACATGGAAATGTTCTAAACCTTAGAACTGTGTTGCAGAGGCACAGGACTGTTCATAAGAAAGTTGAACTGGCCCATGGCATTTGGAGGGTTAACTGTACCTGTATCATAGGCCAATAAGTAATTAACTTGGTAACTTGTATGGCTTCATGGAAAAGGACTTACCTAGCATGGGTGAAGGTCCTTAATTCAGTGGTTCTCAACCTTCCTAATGCTTCAATCCTTTAGTACAGTTCCTCATATTGAGGTGACCCCCCAACCATAAAATTATTTCATTGCTACTTTATGACTATAGTTTTGCTACTTTTGTGACTCATAATGTAAACATCTGATAATGAAGGACATCTTTTATGCAACCCCCAAAGGGGTCACAATCCATAGGTTGAGAAACATTGTCTTAGGGGAAAAAGAATTATTTTCTAGATTTCTAGAGCCCTATCTATAACTTTTCCTCCCCATTATCTATCATAATGGTGCCCAGTTAATCCCCCTATCATTTATAATAGCATTTTATAACCATCTATGTTCAAGATGGACTCTCTCTAAGCATTTTTTTTGTAGATGTTTTCATCGTATACCTGTCATAATGTATTTACTCATTTATTGTTGGTTAAATCCCTGGAAAACAGAAAACAAAGTGAATGAATGAATGAATGAATGAATGGACAAATGAATGAGCCCAATGGCCTTCAGCTTGCTCTTTTACAGCTCAGCCTTAAGATGCCAACTATAGTTTCCTATTGTATGATAGGAAACGGTTTCATAGATGGGGCTTTTGAGGAAGCCCTAAACAGCCAGCTCTCAAGGGCTCCTGTCATGGCACTGTCCAGCATGCTACCAACAATTAAGGGAGAAATGTGAGCCCCAGAGAAAATACAAGGTCCTTTCTACCATTGGATCTGTTGGCCTTTCTACCACACATGGCTTGCCCTAATCATTTCTAAGAGTGAGCCTCAACTCCAAGCCTTTCCTACATTTCTTCCTAGGTCCCAGCCCTTTCATTAATCCTGCCTCAAAGTCTGTCATCATAGAAATACATCCTGTCTATCCAAGCACTGGTATATGCACTGGTATCCAGACTCTGGTATATGCACTGTTCTGTTCATGAGGCTTAGCCTGTTTCTTGTTTCTCTGAGCGTGACTTTCCATTCTGAAGACCTCACCTCCAGAACACGCGTAGGCTTCCTTCATTTTCTGCGTGTCTGTTAGGCTTATAATTCTCTTTCTAGAAAGCCTGGCCCTTAGCATAATCATGACAAATGCAGCATTTCTTCTGGGTACGTCCCTTTCTTTCTCCCAAGTATTCTTCCTTTTCTAGGCCAGACTGACTCAAAAGATTAAATGAGCCTGAGCAATTTCAGGAGCATCCATGGGCGAGGCAAAGCTCTAATCCGAGAAATGAATGGCGCTGAGAGTACTGTCCTCTCAGGTCAAGCCCATTCAAGCTTTGACTATGTTCCTGCCTGTAAATGTCTAGCACTTAAAGAAAAACTGTTCTGTGTATTCATCCTTTGAGGATATGGCACATGGGGTCTGTGGCTACTGGGGGGGGGGAGACAAACATACTATCTACAACTGCTCTAGTCGCTGGTCTAATAAATGCAGCTAAGACTGGTAGGTGCCCGTCCACCATTCCTTATGAGCTTACCTTTGTTTCATTTTGTCTTCATGTAGTTGCTTGGGTGCTACATTCATTCAGCACTTCACAGATTTTGAGACTTTTGTTCTCTGAGGAGACGTATCAGGCAGCCAGCTGTGGGGTACATAAATGTTACTAGGGAAGCTCTTTAGATGACAGGGTTTCACGACCGAGGGAAAACTATCTATCTGTTTTTTCCCCTTAGTTTGTGGGGTTTGCTGACGTATTGGAGTGACTTCAGTGGGTGAGGAAGACAAGGAAAAGACAGGCAGTGGTGGTTTGGTACAGGAAAGGGAGAATATTCTCCAAATGTGAATGTCATGGTTACACATAATGCTGCCTCACAGTTGCTTTCTCCCCACTTTAAGAGTTTTAAAAATTATGTGTAGATGTGTGCCATGCGGGTATGCGCAAGTGTGAACGCAGGGGTCCATAGAGCCCAAGAGAGGGTGTTAGAGCCCCTAGTGGTAGTGGTAAGTCACCCCACATGGATGCTACAAACAGGTCTCCATTAGTGCGGGAGCAAACCCATGAGATATCGCTCCAGTCCCATTGTCCTCTTTTTAAGGACACTTTTAACATTTGCCCCATGTCCCTGAGAGAGGGCAACCTTAGAAAGCTGAAGACACCTTGTGTCCCAGAGAAGTTCAGGGTATTGTATCAATGGAGAATTCCGGTGCTCGTGTCTTCCTGAAAGATTGGCTCTCCTCTCCAAGCCTCAGCTTTTCCCATTAGTATAACTGGAATAACAACCAAGGACACTGCAAACTGCTTTAGATATTAGTCAAGAACGTGCATAAACAAAAACTATCCGATAAATGGGAAAACATGTTACATGGTTCAAAGTCTAAGAGACTCTACCTCTTGTCGGAGTAATGCGTCAGCATGTTCTGATTGGCCGCCCACAGAGCCCACGCATGCACAATAGTTCCTTCAACATCCGCTAACCCTGAAACCTACACAATGCCTGGAGACAAATCATGACAGAGATCATGACCAGAACAACCAAACAGATAGTGACAGCTGCATGGAGTGAGCAGTTCTGGACCAATGGGGCACTGGCGAAAGGTACCACACCCCAATCCTACAATAAACGAGTCTGCTTCTGCTTCTCATCTGGCTCCCAGAATCTGTGTCATTGATTCCGCACCTTCTTACCCCTACGGCCAATGACCATCCCGAGGGGCCAAGGGCTAAGGCAACAGTGCCCCATTTATGGAGTTTCTTCTTTCGTTAGTTTGGCTCCTGTGAAGATGGATCTGGACCTGGAAGTGGCTTATGTGCTATAATACACGTGCTGGAAGAGGAGGTGAACATGGCAGGTACAGGAGAAAACATTAGAGACTTACTGCGTCTTCTGCTCTGCGTTGATGCCAAAGAGTTTTCTTGCTCAGAGAAACATTCAATCTCTCGGACTAAATTCATTTCTTACACAGAGAGACATTTAGTCACTCTAGATGATTCTTGCGCACGAATGGCAAATAATTCTTAAGACGGAATGTCTTAACAACAGAGGAACGGTAGGACAGTTGATTAAATTTCCCTCGCATTGCAACTTGGTGATTAAGAGAAATAGGCATCAAAAAGTTACCTTTGGAGTGTTTGCTGAAGAGTAATCTTTGACATGTTACTCTGTCTGGCATGCGTGAAACACCGAGAGAACACTGTGCCCTTACATGCCTATTTTGACAGGCAACATGGCTTGCTTGTTCTAGTGGCTACCAACTGCCTTTAAGAATAGCTGCACTAACTGAGAAGACAATGGGAGCTTTCAAAATGTTGAACTTGAAAAAAGGAAACGACCTAAAGCTATCCTGTTGTGAAAGCATCAACTTCTTTGCACAAGCAAACCTTCGGTAGCCTAGGCTAGTCACAGTGGCCTTAAGTGAAGACGTGGCCATATTCCACCAATGTCCACTCCTTTGTTCTTCCTTGGTTGTTCTGGGAGAACAAAAGACGTTTAGGTGGTTAGCGCATAGGCCAAACAGATGAATTTGAGAGGCCACAGATATCATGAGGGGGAGAGAGTAGGGGCTGAGAGACTCTGAGGTAAGCATGAGGGGAGGTGAGTGGATGTGTGACATCTCAGACCTCGTGAGTGTCTTAAATACAGAAATGGCTCAGAAAGGGGAAGGGGATAAAATCTGCAACTCGAAGGAGGTTACTTATGGATGCAGACCCGCGTTTTCCCTTAGCAAGCACACAGCAGAGATGAACAAGGAGAGTAAGAAGTAGACTCATTTCTGGATGAACTGAAAGAACATTGGGGAGGAACTCCAAGATGGTTTGCAAGAACAGAGATTGCTTCCTTCTTTTAGCTACATGTTCTCAAAAGTCAGGGGGCGGAAGCAAAGGGAAGGAACATTTATTATGTGCCAACTCTGCACCAGACATCCTGTTTGCACTTTTAACTTCACCTCGTCTAAACTCCATAGGCGCCGTCGGTTTTTATAAACCCAGAAGCCACATTCTGTAGAGGTGAAACCACCTAAGGTCGCAGGTGAGGCAGGCAGGCTGGGCCAGGTGTGCTGACTGCGAAGTGTGTTCCCACATGGCCCTGCAGTGGCTCCGACATCCCTGGTATTTCTCCGAGGCTAGAAACAGGGTTCACAACAGATGCTTTGACATGTTGTCCCTGGGATTTTTCGGGGACTAAAAAGGGCAAAGCAGACATTCATAAATGCAAATGATTTAAGCAGATAAACCAAACGTATTTTACAGAACCCAATTAAAATTCTAAATAGCAACCGTTTTCTGAACAATGACTTGAAACTAACAATTTCAACTTTAGCTATCCAGAGAAATTGAAGTCCTTGAGTCTGGCAGTATTCTCACAGCATCCAGAGACCCCCAAGATACAGAAATCAAATAACTAGGTTTCAAAGACCTCTTCAGGACTAAGCCATGCTTACACCTTAGATCTAACATGGGACATGTGTCTTACAATAGTATCTGGTAGAGGGTGGAGGCTAAGTACAGTGTGGGTACAGAAGTGATGTATTTTGCTCCAGCAGTTATTAGAGTTAAATATTTTAACATATTTCAGAGATCCCTGAACAAAGTCTAGGTTCCTTTAGTATCGTCTCTGAGCACAGCCCGAGGCTCCCAAGGATATAGATATTGAAAGGAGAAGACGAGGCGGAAAGGATATTTGGAACGAGAACTAAGGCGTGGCTACAAAGTTGGGCAAGGGGAGTAAAAACCTTTGAAACCAGTGTATGTGTACATGCTAGAAATACTTCTTATCAATTCCTCCTGGTACCTGTCCCACACTTTGTATATGGTGGGCATAGGATACAAGGAAAACATTGAGAAAATCATAGGTGTTAGAACCTATAACCAGTCCCTACAAGTTTCTTCCTTCATAACTCATGCCTTTTCTATAGAGCTGGGGATACGGGGAAGACCATGGACAAGACTCCTGCCATTGAAAACTCTTCCTTACAGCTTAAGGCCATGAGGTCTTCCCCAGAATATCCCGCAGAAGTGGATTAGCCCTTATCAAGGTCAAGCCTATGCCAGCATCTACATGCTATATTCGGTCATGATATTAAACTATAATAGCTCTTCATTCCTTATACTCGAGACAGATGTTCCCATTATAACAGAAGATAAGATCTGCCTCTAAAGAAGATGGGGATGAAGAAGATATTACATGGGAACGTGCCTGTCTTAATTACTCCAGTGATATTAGCCACTATAAAGACAATGGTGATGGAGTCTTAATCCCAGCATGAGTAGGCACCTTGCCGGGCTCGTCCATGTATGTTCATTCATTGCATCAGAGCACACAGTGTGAACAGGTGATGGGGTGAAAAGGCATGTGCATTAATTCTTTTTTGACAGAGGAGAGCACATACAGCAAATGATTAGGCAATTTGCCTGAGACTAAACAACTAGAGGCCACATTGAAGAGAGAATAGGCCTTCAGGCCAAAATATAGGGGGACACACACACACTCAACAGCAATAGCACAACATCTCTATACCAACCAAAGTTTCCACAGTACGCTGGCCATTCAGCAATACGGTTATTCCACATGCCTTAGGTCTTGAGCGATCCAATGGGCACACTCTACAATCAGACAACTGTAAGATCAGGTGTCTAATTGAACTTGGCCCCACCTTCTGCAGCCCCCTGCAGTAAGAACTTCTACCGTAAGTAACCTAGAAAATCAACCTGCTTGCTCTAAGTCGGAAAGACAAGCATCTGATAGCCAATTTCAAAGAGCTCTCTACTTAAAGTTAGGCCCCTAACTGCTTCCCTGAGCCAAAAGTATCAGTCAGGGAACAACAGGTGTGTGTGTGGGGCTGCTCATTCCCTGCCTGCTACTGAAGCTTTCACTTCCTTTGTCTTGCCAAGTGAGATGTGGAACAAAAGACTTTGACTGAAGACAGGTGTGCATCCTGGAAGAAGGAACTTGGCCCCACCAAGGGCCTCCAGGGTAGTTTTTAAGGGGTGGGAAGAAAGGGAGTGGGATGCAAATCAAGTATAGGCCTTGATTCTAGCTGGGATTCTCTGTGGTTTCATTCAGGGCTTCCTCAAACAGGATGAAAAGGCCTCTTTATTGGACTGAAAAAGAAGAGTTTCTTCCCTCCCCACTCCCTGACAGTAGAAGGGTCTCTTGTGCATTGCTGTCCCTTAAAGGACCACAAGCCAAAGCTGGAACACTATTTCCTTACTAATTTCTAGCCTCAAAATAATACTTTTGTCTCTTAGAATGAGAACTCAGCCAACTAGCAAACAGAAACGAATGGAAAACAAAATCTTAAGGCCCTGTTTCTGAGCAAGTCCCTTGATATGGTCATCCCTTCACTTACCATGGCTTACCCTCATTCTTCTATTTTAACATCTTTGGCGGGGAAGAAAGCCAAATAACCAAGAACAGTTTACAGCTTCAATGTGAAGCCGTAAAGCTGTTTTCCTATGAATATAGATTATTACTTTTTTTTCACAAAGCAAGCAAACAGATGCATAAAAAATGCATTATTTCACAGGCATAGGAAAACCTGAGATAAGTGTAGTGCTTTTAACTTGTTTTTATGATTACTTGTAATTAATTAGCATCAAAAGTAAATGATCAACATCGAAATTGTACTATTAGATGTGAGCAGGGTGCTCCAAGAATGACTGGCAGCCTCGTCTTTTTACCCAGGTACCAAATGAATGATCTCCTCCTCCCCCTCCTCCTCCTCCTCCTCCTCCTCCTCCTAACAATGTTAAATGAAAGTGTCAGAAGTCACTGCCAGCCCAAAGGAAGACATTTAAAACAGAATGGTAGGAAATCCCTGTTTGCTGTTTGCTGAGTGACAATGGTTAATAAGGGGAAAAGAAAATCCACACTGGACAAGTGTCATGTAACTTGGTCGCACTAGAGAAAAAAATGAAAACCCCCTTTTAAAAAGAATGGAAAATAAAGTCAGGTGTGGTGGTGCATGCCTGCCTGTTGTCATACCTCTCTGAGGAGTCTGAGGAAGGGAGGGTGACACTTGCAGTCTAGCCTGCGCTACATAGTGAGCATTTGTGTCTCAAAACCAACCAGCCGACCAACCAACAACAGAATTAACAACAGGTTATTAATTCTGCTAAATGATGCTGGTTACACCTGCTCCAATTCCTACACAAAGGGAAAGATTTTGACAATTGTTGCCATTTTCTTTAACCAACCCTTATTTATCACCATCTCCAACCCCCCTCACCCCCCAAGATTAAAGACGTGAGTATTCGCTGTTATTTTGGTCAATTTAAAAGGAGCCAGTCTGTTCAATCGAGCGACTCCCCTGACCTCTGTCTATTTTCTCTGACATTTGCCGCAGGCTCACCCTGCCGTGAGCTGTCCTTTGTAGAGAGTGGCGACAACAAAGAAAATAGATATTTAGTAAGCAAACAGATTTTTATCTGAGAAGAATTTGCGTGGGGATTTAGAAAACTTGGGTGCATCTATTTTATTAAGAGGAATGTACTTGAACCAAAAACTCAATATCTGTAGTGCAAATAGAATCCAACAATAGAAGGGGAGGGAGGGGAGAAAAGACGATTAAATCCCAGTCCTTTTGCTTTGCGCCCTTCCTAAGAATGAGGGGCTCCCATGATGAGAGCGCAGAGCTTCCGACAAAGGTAAATAAAATAGATTTCCTTTTAACAAGTTTCATTCTGTGGCAAGCCCCTGGAAGACACACAATACAGTTCTTTGTCTGGGGAGAGCCTTCTGAACTGATTGAAACTATATGCCTGTATTTTTCTAAATAATCTGTTAGGGAAATTATAAACTGTTCCATGTTGCCGGAGGCCTGAGGATAGATTTACACCTATGAAGATGGCAATGTTGACGGTAGAATACAGAGCAAATGGCTTCCCAATCAAGACACTTGTGGAAGCGGTGACCTCAGACAAGTTCTTCATTATCTTGCTCCCTTCCCCTAGGGACTCTAGTGCAGGTGACCCTGATGCTACCAGTGACCTTTACAAGTTACTAAGGAATAGGGTCGAAGCTTTAGATTCCCTGGGGGACAGAGTGTTAAATCAGAGCAAGGATGTCTGTACTGTAGCTACTGTTCTAGAAAAAAAAATCGCCACTAAATTGCACAAGAATACTAAATATCAATGAAAGCTCAAGATAAGCCAGCTGTGTTCTGGCTTAAATGTTTAAATTAAGGGTTTATCAAGTGCTGAACTGTTCTCAGCTCTCCCGTGCACAGCTGCTGGAAGGAGAGACTGGGCAAAGTTGAAGGTATCAATAAAGTTTCCATCCAGAGTACTTTAACATTGAGATGTGTGTTGCCTATAAATAGGCATGAATGAATGAATGAATGAATGAATGAATGAATGAATGAATACACAGTCATAATTCCTTTCAAGGTTGTCATCTTTCAAGTTTCCAGAAGAACACATTGCCCTTCTGCAAATATAACATTAAAGGCACCAATAAGAGGAAGGTACTAATTTTTATTTTAATCCAATGACAGAAAATAAGGCTATTCAAGGCAGAAAAGAGAAAAATCCCTGTCTGCACTATTTGCAAAAAGTGTCCCTGGGTCCCAGTACACTCACTGACGTCATCCTAAAAGAGGGCAGGACGGGGGAAGGAAGCTCACGTTTTGAGTGCACAGAACTTTAATCTGTAATCTGTGTTCCAGTTGTGAGCAGGTCTTGGATTTTGTTAGGGAATTGTTTTTCTGTGGATGTAGTAAGGTTGCTCAGCTCAGGGGCCACCAGGTCACTATTTCTTTGCAGCTCTCGATCATTCGATCATTTGTCATTCTTTGTTGCTGGAAGAGGAGTTGTTGCTAGGGTAACTCCTACAAATACCAACTCCCTAGGTTCATCTGAAGATCTGATCTTATGGTGGGTTTTTCTCTTAGACACAAGGCTAGCCCCAGGTACTAGGTCTACTTCAAAGTCTAAATGATATAGCAGTGGTATATAGGATATACTTGAAGGTGAACCAGGAGAGACGAAAATCATTCCAAGTCATATTTTATTCCGAACACTGTTAGAATAAAGTTGTGTAAAGTCTAACAGGGACATTCCTGCAGAAGATTATTAAAGGTTATTTTTCTCATCTTACTCTCTTTCTGGACCCTGAGTGCGTGATGGAGCTCCATCTGAGATATCAGAGTTTTTTATCATGTGTGTGTGAGAGAGAGAAAGAGAGAGGTAAGGAAAGACAGGATGACAGACAGAGATACAGCAGAGAGAGAGGGGGGAGAAGGAGAGGGAGAGGATGAGGGGAGAGGGAGAGGGAGGGAGGGTGAGGAGAGGGGAGGGAGAGGAAGAGGGAGAGAGGGAGAGGAAGAGGGAGGGAGAGGAAGAGAGGAAGAGGGGAGAGGAAGAGAGGAAGAGGGAAGAGGGTGAGGGGAGAGGGAGAGGGAGAGGGGAGAGGAGAGGAAGAGGGAGAGGAAGAGAGGAAGAGGGAGAGGAAGAGAGGAAGAGGAAGAGGGTGAGGGAGAGGAGAGGGAAAGGAAGAGGGAGAGGGAGAGGAGAGGAGAGGAGAGGGAGAGGGAGAGGGGAGAGGAGAGGGAGCATTAGCAAGAATGTCACATGCATGCAGATGACTAGAGAGGACCAGGGGACAGCATCCAATCTCTGCAGCTGGAGTCACAGGCAGCTGTGGGTCACCTGACATGGGCGCTTGAACCTAACTCCCGTCCTCTAGAACAGCAGTGAGCACTCTTACCTGCTCACCTATTTCTCTGGCCTCTGGACCCAGGTTTTATCTTCTGACCAAGAGTTTCAAGACTGCACCTTTAAAGATATTCTGCCCTTGTAGAATGGCTCAACTTGTGACTAGTTTCCTGAGATTCTGCGTCCAGATTCCCAGACGAATATTTGCCTTAGACGACACTGATGCAATGGCTGGTTGTATATTATTGTTATTGTTGTGTTTCCCTTTAAGGAGTCGATGTACATTCCATCCACTGTTCTTTTGGAGGAAAACTTTGAGTGCATGTATGGAGCGCTGGCACAATTCCAACAAAATCTCAGAAGAAATTTGGAAATGTTTTACAGGTTACTTAAAAAGGAAATGATCAGACTGTTGTTATATAGACAAGTAAAGGCCGTGACATCTTTGATAGACATAGAATTGGCAATAAGATAAGCACCGTTCTTGTACTATAGCTGCAAAGACTTTGGTAGGATCCTGTCTATGTCCCAGAACTTTTTGGTAGGCAGAATCGAAAAGGGAAACGCTGAAAATTGAAACGCTAGGATATTTTGAGGGGGGAAAAAAGCTAAATAAAATATTGAAGATTGCTTTTAACCATGAATGCTAAAATGGTAGGGAAGAAAGAATTTAAAGATGAAATTGCTGCTTAAAGGGAGGATAAAATGTCAAGTCTTGGGAAAATGCTGAGCCGAGTTACGCTAAAGTGACAACTGCATTTGTGGCAGGCCGTGGTGGCACATGCCTATAACCCAGCATCTGTGAAGCTGCAACAGGTGAACTGCTGACTCTGTGGTCTGTATGGTCTCCAGGTCAGCCTGGACTACAGATGAAAAGCCTGCCTCAACAGAACGTTGTTTTATGGCATCTTTTGAACACAACAGGTCTGTTATACACACGAATTCACTGCAGCTGTAGTTAGCAGAACAAGATCTGTGTAAGATCAAGCCAGTTGCCATTTTAGCAGAGACTGGGGACACATTTACTATTACCCACCATCTAACTGAGGAGATATTAAAAATGAATGGTTTCTGACCAAGCAAGAGCCTGTTTTCTGTTAGGGTGTTACCCCTAGTAGGTTGACTATGCTTTAAAAAATATCCCTACACCCAGGAGCACATGGGCAACATAAACTGTATTTGTTGGGAGGAAAAAAGACAGTGGGAACACAGAGTTAGAACTGGGGAGAAAATGGGAGAATGGGAGAGTGGATCCGGGAGACATTAGGGAAGAAGTGAGGGTTGGAAGTGATCAAAGTACATTGTACAAAGTTCTCAAGAATCAATAATTAAATTATATTAAAACGTATTTGCGGTGGACAATTAAAGGTATGTTTAAATCACCAAGAGATTAATATGGCTCTGTTTACTTCAATAATGGTAGACTGGCCCATTCAGACAACCTTTCAGACAGAACCCTTTCAGACAACCTAGGTCTCTGACCACAAGGTTTCCCAAGAAGTGCCAGATAAGAGGACAAGTTTAGCCCTTGCCTTCCATACAAAACAGTTGAAATCATCCTTTTTAGAGCATGTACAGGTAAGACAATGTGCTATTTGTTTTTGCTTCTGGGTTTTTACTTAATACAAGGTACATGTATAACTAGTCCTCTAGGTCATGAATAACTAGTACTCTTTGACATCTCTTTGACAGGCTAATTTCATTTTTTAAATAGGTATACAGTAGGCTGCTGTTTATTCTCATCAAAATTTTACTCTACTTATGACTCTCAAGGACGAAGTGGGAAACTTCAGTTGTTAATTCTCTAACTAGATTTACATGTTTTTAGAATCAAATATCTGAAGAACTGGGATGGAGAAGTTACAGATTCGGGAAGACTGAGCCTGAAGAAAGCGATCCCTGTATATACAATGACTTCAAGATCCAAACACACAAGTCGGTACCTTTCCGACTTGAAGTGAAGATAAATAACACCTTGAAATGGCCCCTGCATATGTCTCAGGTGAACATTCTGAAAGATTCCTTTCAGATCCCCCCTGTCCTGTCTTGTCCTGTCCTGTCCTGTCCTGTCCTGTCCTGTCTTTTCCTTCCCTTTCCCTTCCCTTTCCCTATCTTCTCCCTTCCCTTTCCCTTCCTTTCTCTTCCCCTTCCTTCCCCTCCCTCTCCCCTCTCTTTCTCTCTCCCTCCCTTCCTTCCTTCTCTCATTCTTTCTTCCTTTTACTTTTTAATTGTTTTGATGAGTGTGTGTGTGTGTGTTAAATACCTATGTTCATGCATGTAAGTGTGTGTTCACCCAGATGTGCATGTGTAGAAATCAAAGGTAAACTCATATATTTTCCTCTTAAACTTTATGTCCATCCTTTGATCTCGCTGAACTTGGAACTCTCATCAGTTAGCTAGACTCTTTTTCCTTAGTTAAGGAAAACCTAACACGATATTGAAGGAACTATTAGTTCCCTTTCTTGTTGCCATGACAAAAATAACAAAAACAAAATTAAGGCAAGAAAGGTTGATTTTGGGTCACAGTTTCAGCCCATCCTGTGGGGGAAGGCATGGCAGAAGTCCAGGTAGAATTATCATGTGATGGAAGTTGTTCATCAAGATGAGTAGAGAAGCAGAAGCCTGCAGTAGAACTTAGGCTAGATTATGGCCCTCAAGACCTTGTCCATGGTGACCTACATTTACCAGCTTCGTCATGAGACTCAAACATTCTATAACTTCCAAAAACAATGTCACTAGCTGGGGGCCAAGTACTAATCAAATAAATGATTCCACACTCAAGCCATAAGAGGGGTGATGCTCCTTGAAAGCTATGCATTCATTTCAATGACTCCTGAGCTTACCCACTGGACAGACATCAGTTGCAGACTTCCAATCACATTTCTCAAAGCTTGGCTCTGATTGAGCAACTCCCTGATTTTATAGTTGCCCCCATTTCAGAAAAATCTAGCTTCACATTCTGAGTCATAGTGACCAGAATGAAATCCAACCCTGAGTTCTTTTCATCCTTATCCAAGTAGAACACTCCAAGCTTACCCTATAACTTCTTTCTAATTAGTTGAGCAGTTAAGGGACACACTCTTTTAGGAAAGAAAGAAAGAAAGAGAGGAAGAAAGAAAGAAAGAAAGAAAGAAAGAAAGAAAGAAAGAAAGAAAGAAAGAAAGGAAGAAAGAAAGAAAGGAAGGAAAGAGGAAGGAAGAAACCTTCACCCAGCAATCAGCCACATGTTCTGTCTAGATTTGACTCCTATTTCCTTTTGTTTTATTGGATATTTTATTTATTTACATCTCAAATGTTATTCCGCCTTCCCAGTTTCCCCTCTGGAAACCCCATGCCCCCAACCCCTGTCTCCATGAGGGTGCCCTCCCACCTCTCCACCATGGCATTCCCCTACACATTGAGCCATCACAGGACCAAGGGCCTCTCCTCCAATTGATGCCAAACAAGGCCATCTTGTGCTACATATGCTCCTGGAGCCATGGGTCCCTCCATGGTTGGTGATTTAGTCGCTGGGAGCTCTGGGGGATCTGGATGGTTGATATTGTTGTTCTTCCTGTGGGGTTGCAAACCCCTTCAGCTCCTTCAGTCCTTTCTCTAACTCCTCGGTTGGGGTCCCCCTTCTCTCTGTATTTGCCAGGCTCTGTCAGAGCCTCTCAGGAGACAACTATATCAGGCTCCTGTCAGCAAGCACTTCTTGGCATCCTCAATAGTGTCTGGATTTGATGTCTGTATATGGGATGGATCCCCAGGTGGGGAAGTCTCTGGGTGGCCTTTCCTTCAGTCTCTGCTCCACACTTTGTCTCTGTATTTTCTTTAGACAGGAGCAATTCTGGGTCAACAATTTGTGGAGATGAGTGGGCAGTCCCATCCCCCAACCTGGGGGCCTTGCTTAATCTCTGGATAAGGTCTGTACACATTCTCCTTCCCCTTTGTTGGGCATCTGAAAATTTCAGCTAATCTCACCCCTTTGGGTCCTGGGAGCCTCTTGCTTTCCTGGCATCTATGACTTGCTGGTGGCTACCCCCAGTTCCCCATCCCCATTGCTACACCCCTCTGTTCCATTTCCTGACCCTCTGTATATCATCCCCATCTCCTCCCAAACCTGATCCTTTCCTGTTTTTGCCCCTCTCCCTTCTCTCTTCCTCCCAAGTCCCTTCCACCCTCTACCTCCTGTGAGTATTTTGTTCCCCCTTCTAAGAGGGACTGAAGCATCCACACTTTGGTCTTCCTTCTTCTTGAGCTTCATATGAATTTTGTTTTGGCTCCATTCTTTGTGAAGGTGACTCCTCACAATTTGGCACACCGCATTTTATTAATAAATGCTTTTATTATTACCTTCGACTAATAAGATTCCCAACTCCTTAGTATTTTTATATGTTAAACCACCACAAATACCTTTTTAAAAGGTACTGGAGTGTGAATGATACATAGGAAAAATACACAGTATTTTTTGACTGGCACTCAAACAACAACTGTTTAGGACTTTAGATACCTGACCTTGTTATTGGACAAGTCAGAGCACATGACCTGGTGTCAACCTTTATTTACTTGTAATCTAGTGAGAACACGTCATGTGCTGATAACATGATAAGCCCAGTGGTAGATACAAGGTTAATAGTTAATCTGTTTCTCTTGCGATGAGCAAATTTGGCCTGGAAATACTTTACAAGTTCTCCTTTCAGTGGTATATAACATTGAAGCCTGACAAATACTTCACCTGCAAATCCCCCTCTAGTCTCACCCCAAACCCCTCAACCTAGCAACCAAAGCTTGTACGTGGGACACAGCAGGGACCTTTGCTTTTAGGACCAGGACTACTGTTTGTTCCAATGGTTCCTACGGCCTGACTTTCACTCAATGTTTTCGGCATCACTCTTTAGTATGTTAGGTGCTAAATGATCTGTCTTACTGTTATCATTGTTATAAATAATAATGGCTGTAATTAATTAATAACTTCTCATGTTGTAATTTAACATTTATAATTACCCACCGAGGGAGTCATTATTAGTCCTTCTTTACAAATGAGGCAACGAGCTCAATGAATTTAAATAGCATCATCCTAGGAGAGCTCTAGATACAGAGGAGACAGTTTTGTAACCATGGTCACTGCAGACTCTGTGTCTGGAGAGGCAGCCTGGGAAAGCCTGGCCCTTTAGGGAACAGGAGGACACTTCTGGCTAAGGTGGAGGGCATCAAGGCCAGTTGGGCGTGTGGATTCGCATGAGCCTATGAATTCTACTTTTCGCAATTGCCCCCTAGTTCAGCCTAGAAAAGAACTCAGGAAGTGACGTCATTTTAAATTGTATTATATTTTTCTTGAGCTTCTAATATACCTTATGGTAAGTTCAAACGGAGCAGAACAAATTAGAACTTCCTGGCTTCCAGAGTCATTGTTTGGCTTGAAGTCAGAAGTAGAAGCTTCTGGACTATGGTCTTGAAAGAAAAGTCTCCTTCTTGGCTCCAGTATGAGGAGAAGTTTCACACTTTTTATTCTGTCTTGCACTGTGGTTTGTCAGGTGCTTTGATTTTCTTTACAAAGGGGGAAATGCCTCATCTACAAGGCACACCACAGTCTAGCAACAGAGAAACTTTCTCAGACTCTACGGGGCAAGAAAAGGTGATGCTTCACAGAGTTGAGAAGGGGTGAGAAACTCAAGGGCCGTGTGACTGCTCAGCCATTGATGTGCTTGCTGTGCAAAGAGAAGGACTGGGGTTTGGTCCCAGTTCCCACATAAAAGAGCTGAGGGTGTTAATGGACGCTTTAATCCAAGCACTGGGGAGGCAGAGACAGAATCTCAGAGACACTCAAACCAAATCAGGTTAACTGAGAGACAGTGCCTCAAAAGAACGTAAGGCAAAGTATATGGTGTATATGAAGTGTATGCTGCTCTATGATGTTGACCTCTGACTTCTATAAGCATCGATGTGCACAAGCATATACCTCTGAATGGACACAGGCACTCATACTTCTACATACAGAGAAAGGGGAGGAGAGAGAAGGAGAGCAAGAGAGAGTGAAAGAGAGAGAGACAGAGACAGAGAGACAGAGAGACAGAGACAGAGAGACAGAGAGACAGGGACAGAGACAAAGAGACAGAGAGAGACAGAGACAGAGAGACAGAGAGACAGGGACAGAGACAGAGAGAGACAGAGACAGAGACAGAGAGACAGAGAGACAGGGACAGAGACAGAGAGACAGAGAGAGAGGGACAGAGAGACAGAGAGACATGGACACACAGAGAGAAATAATTAATCAACCTGGACCACAATTTCAAACTTAATTGATTAATTGGTGCCCTATCATGAAAGCAAAGATATGAGACTGAATGAATTAAAGAGAAGCGAGGTCATCTTTTGTGTCATCATTTCCTAATCTTCTTTGTTGTTGTTGTTTCTTCCTCTTCTGGGAGAGAGAAGGAGCAAGAAGCAAGCTTTGGGTGCAGCAGGAAGCTGAGGGAACTTTCAGGAAAATTACCCATGAGTTCGCGGCTCTAGAGTTTCAAACAGACACTTCATTAGGGCGAAGGGCAGGAATGGCTTTTCCGACATTGAGTTTCATTAAGGTCCCTGGTAATTCTGAGCACACCCCTTGTATCAGTTGTCAGTTGTCATGATAAAGACTCTCACAGAGGTGACCTGAGTGGGGAAAGGGGGCCTTGTTTGTTGCTAACAACTCAAGGGTGTGTTTGTTGATTTTAGAAGAGAAGTCATGGTGTCTGGAACACGAGGAAGATGGTCAAATTGCATTTCCAGACAGGAAGCAAAGCAATGGACACTAGGATTCAGCTCACTGTTCACTTTCTACTAAGGCCAGGACACCAGCCCATGAATATTGTCATCTACAGTTAAGATGGGTCTTCCCATGGCAATTAATCTAGATAATTCCTCTCGGGTGCATTCAGAGTTTTGTCTCCTTGATGAATCTAGAACCTGTCAAGCTGCTAGCCAGTATTAGCCATCATTCTTCACTGCAATTCCTAGGTAAATTGTCAGGATATGCCTTTAAAATGTCATAGTTCTCTGTTCACTGCATTTGAGCGCTACCATTTGTCTTCTTTATTACTCCAATGTGAAAAACTGACCAGCTCCATCTTTTCTACTACTACTAGATCGTATATCATTCCAGAGTTCTATCTATCTATCTATCTATCTATCTATCTATTATAGATAGGGTCTTAGTTGGGGTTTTACTGCTGTGAACAGAGACCATGACCAAGACAAGTCTTATAATGGACAACATTTAACTGGAATTGGGGTACAGGTTCAGAGATTCAGTCTATCACCATCATCATGGTGGAAGCAGGGCAACATCTAGGCAGGCATGGTGCAGGCAGAGCTGAGAGTTCTACATCTTCATCTGAAGGATGCTAGGAGAATACTGGCTTCCAGACAGCTAAGGTGAGGGTCTTAAGCCATGCCCACAGGACCACACCTACTCCAGCAAGGCCATATCTTCTAATCTTGCTGCTCCCTGGGCCGAGCACATACAAACCATCACCTTAACTATCTATCTATCTATCTATCTATCTATCTATCTATCTATCTATCTAATCTCCCTGAATATATCTCTATATATTCCTGTATCTCTATTCTATTTTGGACTGACCTTGCCTGAAGTCAAGAATGACTTTAAACTTTTTATCATCTTGGCTCAAACACTGAGATGCTGGGATTACAGTCATGTGCCACCAGGACTTCAAGACCCAAGTAGAGGCTGTGTCTTCTAGTCCTGTCTTCCACCCCTCTCCAGTCCTCAAGGTGAGGGATGCTCCACCTTTTACCTTAACAAATTTATTTCCATTGCAAGTCAAGATTTTTTTTCTACAGTTTAAAGGAAAATGTCCATTTTCACAAGGGATGAAGTTTCCAGAATAATGTAAATACTCAATATTTTCATTCTGATTTCCTTAACTGATATTACAGTAACATTATAAAATAATATAGTAACATAAACACCAAAATAATTTAGAAATATCAACTCAATGTTAGTCATTAGGATTTTTTGCGATGGTGGGAGGCTTTAAGACAGGGTCTCACTGTTTAGCTCTGACTGTTTTGGAACTCACTACATAGACAAGGCTGGCTACATCCTCACAGAAATCCAACCGCCTCGGACTCCGGACCACTGAGATTACAGGCTTGCCCTACCATGCCTATGCAAGCCTATAGCATCTAATTTTTCTGACCATCAGTTGTTTGTAATGCTTATCAGTTATTTAAGTTATGTCTACAGATATTCACCAAAGTCTTTTAAACTAGGCTTCCATTTAACAGGTAGGTCAGCTACAACATGGTAGGGTCAAAATAATTTTCATGCATTTCGCTCGTATGTGACAAAAACGTGATTGAGATCCTCTAGATCCCTAGTGATATGCATATAAGCCTTGATTTTTAAAATATGAATAGCTCAAAAAATATGTTCCTTTTTTAAAAATCAATCATAGCAGAAGAGAACACAAGTTTGGTTTTTTTTCTTGTTGTTTTGTTTTGTTTTTAATATAGGATTCCCACTAATGACTCCCAATTACTCATGAGGCCTTGGCCAGAGTGGGCTTCCGAGGAACACCAGTCCAGCCATAGCAAATTGGTTTCAGTTCCTCTGTGTGGTAGTTCTGACCTGAGCAGCAAGGTCCCCTGCTGAGCTCTGTTGAAAAAGACTGAAGTCACTGCTTGATCAGCAGGAAAAAGTCCTTGCATTAGACATATCTGCTCTGACCTCATCGGAATGACTTGAACAAGCAATCTATCTTTAAAAAGCCATGAGACATTAAAACTTGAACATGGAATATTTGATGATGTTAGGAAGTTGCTGACTTTTCAGATGTGATAATGGAACCGGGAGCTTTCTTTTTTGAAAACTTTGTTTCAGAGAAAACACTCAGAAACATTTGCACGTGGAGCACGCTGATGTTGCCAATTTGTTTCCAAATAACTATTGAGTAGGTGTTTAAGTGCAAGGGAGATACGGAGCTAGGAGAAGAGTGCATGCAGTTGGACAGAAAACAAAATTGGTTACACTTTGATTTGTTTCCAGGCTCGGGGAATGAGTAATTGTTAAACAGAAATCTTTTATCTAGTACAAAAGTAACTTTTCAAAGTACAACTTTTTTTTTGATTCATAGGTATTTTTATCAAGTTTGGAAGTGGTAGGGTAAGGATATGGTGGCTTGTAGGCTAAGGGCTAGCTCTGTGCTACTCTTTTTCCTCATTGTAAGTGACAAAACAGGCTCAGAAGGGAAAGGGGCTCGCTCAAAACCACATTATCACAGAATAAAATGGTTCATTAGTGTGTGGGCTCTGAGTTTATCACTCTCCTTACTACAGTGACCCCATTCCTAAAGGCGTGTGTGTGTGTGTGTGTGTGTGTGTGTGTGTGTGTGTGTGTGTGTGTGAACGCGAGAACGCGCGGGAACACATTTGTGCCACTGTATCATAGCTGTGAATAACTGTTCTTCTTTTCATGGCTAAGATACAGAACATATAACTGTAGTGAGGATCTTCCTTAAGGGGTGTTTTAATATTTGCTACCACAGCATAAAACATAGCATCTGAGAGACTACTGTTGACCTCTAAGTATTCTGTTTCTTACATGGATGGGGATCCAACTAATGAAGAGAATTGAAATAACCAAACCTAGAACCTGAATAAAAGAAGAGAAAATCAAATTCGTCGTTATGTGCCAATAACTAAGAAACCACTTCTGGAAGTGAAGAATAAGACTGTTTTGTAGATAATGGCAAATTCCAGCTTTCATGCTTTTAAATCATCAATTTTATTCTATTTTCCCCTCCAAAAGGTAACCTTACTATAAAATAGTTTTGCTTTGTTCCATTTGTTTTGTTTTTCTCTAAATGCCCCATAGGCTTGCCTACAGGCTAATCTGATGGGAACATCCCCCTCTCTAAAATTTATTACACACACACACACACACACACACACACACACACACACACACACACTGTCTTCAGACACATCAGAAAGGGCATCGTATCCCATTATAGATGGTTGTAAGCCACCATGTCGTTGCTGGGAATTGAATTCAGGACCTCTGGGAGAGCAGTCAGTGTGCTCTTAACCACTGAGCCATCTCTCCAGACCCCAAGGTTTATTTTTTGAGATCTATAAAATGGAATGCATATACCTACTTCCAGGGCAACTCTTGAATGTGAAGCTGAAGTAATATGGAGAAACAAATACTTCGAAAATGGTAACGCTACACTGAAAGTGTGGTAGGTTCCCAAAGCAGCAAATGAATGGTAAATAGTTAAGCTTACATCAAAGTTGTTTTTGAAAGTTCTTCCAGGCTACACATGATAGTTTATAAACCAATAGACACTGGTTTATCGAATCTAATGTAAATCCTGCTTTGTCAGAGCTACAAGATGACCACTGATGCTCTACCAATAATTAAATAAAGCAGAAAGATTGTTGAATGCCTTGAATTTCATCCAAAGGAAAGACCATGATCTCTTTTAAAATCTGAACTCAGAAATGACCTTACTACACTCTATTTATAAATAGATCAACATCAGGGAGACATGCGTGACTCTAAGCCTCTTCCTGATATTTCGATCTGTTTTGAATATCTGACATGCATTTCTGAAAGACTATCCAGACTTTCGAGGTTGGATGAATATGAGATGGCCAAGACCTTATGAGGAAAAGAGGGAGAAGCTGACGACTACAAAGTGATGTGCTTGGGTGTCAAGTTGACAGTATGGATGTGTTGTAGTTAAGTTATCAGTAACTTGATAAGATTTAGAGTCACCTAGGAGTGAAGTCGCAAGCATGGCTGCAGAGATCATCCTGATTCTGTTAACTGAGGTAGGAAAGACCCATCCTAAAATAGGCAGCTGCACTCTGGGCTTGAATCCAGGACTCCATCAAAAGGAGAAAACTTGACATACACATTCAATGCTCTGTTGGGTTTTTACAGACTAGGTACTTCAAGCTTCTGACTTTTAGGCTTCCCCACCAGGAAGGGCAATACCTCAGACTGGGAGTCAAAAATCAGGAATAAACCCTTCCTCCCTTCCTTAAGTTTGTCAGGGTATTTTCTCACAGCAGCGGGAAAAGTAAGAGAGACTCACAGATGACCCATAATATAAATTTTAGCTTCAATGTTTTATTGATCAAACTACTATTTTCTTAAAAAACTGTTAGTCTAAAGAAAGGACCGTATGGAGTGGCATACATACATACATACATATGTGTGTTTTATATTTGTATTAGAGAAACAGAGAGAAGAGAGACAGAGAGGAACAGCTATGTACATAGATCATAGACAGTCTGTTTTAGTTGGGTCGTGGGGGTCAAGTTCAGATCATCAGGTTTGCTAAAGCATTTTTATGTCTGAGCAACGTCCATGGGCACCTACCCCTGAAGTTACCTACCCTGAAGTTACCTACCCCTGAAGTCCTGTACTATAAGCTCAGAGCCCCAAGGCAGGCTTCACACTAATGTCAAACCATTGGCATAGGTATGATTCCTTGGAGGACCAAGGAGATCAACCTCCTGATTACTGTCGTCATCTCTGTTTCCATTGGACATTTACTCTCTCCTTTGCTGTTCATACCTTCATCAGCTCTCTTGGAGGGAGCACCAAATCAGCATATGCCTGTGTCCACTTTTGAGCATGTCTTTTCATTTCCTGGCATGGGGTTTGAATTTGTCTTTCAAATAAGTATTAGGAGCTGTCTCTTCTCAAACATACCTTTTCCACTTCCTAGCCAAAATCACCCTGGAAGGACTTCAACCTACAGAAACTTTAGAAGTGGTAGCGTTGAGGGGTGGGCTGTCATGAACCACCATTTTTAGTCTTAAATGCCAAATCTCGTGCTCCACGGACTGCCTCATTAGTTATTAAAGAGGCAGCATATTTGTTCAAAATTTATGATTGTTGATTTGCCCCCATCACCGTATGAAATATTAACATAGCATTTGTACTTGCAACCATTTGCAGACATTATATTGTACATTTGCATATTCATGAGCACTCATAAATGTTTAAGGAGACAGTGCAGAAAGCACGGGAGCTGTCAGCCAGCCAGTAAAAAGGCATATTTACAGCGTTAATAAGTATTTGAGTTTATAGGCCCCAACGATGAGCAACAAATTAAGAGAAACTCTGGTTTGCCTATTGTAGAAAGCTAGGGATTTCGCTAATCTTTTTTTCTTAAAGCTTTGGAAACTTGGATTCGTTTCATAGATGCTGAACGACTGCTTAGTGTTTAGTCACAAAATGTATGGCCACAATGCCAAAGCCTTGATCTGAGCATCAAGCTTTAAGAGGTTCTCGCCTTCGACTTCCCTTCTGTTAGTGTGGGAAAAGCAACCGTCTTTTCTCATGCTCAACCCAAGCTATTGTAGTTCTATTAAGAAACTGGAGAGATGAGATGTCCGCCTATCACTATACAAGCCAATATATTTATTGGACTAAGTTTGCCAATTTAAAGCAAGGAGCATAGTATGAGGGAAAGACTCAAAATATCCAACTCACAGGCTGGTTTCTGACTTACCAATAATATCTACAAATGGCCATTAACATCCAACCTATGCTATTGCAAGACACCTCACCCCCTGTGGTACTCTCGCGGTCCATGGTGAAAGTCATACAAACTTGGGATTTTACACGCTGAAGGAGACGCTCAGTTAGCAAGTGAACTAGAAGTACTGTTGTGACACTCTCATCGTTAAACTGGTTGGTGAGCATCCTGCTGGCATCCCCAGAGGAAACTTAGAGCAGGTATCCTTTTGCCCCATCCCTTCTTGAACTCAGTCCTCTCAGGTGACTTAGCTACACTTCCGTCTTTGATGCACCCTTCATAGCTGAGACAGGAAGTTATTTTCCTTTGGGATTCGGCTCAGACAACTTGTTCAGAAGGCCACAGTAATGGGTCCGATGCTCCGAAATCTCACTAGAAGCACCATCACCCTGCGTGCATGTCCTTCTACAAGGCATTCTGGACTTTCTAAGTACTTTTGAAGGAGTGAGGAGCCATGAGATGCTTTAGGACACTAACTTCATCAATGTCTCATTAGCAGCCCTTGCACTGTGCTGTCTAGATCCATGGAAACAGGGTGGATTGCTCCAGTATCTTCTCGGAGACTCACAAAACAAACAGAAGGAATGCCCTGTCCTCCCAGAAGTGGTGTGATTTCCGCTGGGGAATATGAGGAGACACGGAAGAGGCTCCGGCACATTTGTTTTTCAGTCTCTTGTTTCTCTCTCAGGCCTTCATCCAAATCATGGTGGACCAAAAGCAATGGAAGTTTTTCTTCCTGTGCTTGTGAGCTTCCGCTGTCCACTTGACACAGCCTACGGTGATCTCAGGGAGTCTCAGCTGAGGGATTGCCCAGATCAGATTGGCCTGTGGCTGGGTCTGTGTGCAGTGTCTTGGTGATGACTCATGTTTGAGGGCCTGGCCTGCTGTGGATGGGACCAACCCTAGACAGCCAGTCCTGGGCTGTGTAAGGAAACAAACTGAGCTGGAACCTGTGAGTAAGTCAAGAGTAAGGCAGGAAGAAGCATTCCTTCTTGTCTCCTGCTTCCGTTATCATGCCTCAGTTCCTTCCTTGATTTCCCTCAGTGATAGACTGTCACCTAAGAGTATAAGATGAAATGAACCTCTCCGTCCCCATGTTGCTGTGGGTAGAAAAATTTTATCACAGTAACAGAAACTAACTAGTACACTCCCCCCACCGCTTTTGCAACAAAATGTCTTACAACATGATCCACTTTTACAGATATATACCTATTGGGCCCCCTTGTTTGGGATCATGATGGCAAAAGGAGTCGCAGAGAAAAACCACACTGATTTTCTAAAGAAATCGTCCAACCTTCTGTGCAAGTAGCCTTTGTAAATCAAGGACAAGGCTTATTCCTAACACACACACACACACACACACACACACACACACACACACACAGAAACACAAACAAGTATTCCCATTCAACCCTTTCACAATAGCTAGTTGTCAGCTTGACACAACTGAGAAAATTCCTCTCTAAGGCTGACCTGAAGGCAAATTTATGAGTGCATTTTCTTGACTAATGATTGATGTAAAAGGGCCTAGCCCACTGTGGGTGGTGCCATGCTTAGGCAAGTGGTCCTGGTTGTAGCAGAAAGCAAGCTGAAAAAGCAGAAAGAGCAAGGTAGTAAGTAGCAGCAATTTCCACTGGTCTGTGTGTTAGTTCTCGTCTTCAGGTTCCTGCCCTGAGTCCCCTTAGTGACGACTTGTAATGTGTAAGTTGAAAATAAACCCTTTTCGCCCAAAGTTGCATTTGGTCATGATCACGATGTGTATCACTGCAGTAATAAAAAGCAAACTAAGACAACACTTATTTCATTTCTAACCAGAATAAATTAATCTCTTAATTCAGCATGATTAATGATTCCCATATAAGCCTGGTAATTCAGAAGACAGAAAAAATGATTTTAAAATGTTTAGATTCTACTTTTCAAGAAAAAAGCATAGTGGAGAAACGGATTCAAGATAAATTAGGTTACTACAAGGCTCTCCTGATCTTGAGTCACAGGGCTGTGGGATGGGTGGCTTCTCTTTAGGGAGGAATGTGATGTGTGGGAGATGGGAAGCTAACTAGGGAGCTACTGTGGCAAGCTGGGTGGACGAGGCATGAACTGGGACACTAGCTGCCAGCAATGGAGAAGCTGTTGTGTTCCAAAGATATTGTAAAAGTAGGACAAACAGGACCTGGGCACTCAGTCTAAGAAAGACAAAACTAGTTCAGTGTTGGAACTTGCCCAAGGTAAGTACTATCCAAATGGAGTCAATGGCTAGAGGTGCAGTTTAAAGGTGGAAATCAGCATTCTGTTGAGGAAGTATTTAGAGTGCAAGTTGCAAAATTGTCAGCTGGGAAGAATTCTGAGGGTGGAGAACAAGTTCAGGTCAGATATGCAAATACACGCTATGCAAATACAAGTTATGCAAATACAAGCTATGTAAATACAGGCTATGCAAATATAGTTAAAGCCATTGTCCTGGGTAAGATCACCTAGGGAGAATTTTAGATGGAAGAAAATAGGGGCAGATATGGATCATGGAGTGTCTTACTAGTTGTTTCCAGAAGAATCTAGCAAAAGAGATAACATAATATTAGGAACGAGAAGATTGTGAGGTGAATACTGAGGTAAGGTTGTCCAGGAGGAGAGTATGTGTAATGCAGGTAATCAGTGGTGTAGAGGAGCAAAGAGAATTGGCCTCTAGCCTTGAAATGGGAGAGCCACCAGTGCCTGGTGCTACTGGTGTCCATAGGCTCTGGACAAGACAGATCGAAGGAGAACAGGGGTGAAATTTTACAAGTAAGTGGATTTTGACAGAGACAATCTTCAGGTCCATTCTTGGACCTCGCAAAATGGGTACTGGGTGAGGACAGAAGGAAATGAAGAAAGCACCATCTCTTCCTGCTTAAGGGCCTTTCTTGAGCAGCCCGGGATGAGCGCAATCCCCAGGGTTCCTGAGGCAGGAAGACATGAGCTCTGTCTCTCACTCAGCACAACTGATGGGCTGAACACTCTGTAAAATGGAAGCCTGCCGCACCCCACCATTTGATTTCAGAAGTGTTTCAGAGCGTTTAAGAAGCACAGTCAATGGCCTTGGACGCAGAACACCTGTGGGGATCTAATGGCCTTATAAACAAGGAACAACTGTGGGGGAAACTAATGGGGAGAGGCCTAGTCTGGTAAAAGGGGAACCCCAGACTGGCTTTTTAAATTATGTAGCTAATAAGACTCCTGTCTGTCTAGCCACATGTTTTAAGGAGATCCCGAGGACTTAAAGCTTGGCTCATACTTCCTCCTTGTTTTAAGGTAGGGAGTCAGACTCCTAGAGCTCTAGTTTAAATACAAATAAAATCAAACGAGACACTAAGGCTCCTCAACTTTGGGAACATTTTGGAGGCGCTGCCTAGCCAACATGATGAGTTTTAAGACCATGAGGAATCCAGTTACAAATATAAAGAAGAAAAATGGTGGACAGTGGGAGAAGACTGACAGCCGGCATTGTTCTCCACAAGTTCATGTGCAGGAACACACAGGAGTACATACATACACAAAACAGAAAGGCAAAAACAGAGAAGATAAAGATATGTTTGATCTCTGTAAATTACTCTATAAGTCATATTCATAAACAAGGATGGTCATTATGTCTACTTTGATGTATTTAGTGATTACATCTACTGTAGGTATATTAAGAAAAAAGGAGAAAAAGTTAAATTTTCAGTGATAAATAATTTGGCTTTGTTGGTTTTCATTATTGGTTTCCATCAAGATTAAATATTATGATTACTTATGAGGTAAGCATTTAGTTTCTACTTTAATCATAAGGCAAGCTTTTGTGGTAGCCAGACAGGACTTCCAGGTCAGTCTGACCCCAACCACATCCTGTCTTATGACAAAGACCCTGGGGCTTAATACTGCAGGCAGCATCTATCTGTTACTTGAAATAAAGTCTAAAACTAGTTCTAAATCTTTAAACAGCACTACTTGGAAATATTTAGGAAGATTTTTTTCATATTACATTTCCTTATATCATTGGCTTATATCATGTGTCATAATTCTCTGTATGATCACCAAGGTGACGCACCAGTGTACAGTGTCAGCTTTGGGAACTTGTGGCAAAGATATACTTGCCTCCTTGTTGTTGATCACAGCTTTGGCTCCACTGGAACTCTCTAGATTTCATCTTTTTCCCCTCTATTAATAGGAAAAAATAAGATAAAAATAGGATAAAATAAGAGAAATAATTGCTAATTTGGCTTTTGAGAAAGTAATTTCTGTTATTGGTTTTATAAACATTTACAAAATTTACAAATTTTTAAATTTATACAATTTATTTAAAATGATTTTACTTTGATGCTCCCTTTCCCAGGATTATTGGGTACTTGTTTTTTCCACTTCCAGAGGAAAATTGAAAGGAAAAAAAAAAAAAACCACTCAAATAAAGGGAACCCAAAAGGAAAATTCCAAATGTCTTAGTGTCTTGACAAGAGAGACGTTTTTGCAACAAGAAGTTCCCATCACCCTTTGAATCATTTTTCTTATAAACCATCTTAGGAACTGGTCCCTCCCCCCACAAAGAAATGTCACCACTCTTGGCACGGACAGGACATAGCAAGGTCTAAACCCTTGTGCTGTCCGGTAGCCATGGATTTACCGTTCCTGACAATAGAGAAACCGAATGGGTTTCCCCCACTCTCTCAATTAGTACTCGTCCATTCTACAGACAAAAGCCTTTTACGTGGTGAGCAATTTGTAAAGCATAACTTGGACTCATAAATGGATATTTATTTTTATATAGTCTTGGCAAATTGAGGCTGTTACTTTACAGCGGTGATTAAAATTTGAAAGGTATTAAGGCAAGGAGAAGATAATAAAGGGTCGTTATTTACAATAGCCATATTTACACTGAAGTGCTAAGTTCATTTTAATAAATATTAATTTGTACTTATGAATAGTCATTCATAGACAAGACAATAAAAAACTTTCGCTTCTGCTTACTAAGTTTTCTGCACAGAGTACAAATGAAATCTTCACTCCATCCGCTGTGTGAGTTTGCTACATTTTATCGGTGTAGTCAACCTTCCTGTGTCTTAGACCTGGCTTCTTTAGAATAAGGGACTTTATAGATTTGGTTCGAACTCAGCTACAAATGGAGCAGAATTTCACCAATAACCCAAGAAAGAAAAGAAAATACGAGTGCATTTTATCAGTATATTCCAGTCACAGATGAAAACCATGGCGGTTGGCAATTTCTTTTGTGTAGCGACCACTCGCAGGCCCCCAAACAGAAGGCAGTTAATAGCAGAGTCTAAGTCACTTCATTTACCTTGGGTGACACTTTTATTTTCCAATTTAACAAGATTTTTTTTCCTGCTTGATTATTTTGAATAGCCTTCACTGATGACAAAGGGAAAATTTTCCTCAAGCAAAACATATTACGTGGCTACACATTTTCACTCTTCTGCCATATTCTAGCTTAAGACAATACATATCCTAAGGTGAACCCAAAGAGTAATATTGGCAAAGTAGATTTGATGTGATAAAAGTGGCTCGCTGATTCAGATTAAGGCGAAAAACACATCTGCATTGAGACAAGACATCTACTGTCTTATTCAGTCAAGGATGTGCGGATTGATCCCAAATTCTGTACCAAGGTAGTTGTTTGATGATACAAGTCTATGTAAAGTGCTATGGGCAGAATAAATGACTGTGAGGTTCTAAGACTTTCCTTGGACGCAGCTGAGAGGAGGACCAAGCTGTAGGCATCTCCTGAAGTGCTTCATAAGCAGTGTCCAAGAATGTTGTCTGTAAAGAGTGGATGCTAAAAATCGAGAGGCTAAGAAGAAAATTTCCTCTAATAGGAAATGAGTAGAGTCAAGGGAGCTTCCATGAACTTGATGAACTTCTGGCTACTGCTACCCCATTGGATCTTCTGGTCAAGTCTAGTAGCCAAATGGGAGTTTTATGGTCCCTAAGTGAACCTGGAATATCTAACTCTGGCTTTTTGCTTTCTCTAATATCAAAATACAGTTACCTATAGAATTGTCAAATTTTGCTGCAAGCCAAATATAAGACATGACCACTAAAATGCAAGTTCATTTGTTCACTTATCTTATTCACATAGCTAAATACTGACACAGGACTTTCAATTATCCTCCTTCCAACAAATATTATAAATATAGCTTTACTGTGAGGCACAAAGTAAGATTTATTTCTTCTATAGCCCTATTTATGCAAAAGTCTAGTGGTTCTCAATTTTCCTAATGCTATAATTCTTTAATACAGTTCCTCATGTTGTAGTGACCCCTAACCATAAAATTATTTCATTGCTGCCTCACAACTGTAATTTTGCTACTGTTATTAACCATAATGTACATATTTGATATGTGGGGTATCTGATATGCGATCCCTGTGGTGTTGTGACCCACAGGTTAAGAACTACTGCATTAGACTGTGGGTCTCAGTGAGTCACGATTCCCAGTTTGTAGCAGGAGTGGCAGGGCCACCTCTATGTATCCACAGGGGTGTGCAGCCACAAAAGCATCCCCTACAGAAGAACCTAACTGAGGACTGCCTGAGAGACCAAGGCTATCTGGTACAGAAAATGTCAGCCAATCAGGAAGAGACGTTGGGACCAATGGGAGTGCAGGTGGAGGGTATTAAAGGAGGTTGCAGTGATATTCAGACGAGCTTGCTTTTTCTCTGCTCCCGGAGTCTGCGTCTTTGAGTCTGTACCACCTCACCTCCAACACCCAAGGGCAGGTCGAATGGGGTGGCCAGGGCACAAGCAACACCAGTTGTCCTTCTGCTGTGCCCCTCTCCAGTACTGGCTCTGAGTTGAATCAGTGGTATAGAAACAAACAAATGCTTGTGGAAGGTTACTGATTCCTCACTCATAACAGCCAGCTCTTTACCTGAGTGCCCACCTTTGGAATCTAACAGCCCAGCAAAGAGACACAAAGTAACCCGGGAGAAGAAAAAGGACAGAGAGAGGGACCCGGGTGGGCACCAAATTCTTCCAGTTATCTACTCCAACCCCCTCGCCTTATGGTGGTAAGATCTGTTAAGAATATTTCATCCCCAGAAACCTTTTGAGCTCAATTGTAAGAGAGATCTCGTGTGAGGTGGGAAGAGAAAACACCTGTCTGAGCCCAGTCCACAGATTCCTGAGGAAAGGTTGTTTTAATTTGCATAATTTGGGGTTTGACTGCTACTTTGTAACAGGTATTGTAACATCAAAGGGCCTTAAAGGAAAGGAAGAAAGATAGCAAGGGAAAAAGGAGAAGGGAGTGGATAAAAAAATAACCTCAAATTTTAGTTCTGTGCATCTAGAAGTTTACACCAACCAAACAACTAAGTGAGACTTAGGTCTTTCAGCAATAATTTCCATGGTTTATATATAACTATTTAAATTAATTATATTGTCACTGTCTAGTACACGTCTTCAAAGACAGTAAGTTCCAGGCTTCCTGGAGGAAATTTCAGCCACTCTGATGATCAACTGTGAACTTTGTGTGCAGCTTGGTGAAAAAAAAAAAATCAGATTTAGAATCAACCACAAGGCTGTCGGACATAACTCTTGCATCTCAAAGCCCATATTAACCGAAAATTGCACTGCCAGAATTATAAGCTGCCATCTGCAAAGGGTTCTCGGCGTCCACTGTCATCTAACACCTGCCTCTCTGGCTAAGGGCGCCGACCTTTGGGAATTTTAACGGAGGACGCTTTTAAAATGTGTTTCTCTTCAGTTATTTTAACATCGGCCTTTATGCCGTCTTCTGATAGCCAATCCTAAATCACGCAGTGAACTCTGGCGATTTATCCACACTGAGATTAATCAAGAGCCTAGGAAGGGGCATTGGAAATAGCTTATAAAGTGTGGGGGATGGTAAAGTAAGAAGCAAACATCCGAAAGACGGCTCTCGGCTTCAGGACACATCCTCTTCCTTCTCTCTTTAACAGAGAACTTAATGATGCCGCCTGCCTCTGTTTCTCAGGGGATTCTGGGAGTCTAATGAGGCCAAATTTTCTTACCTGCAGCTTGAAGATTAAGGATTTAGAGGCTTCTTCAGAGGCCCTATTGCAAGTTACCATTAGTCCGAGGGCAGGAACCGCTGTGCTGAAGAGACAATGCAGGCCCAGTTTGGGCAATCCTGTTGCGTGCATGCCGGTTGCTTACCCGTGAAGGGAAAGTGTGTTACGGAAATCTCTAGGAACTGGCAGAAATCTGAGGGGGAAAAAGTTGTAAATTATGAACTCTTACAGCTAGTTGGACAGCTATATAGAAAATTCATTAGACGACCTGTTTCAAATGGAATCTAAACGAACCAAGCTTTTCTGAAAATATGTACTTTGAAAATTTAGCTGTATTTTTTAAAAAGAAAAAAAAAGAACGTTTAGTTTTCTAAGAGGTGATGTTGCTATGTTTCCCAGGCTGATCACGAACTCATAGGCTCATGCAAACCCTTAGCTTAGACCCTTAAGTAGTTGGGACTACAGGGTAGTACCATGATACTTGACAGCCCTAACTTTAAAAAAACAATCTTCGCTTTAAAATGCATAGGATGTGTTAGTTTACTATTGTTGCTGTAACAAAAACATCATAAACCATGTCTTGAAGCAATGTGATTTACAGTTATGTTCTAGAAAGGAGATGTCTACAGTGAGTTTTGCAGGACTAAAAAAGTATAGACAGGACTGGTTCCTTTAGGATACTCCAGAGGAAATCCATACCTTGCTACCACCAACTCCCAAAGCAGCCAGCATTCTGGGTTTGTGGCTACAGAAGTCCCACCTGTCTCCTGTCATGATACGCCCTTGTCTTCTGACCCTGATGCCTCTTGTATATCTTTCTTGAGAATCTTTGTGATGCACTCTACTTGCCCAGAACATAATTTTTTCCAAGCTCCCTAATCGTATTACGAAGTCCCACTTGTTACATGAAAGAACCATGAAAGGTTTGAGGAATAATGTCATAGATAACTTGGAGGGCTATTATTTATGTTATCCAACTTTATCACACAAATCAACTCTTCCTTAGCAGGTACTGTTTATAATTCCTTTTAATTAAATCATTCAAAGATTCTGCTTTGTAAATTAATTAATAAACCCGAAACCATAAAGGGTTTTGTCATGCAAGGATTTTTCAGTGCCCAGGATTATTGCTGTGACTAGTGATATTTTTATTATGGGGCATTCAAGATGCAAAGCTCACGTAGCTTGGCTTTACCCAGGAGGAAGCTCCCTCCAGTCTAATGTCAGGGACAGCTTCGGAGGAGAGCAATTCAAGGAGGGGAGCTGCCATCCAATGAAAAGGGAGATTCGGGACGTAGAAAGTAGAACTCAGTACAGAGATCTATTCCTCTATAATCCCCCAACCACTTTGCAATTTGTTTTTTTAAGCTAATTTTAGTTTGCATTTTATTTTTCCTTTTTCTATGTCTTTTTAAAAAAATGCATCATATACTCCTCCTGCTCACCTTTAAATTCACAGCCTTTTTTTAACTTACTAATTGTTATTGCATGTGTATTAGTACATACACACACACAGACAGACACACACACACAGACAGAGGCACACACAGGTAGACACACAGATAGACACAGACACACACAGACAGACACACACACACAGACACACAGACACAGACGCACAGACAGACACACACACACAGACACAGACACACACAGACAGACACACACAGACATACACACGTATGTATAACCGATTGAATAGGATATCACGCTACCTGTAAGTGTGTTTTCAGGGCTGATCATTTGGCGCTGGACAACCAATTGGTGTAATCTTCCCTGAGCAGGAACACCTCTCCTGTTCCCAGCTTTCCTCAGTTACCCATAGTCCTTTGCATAGGGCCGAGGCCTCATGGGCTTGTCTCTGTCCGGTTTGGTGTGTCCACTGGTGTCACCCTTGATCACCTCACATTTGAGCAGCCTATCTGTGAGACTTTATATGTATAGCTTCTAATATTACTAGGAGAGACAATCTCCCAGCAAAACCCCTAAAACCCTGGTTCTTAAAATCTTTCTTCCTCCTCCTTTACAACATTCACTGAACCTTATGTACAGGAAGGTTTCGAAGATGTGTTTACCATAATCGTTTCCCTCAGCTGTAAAGAGAAGTTTTCTTGATGAGGGGTGAAAAACTACACTTATCTGTGGGTACAAGGACAAATGTTTATAGATTGTTGTCAGGGATTATGTTAGTAAGTTAGTGACTGTAGATTCTCCTCCGATAATCATGACTTCCACAGAACTGCAGACTTAGCTAGATTCCCAGTACCAGGCATGGTTTCCCTCCTGCTTAGCAAGTCTTGAGTCCAATTAGAGATCATTGGTTGTCGATTGATGATTACCATAAAGGGTGGTGCCACTGTTGCAGCCTCAGGATTACTGTGCCATACTGCTGTGGTCCATAGGCATCAGTGCTAGGTAGGCGGAGGCCTATTCTTTTAAATACCTTCCTAGTTCCTGAAGTACTTAACAAGACAGGTTGTGTCAAAGACAAGCACAAGATTTTATGCAGAAGCCAAGTTGGTGGCTTTGATGATAAGAAAACTCAGTTATGGAGAAGCAAGGAGAATTTCTGAGGGTCCCTCTGTTGGCTGAGCCAAGGTTCTCTGCCACGCTGTATCTTGTCCTTTACCCCATCATGGAGAAGTATCCTTGCCTTCTCTAGAGGTAGTGCTTCCCAGAACCCCCGTGAATGCCCAAACCTTGTATTTCCCTGTGTTCATTTCCTGAACACACAGACCTATAACGGGGTCTAATAGACAAATCAGGCCCAGTAAGAGATTAACAACAATGGAACAAATCAGAGAAATCAGTGGCAACGGAATATAATAAATATTACGTGGATTTGGTCCTTCTTAGACAGAACTTTATTGTGCCATCCTTGAAACCGAAGGGGACAGATGTCTGAGCTTTTGTCTCATATGGCCCCATCACTTTCACAGTGTGAAATGTGACCTCACATTAGCAGGAATTCCTTTGTCCATCTTTACAACTTCAAGAAACTGCCCAGTGGAGCAGACAAACTAGAACCTTCCTCTACCCACCGTAAGAGAGAGCTCTGCAGTTTGGCCAAGGTCTGTAGCCTTTAGTCTTGGGAGCATAGCATCTCACACTCCAAGGTGTCTTTGCCCCAGTAGCTTTCATTACCACACAGAAGTCAATGCTGCAAGTGAACTTTGGGGGCAGCTGGGGAGAGCTACAGAGGGAAACTTGGTTTGATTGGTTATCCATTCTCTCTTGCCACGAAGCTTCACAGGATGGTGGTATTTATGGGGGCTCAGCTTTCCGTAATGAGTCTTCACCATGGCTGAAACTTGCAAGTTATGATGGTCAACCCATTATTTGCAAGTATAGGCTACCCAACACAGACAGAAGGCGAAATTATTGTGTTAGTCAGTAGAGTACCAATTTCTCTTCTCTTTGTTCATCTAAATATGATCCAGAATAATCATAAAACCTCTTGTGGTGGTGGAGGTGGTGATGGTGATGATAGTGATGATGATGACGACGACGACGACGATGATGTCAATGGCAATGGTGATGATGGCAATGATGATGGTTTGTGAGTGTGTGTGTGTGTGTGTGTGTGTGTGTGTGTGTGCATGTGCATGCATGTGGGGCCAGGGATCCACATAGAGTGTATTCCTCTATTGCTTTGAAGCTTATTTTTTGAGACAAGGTCCCTTACTGAAGCTGGAGCTCACCCTTTTGGCATAAGTTAGTCAATGAGCCCTGGAAACCTTCCTGTCTCTTCCTGTCCAATGCTAGGGTTAGAGATGTATGAGGTAACCACAGCTTTGCTGTGGAGACCCTTTAAGGATTCAGTTTTAAACGAAATAAAACAGTCTCAATGTTTTCAGAGTCATCAGCAGCCAGATTTCAAGAACGCTGTCTCATTCTCGTACATTCCATGTGAGTTCTGAAGGTGACATTGCTCATACCAGGGAGGGAGCATAGACATCAGTCTTCCCCACACTCCCGGAGTGACCATAAAGAGAGAGGCATTCATTTGAACTTCACCATCGCAGCTCAGAGCCAGGGCCACCCCAAAGCTGCCCTGGAAAGGGTTGTGCAAAGCAGCGGGTGTTTAAAGAGACAAGGCATGTTATTAGGAAAAATTGTCCCCAAGCCCCGAATTGGCCTTTTATCACTGTCACTCTGGCTTATAGACCCCTGTAATGTTCAGCTTTCAAGAAGAAGGAGCTTTCTTCAGTAGCCAGTGCCCTGCCAAGAGCTATATAATGCACAGAATAAAAAACGACGAAATGTTTCTCCGGCTACACCGCTTTCCCTGTGAACCCCAACTCCCTTCCCTGGGTGGAGGGGATCATAAACACAGAGAGCCAAATGACACTCCTCTATTATTTCTCCGAGTTCCTTTCTCAGCAGATGACCTATAGACGTGATTTAACACAGAGCTGTTGGAGTCCCCACACTTCTGTGCGCCCCTCGGGCTGAGGCTGCTTGATTTCTTTGGGGTGTTAGAAGTATGACCTACTCCATTAAGCAGCAAACAAAATCCAGCTGGATATACCAAACTCAGCTGGGCTCTTTGCTTTCACACAACCGGCTTGATTAGGCGAATCGCTGTGCCCTTGTCACGCGGCGCCTCATGGAGCTTGCAAAGATCGGGCTGCCATTGATTTCTGCATAATATAGATTCACACTGCCTTTTCCACAGCAGCTCGGCTTTCACACCCCCACAACAACCTAGAGAGCATTGTTGTCGTTTGACTTTTTTTTCCCCTCGCTTTCTTTTCCTTTTCTTTCTTCTTCTTCTTCTTTTATTTTTTCTTTCTTCAGTTTTCCCGCTGCCGTTTCGGGCTTGCAGTAGGATTTAGTTCTGGAAAAAAAAAAAGTCTGTCACTCCTGGAGGTAATGTGTGGCTTATTACCCAACACTTTTCAACACATTAATTCCAGCTTGATTTAGACATTTCCCATTTGGTGACTTAGTGACAATTGTACAAACATGCCATGTTCTAAGTCAATAACTGGAAAGCAGAAAGGAAGGAAAGCAATTGGCCTCTTCTTAAGTCTCTGTTACCATACCACGAAGACGGCTGTTTATTGGGAAAGGGTATTTATGCCTCTTTCTTTAGAGCAGTTATTGACCCTGAAGATCGATCGTCTTCAGTGGCCTTACCCCTGCATGTCTGTGTCTATCTCCTTACGATCGATAAAGATCATGAAACTTACAAAACAGTGCAACGACGTAAAGAGACATTTTATTATAAACGACCAGAAGCCCTGCGCGGCGTGTGAGAAAAAATATTTGAGATAGGCAAATCTTGTCTTGAGTCAATTTAATTGATGGGTGACTTTTCAAAACAATAAGTAAGAATCATTCAGGCCATCCCATGGCGCTGTAAAGTGTACAATGAAAGTTAGATAATCGAATAAGCACTGGAGGTGGGGGGAGCACCAGGGACAGATGTCATACAGTTGCTCATTCACGCTGAGAAACAAACTTCAGCCATTAAAGTGATATGGATCTATATTTTATCAGATGTTCCGCTGTTTAGTGAAAGAAAAGTCACAAAACAAGTTTGCAGTCTATCGGTTTTTCTCTTTTAAAAAGGTAAAACACCACAAATTCAACTACATGGATTATTTTCTAACATAGAGTTTTTGTAGAATTAGACAATAGAGAATGATATTCGAAGATAGTTTTGTTTGCAGTGTTATCTGTGGAGTGGAGAGATTATGATTTTTACTAGTGTGGACTATTTTAAGTGCACGTGAGACTATCGGTCTGTGCTATAAAATATCACTCTCATCTAGATAGTACTTTTCGTTAGACATCTCTGCACTTTCTGGAGTTCCGCTTTTACTGTTCTAATTGGGAGAGTTTGAAAAGATTGGAGCTCTGTTTGAAAATGATAGGAAGTCAAGTCCGACTCAATGACACAAGAAAGAATATGTGAGTTCCCACCACAGGGAGGCTAAGGGTTAAATACAGCTGCAGGTGTAACTGAATCTAGGGGTTTCCTAATGTCATTGGTCACCTTTCCTCCCCACTCTCCCAAACTGTCCCTTCCTTTCCTTCTATTTACTTTGCTTTTGTCTGTGTTGGTTTCACTCCTCAAAAGTTTATGTCCTCAGTTTGGGGGCAAAGATGCCCCATAGAGCTCTAGTCTCAGGGTTAACAGCTATGAAAGAGAGAAGGCCTCTCCTTTTAATACAGGCTAATAATACCTAAAACTTCTGACTTGGTGTCCTTGGGTTTGGGGCTTACTCCTGTGGATGCTGTCAAACAGACACATAAATACAGATTTATTAATAACTAAAATGCTTCATAATTAGGAAAGAAAGCAGCTACCCTGATTCACCTAGAACCTGTATGCAAGATGGTAACATTGAACTAGAATCCCTAACGATGGTTGGTCTGTGATGTGCATCAAGTTTTCCCATCCCGGTTTTGGTTATTTTCCTTCCTTCCTTCCAGCATCTGTTGCCCTCAACCTAGAGATACCATTTTGTTATTATTGTGGAAACATTGTGCCATCCTAGTATTTGGAAACATGAGTCAAGCAGCAACTTGATACCGATGAACTATTGCTCCAGAGTAATCCTGTTATATTAACAACTATCTAAATTATCAAATCTTTCAAGCTTCCACTAAGCTCGGGTTCAGCCATTAAAATATCTCTCCATAATACTTGGACCGTAAAGCTAATAATGGGACCTGAACGACGATTCAAGTTTCTTCTTCCTCTTTCATCCCATCTGTATTTTCGGGTGTCTGGGTTGAAGGAAGGTTGGTATCTGGAAGGAAGTGAGTAGAGAAAGAGAGAGCTGGGGGGAGAAATTCGAGGAACACACAGGTGTGAAGAAATGTGTGACCCGAGAGAGGAGATTGCAGGAGGAAGGAAGGATGGAGCTGGAAGGAAAGGGAGAGGGAGAGGGAGAGGGAGAGGGAGAGGGAGAGGGACAGGGACAGGGACAGGGAAAGGGAGAGGAAGGGAGGGGAGAGGGAGGGAGGGGAGGGGGGGGAGGGGGAGGGGGGGAGAGGGGGAGGGGGGGGGGAGGGGGAGGGGGGAAGGGGGGGGGGGGAGGGGGGGGGGAAGGAGGGGGGGGGGGGGGGGGGGGGGAGGGGGGGGGGGGAGGGGAAGGGGGAGAGGGGGGAGGGGAGAGGGGGGGAGGGAGAGGGAGAGGAGAGAGGGAGAGGGAGAGGGACAGGGACAGGGACAGGGACAGGGAAAGGGACAGGGATATGGACAGGGACAGGGATAGGGATAGGGATAGGGATAGGGAGAGGGAGAGGGAGAGGGATAGGGATAGGGAGAGGGACAGGGACAGGGCAAGGGAGAGGAAGAGAGAGAGGGAGAGGGAGAGGGAGAGGGAGAGGGAGACGAAGAGGGAGACAGAGAGGGAGAGGGAGAGGGGAGAGGGGGAGGAGAGGAAGAGGGAAAAGGAGAGGGAGAGGAGGAGGAGAAAGGGGAGGGAGAGGGACAGGGACAGGGACAGGGAGAGGAAGAAAGAAAGGAGAGGAAGAGGAGAAGGAGAGGAAGAAGGAAAGGAGAGGAAGAGGAGGAAAAGGAAAAGGAGGGGAGGGAGAGGGAGAGGGAGAGGGGAGAGGGAGGAACAGGGACAGGGACAGGGAGAGGGACAGGGACAGGGAGAGGAAGAAGAGGAGAAGGAGAGGAAGAAGGAAAGGGAGAGGAAGAGGAGGAGAAGGAAAAGGAGGGAGGAGGGAGAGGGAGAGGGAGAGGAAGAGGGAGAGGGGAGAGGGAGAGGGAGAGGGACAGGGACAGGGAGAGGGACAGGGACAGGGAGAGGAAGAAGAGAAGGAGAGGAAGAAGGAAAAGGAGAGGAAGAGGAGGAGAAGAAAAAGGAGGGAGAGGGACAGGGACAGGGACAGGGAGAGGGAACTCTAAGAGGACCAGGTGAGCTATGTATAGTGGTGCATTTATGTAATCACAGCTCTTGGAAGGTTAAGGCAGGGAAATTGTCATGAGCTTCACTATAATTTCCAGGGAAGCCTCAACCACATGGGGAAACTCTGTTTCACAATCCAGAAAACACTACAATCAACCAGACAAAGGGCAAAGTGAACCTAGGCAACTGGGTGGTTTTAACACTCACCCCTAAGCTTTCCCTGAGTTAACACGCTGCACATTAGCGTTTCCGAAGTTTCCCATTCCCAGTGATCTTCCTAGAAGTAGCAGTTGACATGATGGATTTAGAATACTGAATGTCCTTTCAATTTCTTGGAAGAAACAGAATAAGTAAGACTAGAATTAGGCAAACGTCACAGTTCCCAGGAGTAAATTAGACCAAAGGGGATGTGGGGCCAAGTTGAATGGAGAATGAGTTATCCACCTTGAAGCCATAATGGAGACTTCAGGGGCTCACTGAAGTGTTTTAAGGAATAAGTTAGTGGCATAGATGATGACTTTGTAGGTAGTAAGAATTAACTGTATTTAGGGAGCACATCAGGAACTTCAGGGAAATGTAAAATGTAAGGAGAGGTCACGATGTTTGATTAGCAAAGGAGGGGACGGATTCTTTTAAACAGAAAGGACTAGGACCTACTTTTTAACACCCACATTTCCATGGGCAGGAAGACAGGTAAACAACTGTGGACGGTTCATACTACTTATAAAAGGAGTCAATCAATAGGATATAGTGACACACATGTACCCTAGGCACTATGGCGAAGGACAGAAACTATGTGGAACTCAGACACAAAGTATGATTCAATTTATCTGATACTGTCTTCTTTTGTCCTTTTGAAACGATTTGTTTATATTTATATTTACACACGTTCGTCAGTACATATGTATGCCACCTGTGTGTGAGTGCCTACAAGGACCAGAAGACAGCATCAGGTGCCCTAGGTCTGGAGTTGCAGGCAGTTGTGAGCCAGCATATGGAGGAGCTGGGAGCAAAGCTCTGGCCCTCTGCAAGAGCATCAAGTGCTCTTAACCATTCAGTCATCTCTTCAGCTCTTACCTGACATTTTCTCATAGGTAAAGTTCTCCTCTGGTGAGAGAACTTAGGACTGAGTTGCTAGGGAAGGCGAGATGACTTTCTGGATGTCAGGAATATCCCACGACCACGAGGAGTTCGAATGAACTGGGGTATGTGCTTGTTAACATTATCAAATTGTGTCCTTAGAACTTGTATACCTCACTGAATGCATTTCTGTCTGCACTGAAGTAAGTTCATACCTGACTGACATGGGAAAGGAGAAATAGAGTTTTAAAACATTGATTGTTACAGACTATGAATAGAGTGCAGTAGTATGGAAAGAGGAATTATGTTAACGAGAAGTTCCATTATTTTCTTTGAAGTTTTAGATTGTTTCATGCTCTCCCTCTTGAAGGCACCGGGCATTTTGGAGAGAATGCTGACATCATATTCATACTGTTCTTTTCCTAAAATACCTTGAAGTAGTCTTGCTTAAACACAGTAGCACATGTGCCACATGTGCCACATGTGTACCACACAAAAGTGTGTGGACATACGATGGAAACATGCTTGTATGTGTCTGGTTCTCACGAAGTCATGCCTCAGAGCTCCCAGTAGGAGCCATTTTGCTTGTGAATTGGCATGGCAGGCTCTCACACAACAGAGGCAGGATATACAGACTGTGCCCAAACCCTTGTGTCCTTCCAGAATTCAAGAGAACTAGTCCAGAAATAAACAGGCAGCAACTGAAGAATTTGAGGCGAAGGAATAACTTGGAAATTAAATAAAAAAGAAATGACACGTTCAATTTGAGAAAGAAATTGCTTTACCAGAACAAAATCCAATAGACTTGCAGCTCAGTCCTTCAATGCTACCTGTTTGACTTCTTCAGGAAGGAGTGGCCATCCTTGTTGAGGAGACTAGACAGAGTCTATTTCTTAAAGAGCAAGAGAAACAAACTGAAACAACTATTTGTATGAAACAAATCACTGGATGTTCAAAGAAGAGTATTCCTTTAATGCTTTTTTTTTATTATAGCAATGTTAAGGGTTATTGAATTCTTTCTCACACACTTGAGGGGTGTTCACTGAGTAAATATTCTGATGATTCTTTTCAGGTTCTCTGGCTTGCAGCTAAATCAATATCTTATTGGAATGAAAACATAATCTCAATTCTTCAGGGGTCAAAAGTAGGTGTAGGAAAAAGAACTTACTGTAATTGCCGCCCACTCATTTGATACCCTAATCAAAGCCGATGGGTGCTCCCAAAGGAGGATTCCATTTCCCCTGGAGTTACCCCCATTTCCCTTCTTTCCCTGAAAAGAGGAGGCTCACTTAGTCCAGGGTCAGGGTCAGCTACCATGCAAGGACTGACAGCATCACCCATTAGGCACTGATAATCTGTGACTTCTTCAAGCCCATGCTTCCATTTAGAAAAGCAATAAAATTGTTTCGTGAATGTCTTGAAAGGAGAAGGTGTGGCTTATGCCATCTTCACAGCAGTCAACGGTTTTGGGGACTAAGATGATAAGTTAATGAAAAATATAAAATAGTCTATGTCTAGACACTCAATCTTGGCTCTTCCAGCTCCACACCACTTAATTATGGGTTACTATGATTTGAGTTTAGCTGAGTCAATGAATAAGATGAGACACAGCTACAGATTTTGAGAACTTTCCTTTAAAAGATGGTGGCTGTACTACTCTTAGACACCGGCTGTATCCCAGAGACCACATTGTCATTGGACCAGTATGATTTCCTGGAATAATAAATCTATATCATTTGATGCCACGAAGCTCTATTTTGTATCATCTAGGGCTTTTTAAGATAGAGTCTTCTAGGTATCCCAGGCTAGCCTAAAATTTACCATCATTCTGCCTTGGCTTCCTGAGTTCAGGGAGTGTGTGTGTGTGTGTCGCTGGTCCCACCACAAAACTCTTCTTTTATTACAAAATGTGTTGCCCAGTAATGTAAGGTTTGCTCCAACCATATCATCCTATCTACTTTCACATTTGGTTAACGGAGAGACTAAATTAGACTGTGGTATGGTGCTTCTTACAGGTGGTGCCTAAGCAGCAACAACATCTGTGAGTTTGTCCAGAACACACAGTCTGTGGCCAACCACAGACCTATAAATGTGGGCTCAGGCGGCAAAGCCCAATGCCCTGGATGTTATAATCGAATTTGAGAACCACTCTTCTAGAATACAGAAGACGAGTTTTTAACACCCTGAGCTGTAAAAGAAAGAAGAAAGAAACAAAGAAAGAGGAAAAATGATTTTCCTTAGGAAAATGTAACCAATTGAGTGGAGAACTTGGGGCAAGGATGAAGTAATTCTGTTCTAAGGGTTCTAGCAAGTGCTATGGAAGGCTGGCTCTGGGACCCACACTTAGAGCTATACGGCCCCCTGAGACAGGCTGGCAGCATGGGCCTATGACCTTAGCACTTAAGAGGCTGACCCAGAGTACCATGAGTTTAAAGGTAGCAAGTTCCAGGCCAACTTGAGCTGTCTCTAAATAAATAAATGTTCGTTTGAGATTTACTATCTCTTCCTGGTCTATGGATGGTATCTTAAGTAATGTGCCTGTGTTCCTTCCTATATGAGGTGAGAAACTTTCTCACAAAATGTTAGCCCCTGTTCAAACCTAAAACAACCATTTTAAACATCTAGCCTGTGATACGGAGTCCTGGTTTGGAACAGTGATTCTTTTAGGCATACTGCTGCAATTTGACAGGATTTTGGTACACTACTAATATGTGATGGAGAAATCACAAATGTAAATAAATTAGAATAGAACACTTTACTATTCAGGAGAAATTCTTTACATTCAAACAGTAAGTCTATAATGTCAAAATAACCAGTAGGTATTAATCAGTATCTGGGCTATGTAAATATTTGCTTGTTTCCATAGTGATTGGCAAGCCCAGAGACGAGAAAAAAAATCCACACATGCTATCACTTCCTAATAATATGATCATAAAAACACGACTCAGGCCAGACTGAGAGGAGAATAAACACCATTAATTAAAAGATTTATAAAATAGAGGAGGAGGTGACGAATGGTGTATTGGGTGCAAAAATGCACAAAGGAAGGAAAATATACCTTTTTTTTTAATTCTGAAAGAAACTTGAGCAACCCTTAATTATCTTTCAAATGCTATTTAGAAATTTTCCAAAAATAAAACATCTGACAACTGCTCAAAGCACACAGCACCCCCCACCCACCAAACATACACTTTTAGAGTGGATATACAGCCATGGCTGTGAAGCCTGTTTGGGAAAAAAAAGCGAGACTGTTGGCATTTCACTTGAAATCAACTGAGAAGTTCTTTACTAAAGAAGTGAGAAGCTTAAAGCTGTTTTTCGAAGCTTTAGGGGAGTCGGGCATATTACAGAGCAGGAGCATTTGGTCAAAGAGAAAATTAGTACTGTGGTTCACACATTGCACAAGAAAACCTACACAAGAACCACAGTTGTCTTCAATAATCAGTCCTGTTAACAGGCCCTTGGTTATGAAATTTCTTCACAAGGCATTCACCAGTGTGATGGCTGCTTTTAGAAACACTTTTGTTCTGCAGAGATGTGCTGAGATGATGCACCCCCTCTACACACACACACACACACACACACACACACACACACACACACACACACAATTTCTAAAAATAACAGCAAACATTTAACATGCAAATATACCCTCAAGTCAAGAGAGAGAAGAAAAGAACACAGCATGGCAGGCTGTTTCCATAGGTGCTTGGTTAGAGAGTCTGGAGAAATGGCAGTCAAATGCTGGTCAAAATGGAGGAAGGTCCAAATTGAAGAGAATTTCAAAAGATTCTTTTCTGGACACAGGGAACAGTGATATGTAAAGCATTGTTGTGTAGGGAGCCATTGAGGTTGAACAAGTGTTTATTAATTTTTTTGTGTTTTATTCGTAGAAGGGCATAGATGAATAGTCAACAAACAGGTTATATGGATTCGAGAAGGGATTGTCCACCTTCAAGAGTAGTGATAGAAAGCAAATGGGCTCAAAGACAGTTACCGACAGATTTGATAGTATAGATCAGCATAAAATTTCATGAAAAATAAATGTTTGATTGGAAGCAAGGAGATTAAAACAAAATAGAAAAATACATGCAAATGTTATATATAAAAGGCTAATCTTATAAAAAAATAAAGGTGCCATTTCACTAAAATTTAGTACTTTTATAATTAGGACAATAATTACTCTTTTTTCTACCCATCATACTGATATAAACATCCAATGGTTAACCACAGTGGGATCGAGATGTTCAGGTCTGAGCTCATTCATGTTGTTGGAAGTGAGGAGTGTTTACAAACAATTCAACCTTCAGGAATCTATGCTGTAGGAAGGGATAGGATACATATGTATGAAAGTTTATGTGGGATGATATATAGTCTGGCATTTAACAAAAATACTAAATTGGAAGCAAACTAAACAGCCAAACAGAGTTTTAGACAGTCTCCCTAGAATCATTTTAAAGCTCTAGGACGCAGTACTCAGTCAAGAAACTGAGCCAGGACTGTGACAACAACGCCCACTGGGAGAGCAAGATTACAAAACGGGTGGATGGACAGATGGAACTGAAGGAACACCTTCCCAAAGTCTTCCCTTTGAGCTCCATCCTTTCAGCCCTGTAGGAATCTTCCTGCTGTCAGTACTTCCTGTGGTAGAATAAGGCATTAGCTGTCCTTTCATGCCTGGTGATTTCAGTTTCTAGCCGGGCTGTCCCACAGGTCAGAATTGCTCTCCCTTTTAAGGTTAAGTAACACTCCATTTTACATGCTCTGAAATTGTTTAACATTTAAGCTATAAAATGATTTGTGAAAATTAAAGGTCAATATGTACCTATAATGGACATCTATAACAAATGTTGGCCCCAAAAATTTTGGCAATGACAAAAATAAATTTTGAAGCAATTAAACGTTTGTTGGAGATGTATTTCTATAGCCTGAGAACATTGCTTGGTTGTCTTCACTCTGCTCTGGCTAAAGTGTAGAACTTCATTAGGAAAGGGGTAGGAAAAATGGGGAAAGAAAGAAGAGGTGGGAGGAGGGATGGAGGGAGGGATGGGCAGAGGGTGGAAGGAAGGAAGGGGAGGAAAGAATATCTAACACTTTCTGAAGTTAAACTTACACTAGATACTCACTGTCTTAGGTGCTTTCTGCTTTTAGCCTCTTTTCAATTTGACACTAACCCTAGAACATGGATCCTCTTCGTCCTTCTTCATCATCTTCATCCTTCATTCTCAGTAGTCTGCAACTTCCTGCTTCACGGTATAGTATCAACACTTGAGACCGAGTCCCTCAACTACAAAGCTTCCACGGACCTCTGAATACCAAGGACAACTGTTCAAAAGGATGCCACATCTGTTTGTCAGAATGCCCATAGTTGGAAGTGGATAGTGTTTTCTTCCCCTGGTTCCCCCATGTTTCCCTCTGTGTATTTCTCATATATTTCCTGACCATTGAACTTCAGATACTAATCAATGAGATGATCCAGCAAGTGAAGGTGTCAAGAGAACTAAAATACCAGCTAAGAGGGAAACATATGAATTAACGAATACCAATCCTGTCATAGCAAAAATTTTGATAGTCAGAAGACTTATGAAGCTTGGTTCTTCTCCATTATTGAGATGTTGACGTATTGACAAGTGACAGGCAGTGCACTGAAAGTAAAGCCACCTTGGTTCCCAGAAGCACTAGCAAAAGGGTTACATTAGTCAAGCAATTAACCAATTTGCCTTAGGTCAATATTAATGTCTTTTAATGTCTTGCCATATCATGGAAATGTGAACTCCATGATAGATCTCCACATAGAGTCATAATTTCAATAAAAACCATTGCTGGAAACAAGAAGGTTTCCTAAGATGCCATTCTTATGTGTAGAAATGGATAATACGAATTAGTCTGTGAACCTCAAGCTTCATTCATCCTAGGGCTGGGATGATGGCTTAGCAGATAAACGCACATACTACTCTTGAAGAGAACCCAAGTTTGTGTACCAGCACCAACTTCTCATAGCTCACAACCCTTTGTAAATCTAATTCTAGAGGCTCTGACATCCTTGGCTTCCAGTGCCTACCACACTCAGTAGACAGATACACACTCAGACACACCTGCACAGACATTATTAGAAATCAAATTAAAAAG